>NW_024544825.1:0-600000 GCF_018167655.1 Microtus oregoni
TGCTCAACCTCCTTAGCGATCAGGGAAATGCAAATCAAAACAACTTTGAGATATCATCTTACAAATGTCAGAATGGCTAAAATCAAAAACACCAAAGATAGCCTTTGCTGGAAAGGCTGTGGAGGAAGGGATACACTCATCCATTGCTGGTGGGAATGCAATCTTTTGCAACCACTGTGGAAATCTGTGTTTCAGTTTCTCAGGAAATTCGGGATCAACCTACCCCTGGACCCAGCAATACCACTCTTGGGGGTATACCCAAGAGATTCTCTATCATATAACAAAAGCATTTGTTCAACTATGTTCATAGCAGTATTATTTGTAATAGCCAGAACCTGGAAACAACCTAGATGTCCTTCAACGCAAGAATGGATGAAGAAAATGTGGAATATATACACATTGGAGTACTACTCAGCGGTAAAAAACAATGACTTCTCGAATTTTGCATGCAAATGGATGGAAATAGAAAACACTATCCTGAGTGAGGTAACCCAGACTTAAAAAGATGAAATGGAATGTACTCACTCATACCTGGTTTCTAGCCATAAATAAGGGTCACGGAGTCAACAATTAATGAACCTAAAGAAGCTAAATTAGAAGGTGAACCCAAGGAAAAACATATAGTTATCCTCTTGGCCATGGGAAGTAGACAAAATTGCCGGGGAGAAAATTGGGATCTAGGGGATTGGGGTGGTATGGGGGTAAGGGGAAATGGGGAGAGAAAAGTGAGAAGGGGAGGATGGGTGGAACTTGGGGAAACAGGATGATTGGGATAAAGGAAGGTTGGCTAGGGGAGCACGGAAGCACAATTCCTAGTTAAGGGAGCCACCTTAGGTTGGCAAGAGACTTGAACCTAGAGTGGTTCCCAGGAGCCCAAGGCCATGTCCCCAGTTAGTTCCTTGGGCAGCTGAGGACAGGGAAGCAGAAATGACCCTATCCTGTAGCAATACTGATGAATATCTTACATATCACCATAGAACCTTCATCTGGTGATGGATGGAGATAGAGACAGAGACCCACAATGGAGCACTAGACTGAGCTCCCAAGGTCCCAATGAGGAGCAGAAGGAGGGAGAAGATGAGCAAGGAAGTCAGGACCACGAGGGCTGCACCCACCCATTGAGACAGTGGGGCTGATCTACTGGGAGCTCACCAAGGCCAGCTGGACTGTGACTGAAAAATCATGGGTTAAAACTGGACCCTCTGAACATGGTGAAAAATGAGGGCTATGAGAAGACAAGGACAATGGCATGGGGTTTTGATCCTATTTCATGTTCTGTCTTTGTGGGAGCCTAGCCAGTTTGGATGTTCACCTTCTAGAAATTGACGGAGGGGGTGGACCTTGGACTTTCCACAGGGCAGGGAACCCTGACTACTCTTTGGACTGTAGTGGGAGGGGGAGAGCAGTGGGGGGAGGGGGAGGGAAATGGAAGGCTGGGAGGAGGCTGAAACTTTTTTTTCCTTTTCTCAATAAAAAATAAATTTTAGTTGTGATTCTTTTGTCATCTAAAACACTCATTGTGACAAATATGTAGAAGTATCTAATATAATTGCAAGCGTTAATTTCTCAAGAAGCTAATTAGGTTATTGATCCTATTGGATATTTTTTTACCCTCTCTGGTGAAGACCTTGTTCCAGTCCTTTACTCGTCTCCTTACTGATTTTCGTTTGTTAGACTTATTGTTAGTTTTCAGAGTCTATGTTATTCAAGATGTTTATCTTTTGTGGATATGCTATTTAGAAAGGATTTATTCCAGTGTATTTCTCATCTTTTTATTCACATTAGTTTCTTTTATAGTGAAAAAAATTAGTTACAGATAAATCAATATGTATATTTTCCAGATAGAACACTTTTGTTGACATCACTATTATTTTAAATATGGTCAGAAACATATCTTTCAAAAGTTTTGCAGCTTCACTCTTTAGATAAAAACTTGTAATCTATTGAGTTAAATTTGTATGTGTTATAAGGCTTTATTCAATCTATACTTATTCATATCAGTTATTCAAATATCACTTATATATTGTTCATTTCACTTTGAACTATTGTAAAACTCAAATTAAGTTTCAAATGACCTTCATGGCATTCTTTATTGAATAACACACTGTTTCGAACAAAACAGATTTTTAACATATATCAGGATTAGGTATGAATAATTCACTCTTTCCTTCTTATTTTTTATTTGATTACTATGTGTTAACTTGACAAAAAATGAATTTATTGTCATATTTTTACAAGACTATACTGTTATTAAGTATTTTTAATTTTTTTTTGTTCTTTTCGCTTTGTTGAGGGGACACCATCCAGTTGTCAAATAAATCACACACAGAGAGACTTATTCTTATTTATAAATGCCCAGCCTTTGCTTGGCTTATTTCTAGACAGATTTTCTTAACTAATTATCCAATCTACTTTTTTGCCTGTGGGAATTTTCCTGTTCTTACTTCTTTTTTTTTTAATTTTTTTTTATTGAGAAAAGGAAAAAAAGTTTAAGTTTCCTCCCAGCCTCCCATTTCCCTCCCCTCCCCCTACTGCTCTCCCCATCCCTCTACAGTCCAAAGAGCAGTCAGGATTCCCTGCCCTGTGGAAAGTCCAAGGTCCTCCCCCCTCCGTCCATGTCTAGGAAGGTAAACATCCAAACTGGCTAGGCTCCCACAAAGACAGAACATGAAGTAGGATTAAAACCCCATGCCATTGTCCTTGGCTTCTCATGGCCCTCATTGTTCACCATGTTTTTCAGCCGTAAAAGTTCTTTGGTGGAGTTTTTAGGTTCGCTTATGTACAATATCATATCATCTGCAAATAACGAAAGTTTAACTTCTTCTGTTCCAATTGGAATCCCCTTGATCCCCTTATGTTGTCTTAGTGCTATTGCTAGAACTTCAAGCACTATACTGAAGAGGTATGGCGAGAGTGATCAGCCTTGTCGTGTTTCTGAGTTTAGTGGGATGGCTTTGAGATTCTCTCCGTTTAATTTGATGTTAGCTGCCGGCTTGCTGTATATAGCTTTTATTATATTTAGGTATGACCCTTGTATCCCTAATCTCTCCAAGACTTTTTTCATAAAGGGATGTTGAATTTTGTCAAATGCTTTTTCAGCATCTAATGAAATGATCATATAGCTTTTTTCTTTCAGCTTATTTATATGATGAATTACATTGATAGATTTTCGTATGTTGAACCAGCCCTGCATCTCTGGGATGAAGCCTACTTGATCATAATGGATAATTTTTCTAATGTGTTCTTGGATTCGGTTTGCCAGTATTTTGTTGAGGATTTTTGCGTCGATATTCATGAGTAAGATTGGCCTGTAATTCTCTTTACTGGTTGAGTCTTTGTGTGGTTTTGGTATCAGAGTAACTGTAGCTTCATAAAAGGAAATTGGTAATGACTCTTCTGTTTCTGTATTGTGAAATACATTAAGGAGTATAGGTATTAGGTCTTCTTGGAAGTTCTGGTAGAATTCCGCATTGAAACCATCTGGTCGTTGGCTTATTTTGGTAGGGAGGTTTTTGATAACAGCTTCTAATTCTTAGCGACTAACCAGTCTATTTAGATTGTTCACCTGGCCCTGGTTTAACTTTGATGTTGAAATAGGAGCGGTGGTGCTGTGTTCGCAGCACCCCGGCCTCCTGGGCTAGCTTATGTCCCGAAATAACAACACACAAACTATGTTCTTTTAAACACTGCTTGGCCCATTTCTATCTAGCTTCTTCTAGGCTAATTCTCACATATTAATTTAGCCCATATCTCATCATCTGTGTTGCACCCCAAGGTGTTCTTACTGGGAAGATTCTAGCCTATGTCCATCCTTGGTCGGAGCTGAATCGCATCGGTCTGCCCAGGAGAGGAGAGGATGGTGTCTCTGAGCTCACTTCCTCTTCCTCCCAGCATTCTGTTCTGTTTACTCCACCCACCTATATTCTAAGCTATGAGCCCAAGCAGTTTGTTTATTACTTAGCCAATGAAATCAACAGATTGATATATGACACTCCCACATCACTTCCCCTTTTTCTGTTTAAACAAAAAAAGTAAGGCTTTAACCTTAACATAGCAAAATTACATATAACAAAATGGTTATCAAGTAATAATTACAATAATCTTTATCATAACTAAGGAAAACTATAAATATTACTAACTATTCTTAACTCCATCAAAGACTCCAGAAAGATACAATATTACCTAAGCAAACAAGAAAAAAGCAACTTTCAAACTCTAGAAATGACAGAGACATCTCGCTGCCTGGACAGTCATCCAAAGTTTCTCTGTACCGTTGGGGCATCCATCTTCAGTCTTCAGGCCCATGGTATCCAGCAGACATTTTCATCAAGCAGGAAATTCCAAAGTCAGTTCAGTCACTATCTGTTGTGTCCTGCAGAATGTCTTCCAGACTCTTTCATGAATCAGGAACCCCGAAAGATCATCTCACCTTTAGGCAAGTTCAGTAGTCCTCTCTCTATGGGTTCTCTGTATCCAGTTTATGCAATAGTCCAGGCAAGAACAGCTTCTTGCCCAAATGGCTATCAAACTCCATAAGGATCCTCTTCGATGCCCATCTTCTTCTTGAAGTAGATTGGTGCTGCCAGGAACAGAGTGTCTCATTGTCATGTAAAGTCCTAAGTTATTAAAACATTAAATGCTATATTCTGTAGTCCTTGAAAGATATGAAGAATGTCTATCTAACTGAAATGTATCTCTATATATCTAGAAAATCTAACTAACATGACTACAAGCTTGACCATTACTGATGATTATCCATTAACCTATTTCTTAATTATACATTACATTTTTTAATGAACTACACAATCACAATACCTTAATCAAGATCAGAAATACATATACATATAGCAAAATTGACCTTAAATCTCTATCATTAAAGCAAAATCTATACTAATGAAAATTATTCATACCTATATCATATCCCCTTTCAAATGTAAAAGAACATTTATAAGCAATATTTGGGAACATGGGCACAGTTTTTTCTCTCCAAACTGCTTCCTGCTGAATGGGGGCATCGTTAATGAGGTCTTTCATGGTATAACCTGTGTGCTAGTTTCATCTCAGTTGGCAGTTGAGCGAAGCAATTTTCTGAAGGTGTTCACACCAACCCTTCAGGATGGCGTAGTCCATCCTACCAAATTGGAATAGAAGAAATGAACAGGGTCTCATCCTCTGTGAAAACAAAATAAGAAACTCCTTTCCAAAGCATCATGTCCTTAGATCCAAATTTCAAAGTCAAGGCATTTTCACAATATCTATGTTGGATTAGTTCAGCAGCATTTATAAACAAATATCTTTTAGTAGCTGTTGCTCCTTCCTCAGCATTCAAACAATTCAAAGAGAGCATAATAGCATACAGTATCAAAATTCTCTGTGTATTTTCCATCTTTGTACAGCTTTGTTTTAACCTCTATTTCGTTTCTTTTTACTTCTATTTTATATTCTCTGTTTATCTTTCACCTGGAATAACTCTATGGACCAGGCTGTCCTTGAACTCTCAGAGATCTGCCTGACCCTGCCTCCCAGGCATTCAGGATTAAAGGCGAGAGCTACTACACCTTGAACTCACAGAGATCTGTTTGTCTCAGCCTTCTAGGCACTGGGATTAAAGGCATGTGCTACCACACCTTGAAGTCACAGAGGTCAATCTCCCTCTGCCTCCCAAGTGTTGCGATTAAAGGTGTGTACTACCACACACAACAACTCTCTTCCTTCCTTATTTTTGTTTTTTACTTTAAGAATTTCAATTTTAGCCTGTATATATTTTTAAAAACACAGTAAGCCATTTAGAAATTTTCATTGTCTTTGAATCTCTCTTTACTCTATATCTCTCTTTTTCTGACCACATGACTCTTTAATGTACCAAGCAATATCAGTAGGACTAAAGCCGTGGCTTTGCCAGCTAGATGTAGCCGATTCCTTAGCTTTCTGCCATTCCAGCCTTGTGGCTGAGGTACCAGCCAGAGCAGCGTTCAGTGCCAAAGGTTACAGTGTTTCAAGGTCCTTGCCAGCAAGCGAGCTTCAGCAGCCTGTGCTTGCAAACCGCATGAACCGCCTCATAAAAGAGTCAGAGTTTGCCCTGGCAGGACAGCCCAGAAAGCCGGCATTTTTAAATGGCGCAGCTTTTTTTCTGCTATGGCTGAATACCGAAAAACATGTGTTAAGCTTTTCATCAACACTGTTTAAGTGTTTTGTGGCAGGACCTCTTAATGAGCTGCAGGGATTTGCAGCTAAAGCTGAGTCAGGAAGCCTCTCTTAAATGAGGTGCTTGCTTGCCTCTAGCAAGCAGAGTAGAACCCAAGAAACTGCCACAAGAAACATGCTTTGCTCTATTCTTTTCCAAGCTTTCTCAGGCTATCTGTGGACTCAGTTATCCACACGTCTGGGCGCCATTTGTTGAAATAGGAGCGGTGAGGCTGTGTTCGCAGCACCCTGGCCTCCTGGCTAGCTTATGCCCTGAAATAACAACACACAAACTATATTCTTTTAAACACTGCTTGTCCCATTTCTATAGCTTCTTCTAGGCTAATTCTCACATATTAATTTAGCCCATTTCTAATTATCTGTGTTGCACCCCAAGGTGCGCTTACCAGGAAGATTCTAGCCTACGTCTATCCTGGGTCGGAGCTGAATCATGTCAGTCTGCCCAGGAGATGAGAGGATGGCGTCTCTGACCTCACTTCCTCTTCCTCCCAGCATTCTGTTCTGTTTACTCCACCAACCTATGTTCTAAGCTATGAGCCCAAGCAGTTTGTTTATTACTTAGCCAATGAAATCAACAGATTGATATATGACACTCCCACATCACTTTGGTATATGGTATTTATCTAAAAAAGTGTCCATTTCTTTTACATTTTCCAGTTTTGTGGCATACAGGCTTTTGTAGTAAGATCTAATGATTCTGTGAATTTCCTCTGTGTCTGTGGTTATGTGAAGTAATAAGGGCGGCGGCGGGGCTGCGTTCCCAGCACCCCGGCCGCCTGCTCAGCTAGCTTATGCCCCAAAATAATTACACAGACACTGTATTCTTTTAAGCACTCCTTGGCCCTTTAGCTCTAGCACTTACAGGCTAATTCTCACATCCCGATCAACCGATCTCTAATAATCTGTGAGAACCGGTCTTACCGGGAAGATTCTAGACTAGTCCATCCTGGGTCGGAGCTTCATGCCGGGAGCGGGGCATGGCTTCTCTCTCAGGCATCTGCTCCCTAGAGGAGAGCTGTCAAGTCTCTGAGCTCACTTCCTCTTCCTCCCAGTATCCTGTTCTGTTTACTCCTCCCACCTATCCTCTAACCAATAAAATGGGCCAGGGAAGTGCCTTTATTAGCCAATGACCTTCCTCCATCAGTTATGTTCTGCTTTTCATTTCTGATCTTATTATTTTTCGTATTCTCTCTCTGCCGTTTGATTAGATTCGATAGGGGTTTATCAATCTTGTTGATTTTCTTCAGGAACTAGCTTTTTGTTTCAGAGATTCTTTGGATTGTTTTCTGTGTTTCTATTTTGTTGATTTCACCCCTCAGTTTGATTATTTCCAGTCTTCTACTCCACCTAGGTGATTCTGCTTCTTTTTTTTTTTCTAGAGCTTTCAGGTGGGCTGTTAAGTCTCCAATATGTGCTTTCTCTGTTTTCTTTAAGTGGGCACTTAGTGCTATGAACTTTCCTCTTAGGACTGCTTTCATAGTGTCCCATAAGTTTGAGTATGTTGTTTCTTTATTTTCATTGAATTCCAGGAAGACTTTAATTTCTTTCTTTATTTCTTCCTGAATCCAGGTATGGTTCAGTAGTTGACTGTTCAGTTTCCATGAGTTTGTAGGCTTTCTGGGGGTAGCATTGTTGTTGAATTCTAACTTTAATCCATGGTGATCTGATAAGACATAGGAGATTACGAATAGTTTTTTGTAACTGTGGAAGTTTGCTTTGTTACCGAGTATGTGGTCAATTTTCGAAAAGGTTCCATGAGCTGCAGAGAAGAAGGTTTATTCTTTCCTATTTAGGTGGAATGTTCTATAGATGTCTGTTAAGTCCAATTGATTCATTACCTCCATTAATTCTCTAATTTCTCTGATAGGTTTCTCTCTGATTTACCTGCCCATTGGTGAGAGAGGAGTGCTGAAGTCTCCTACTATTAGTGTGTGTGGTTTGATGGCTGCCTTGAGTTTTAGTAATGTTTCTTTTATGTTTGTGGGTGCTTTTATATTAGGGGCATATATATTCAGGATTGAGACTTCATCCTGATGAATTGTTCCTGTTATGAGTATAAAATGTCCCTCTCCATCTCTTCTGATTGATTTAAGTTTGAAGTCAACTTTGTTAGAGATTAGTATGGCCACACCTGCTTGTTTCTTAGGTCCATTTGCTTGATAAGCCTTTTCCCAGCCCTTTACTCTGAGTAGGCACCTGTCTTTCTGGTTGAGGTGTGTTTCTTCTAAACAGCAGAATGTTGGATCCTGTTTTCGTATTCAATATCTTAGCCTGTGCCTTTTTAGAGGTGAGTTGAGTCCATTGACATTAAGTGATATCAATGACCAATTGTAGTTAACTCTGGTCACTTTTTTAGTAGTAGAGTTTGTGTGTTTCCCTTCTTTGAGTTGTGCTGGTGAAGGGTCATTAGATGTCTGAGGTATTGTGTTCATTGTTAGACTCCTTGGTTAGTGATTTTCCTTCTATATACTTTCTATAAGGCTGGATTTGTGTCTATGCATTGTTTAAAATTGTTTTTATCCTGGAAAATTTTGTTTTCTCCATTTATAGTGAATGAAAGCTTGGCTGGGTATAGTAGTCTGGGCTTGCATCCATGGTCTCTTAGTTTTTGCAGTACATCTATCCAGGACCTTCTGGCTTTCAGGTTTCCATAGAGAAGTCAGGTGTAAATCTGATAGGTTTACCTTTATAAGTAACTTGGCCTTTTTCCTTTCTGGCTCTTAATATTCCTTCTTTATTCTTTATGCTTTGTGTTTTGATTATTATATGGTGAGGGGATTTTTTTTTTGATCCAGTCTATTCGGTGTTCTGTATGCTTCTTGAACCTTCAAAGGAATATCTTTCTTTAGGTTGGGAAAGTTTTCTTCTATAATGTTATTAAATATATTTTCTGGACAGTTGCGCTGCACTTCCTCTCCTTCGTCTACTCCAATTATTCTCAGGTTTGGTCTTTTGATTGTGTCCAATCTTTCCTGAATGTTTTGTGATGAGAGTTTATTGGACTTGCTGTTTTCTTTGATCAGTGCGTTTATTTTCTCTATGTTATCTTCAGAATCTGAGATTCTTTTTTTTGCCAGTTTTTTTTTTTATTATCGAGAAATGGAAGAAAGAATAAAACAAGTTTCTACCTCCTCCCAGCCTCCCATTTCCCTCCCCCTCCTCCCACCCTTCTCCCCCTCCTCCCAACCTTCTCCCCCTCCTCCCACTCCTCTCCCCCTCCCTCTCCAGTCCAAAGAGAAGTCAGGGTTCCCTGCCCTGTGGTAAGTCCTAGGTCCTCCCCCCTCTGTCCATATCTAGGAAGGTGAACATCCAAACTGGCTAGGCTCCCACAAAGCCAACACATTGCGTAGGATCAAAACCCCGTGACATTGTCCTTGGGTTCTCATCAGCCCTCATTGTTCGCAATGTTCAGAGAGTCCAGTTTTAACCCATGCTTTTTCAGTCACAGTCCAGCTGGCCTTGGTGAGCTCTCAGTAGATCAGCTCTACTGTCTCAATGGGTAGGTGCACCCCTCGTGGTCCCGACTTCTTTGCTCATGTTCTCCCTCCTTCTGTTCCTCATTGGGACCTTGGGAGCTCAGTCCAGTGCTCCAGTGTGGGTCTCTGTCTCTATCTCCATCCATCACCAGATGAAGGTTCTATGATGATATGCAAGATATTCATCAGTATTGCTATAGGCTAGGGTCATTTCAGGTTCCCTGTCCTCAGCTGCCCAAGGACCTAACTGGGGACCTCGGCTTGGGCTCCTGGGAGCCACTCTAGGTTCAAGTCTCTTGGCAACCCTAAGGTGGCTCCCTTAACTAAGAATTATGCTGCTTGCTCCCCTATCCTACCTTCCTTTATCCCAATCTTCCTTTTACCCCAAGTTCCCCCCATCCTCCCCTTCTCCCTTTTCTCTCCCCATCTCCCCTTACCCCATCCCACCCCACTCCCAAGATCCCAATTTTCTCCCCGGCAATTTTGTCTACTTCCCATAGCCAAGAGGATAACTATATGTTTTTCCTTAGGTTCAACTTCTTACTTAGCTTCTTTAGGATCACCAATTGTAGACTCTGTGACCCTTTCTTCTATCTCTTGTATTCTGCTGGTTTTGCTTGTTTCTGTAGTCCCTATTCGTTTACCTAAATTTTCCATGTCCAGCCGGCCCTCTGTTTGTGTTTTCTTATTTGCCTCCATTTCAGTTTTCAAGTCTTGAACGGTTTCCATTATCTGTTTGATTGTTTTTCCTTGGTTTCCTAGGGTATCATTTACTGATTTATTCAATTCTTCAACCTTTCTGTTATACTTCTCATCCATTTCTATAAGGGCATTTTTTACATGCTGTTTAAGGGCATCAATCACTTTCATAAAGTCAATTTTTTCTACTTCTTCTTGATTAAGGTGTTCCTGTCCTCCTGTTGTGAGGTCACTGGGTTCTGGTGGTTTCATGTTGTTCTGCAGATTGTTGGGTGAATTCTTGCATTGTGCCTGCCCATCTCTTCCTCCGAATGCTTCCCTATGTATCTTCTTTTACAGGATCAGGTCACCTTGCCTACTGATGTACCTTCCCAGTGATGGCACTCCCCAGTGATGGCTCTTCTGGTGCTCGAGTGATGTCTCTCCTGGTGCCAAGATCAGATCTCTGTGCTGGTTGGGTAGCTCGTAAACAAAGCGCCTACCTTGCTTGCTGCAGGCAGGCTATTGAAACAAAGGAACTCAGGCCTTCTAGGTTGCCCTCGGGATTGGCCCCAGAGCCCCAAGAAGGAAGGGAGGCAGAAAGGGGGGGAGGGTTCTGGATGCAAGCTGGGTGGGGTAGGAAGAGAGAGCCAGTATGCTGGGAGTATAGGCTCAGCAGGAAGCCCAGACAGTATAGAGAGGATGAGGAAAGTCTGAGTTCCCTGTCCCAGGCTGCTGCTGGGGTTCCCAAACTCACCCCAATGATGGCTCTCCTGGTGCCGAGATCAAATCTCTGTGCTAGTTGGGTTGCTCGTAAACAAAGCGCCTCTCCTTTTCTTACTTCTGTAATCTTACTTTTACTATTGTTCTGTGGCTGACTGAGTGGCTGGCCCTTTCTTTTCTCACTCCTTGAGTTCTTGCTCATTCTTCTCTTCCTCTCAGATTTCTCCTATTTATTCTTTCTGTCTGCCTGCCCTGGCTATCCTTTTTCCTGCCTTATAAATGGCCATTCAGCTCTTTATTAGACTACCAGGTATTTTAGACAGATAAAGTATCACAGCTCCACAGAATTAAACATATGCAACATAAAAGAGTACAACATACCTTTGCATCATTACCAAATGTTCCATATCATTAAAAAATTTAATGTTTCTTAAAATAATAATCTACAAGAATATACCATATTTTAATCATATTCTAGAACTTTTTATTATCCCCATGCTGTGAGCTTCATATCCTCCTCCACATCTCTATTAGCCATTACTGTTTACTTTTAATGCATTAATTTACAATGAAAACATCAGAAATGAAAAGAAAGTGTATTATACTTATTTTTATGGTTTAATGTCATAAACCAAAGTCCATCCAGTTTCTTCAAAATCATGTAATTTCATCTCCCTATGATTGATATAATATTATTATGGGTGGGAGATGGTTTCGTGGGTAAGAATGCTTGCTGCACAGGTACTAGGGTCTGAGTTCAAGTACCTAGTTCACATGTAGAATGCTTAAAGTGGCTGCATGAACCTATAACCCAATATTGTGGGTGGTGGAGACAGGAGAATTACTTAAAATTGTTGACCACTATGAGACTAGCTCTGGGTTCAGTTAGAAATCCTTTCTTAAAGGAATAAGTCAGGGCAGAATATGTCCTCCTCTGGCCTCTAATATGCATATGTGTACACAGACACACAAATATTATCATCATCATCATCCTACCCAAAATAGAAATGTTATTATGTATATATGTTGCATTTCATTACATAGTATCAGTTCAAGGATGACTCCATGAGTTGGCTATGGTAAATAGTAGGGTGATATGCATTGTTGTATAAATATTTACTGTTTAAGATGTAATTTCACTATGAAGATCAGACTGACTTGGAACTTAGTAAGTAGACAGCACTAACATGGAATTCAGAGATTCGCTTCCCTATACTTTTTGGATTCTGGGGTTAAAAGTGTAGGCTACAATGCCTAGCGGTATAAAATCTTTTTGTAATGTGGCTTTGATTTTGGTGGTATACATGCAGAAATGGAATAGCTTGGTCATAGAGTAGTTCATTGTTCATTTTTAAGAAGCTTTATACCAATTTTTTTTTGTGGCAGCAACAGTTTGTATTCTTAGCAGTTCTGCTAGTCAAAGATGTTGAGTAATGTTTTTGTGTACTTATTAGACCTTTAGAAAAATTTGTTCACATAAATAAAAAATATTGAAACTGGCTCAGTAGGAAATATAACCTTGTGTATACCTATGATAAATAAAGCTTTTTAATGTCTTATTATTTATATTGCTGTGAAAAGACACCATGACCACAACAATTCTTATAAAAGAAAATATTTAATTGGAGTGGATTATAGTTCAGAGGTTTAGTCCATTATCAACATGGCAGGACATGGCAGCATGCAGAACGACATGCTGTTGGAGAAGGAGCTTAAAGTCCAATATCATGATCAGCCAGCAATAAGAAATGTACTGTGATACTGGGCATAGTTTCAGCATAGGAGACTTCCAAAGTGACACACTTCCTCCAGAAAGGTCACATCTACTCCACCAATGCCACACCTACTAACAGTCATTTTTAATAGTCAAATTTGTAGTCATGTTGGTTAGGTTTTTGAGGTATATAGAGATATATTTCCGTTAGATAGATATTCTTCAACACTTCAAAGACATATAGAATATGGCATTTAAAATGTTTTAAGAACTTAGACTTTTCTGAACAGTGAGACATTCTTGCTTCTGGAATTCTAACTACTTCAAGAGGATGATGGGTATTGAAGAGGCTCCTAATGGAGTTTGTTCTTGACTGAATTTCTTTATGGTATGCTATATAAACTGGATATGAAGAATCCATAGAAAAATGACTGATGAACTTGTCAAAAGGTGAGGCTATCCTTCAAGGTTCCTGCTTCATGAAGGAGTCTGCAGGACATGAAAGAAACTGACTGACAAAATGCCAGTATAGGCAAATCAGTCTTTGAAATTTCCTGCTTCATGAAGAAGTCTGCCAGATATTATGGGCCTGTGGGCTGAAGATGGATGCCTCAATGTTACAGAAAAACTTTGGGTGGCTGTTCAGGCAGTCACATGTCTGAGTCAATTCTAGAGTTTTGGAAGTTGCTTACAATGTGTTTCCTGTTTACTTAGATAGTATTATATCCTTCTGAGGTCTTCGATAGAGTTGAAGACAGATAGTTACAGTTATAGTTTACCTTAGTTATGAAAGAAGATAAATTAGACATGAAAATTTAGACTCACAAATATAGGATAAATAATAGAGTATTTTCCTTCATTTGCCAAATGTAGTTCTACTAAATATTGTAACTATAATTCTTGCTTGATAACTGTTTTATTATGTGAAATTTTACTATCTTAAAGTTAAAACATTCAGTATTAATTAGACAAAAAAGGGGAGATGATGTGGAATATCCTTCTGTATATGTGTTGCTTTTATTAGCTAATGAATAAAGATATTTTGGTCAATGGCTTAGCAAAGTAAATTCTGAACAGATATAGATAGATAGATAGATAGATAGATAGATAGATAGATGATAGATACAAACATACATACATAGATGCATAGATACATAGAATTGATACATATATATATATATATATATAGAAATATATATAGAGAGAGAGTAGGCAAAGTAGAGAGATGCTATGTAGCTGCCAAAGGAGAAGAACACAGGAACTTTACCTGTAGGCCACACCCTCAAGGTGATATACAGATTAATAGAAATTGGTTAATTTAAGATGTAAGAGCTATTGGCCAAACAGTGTTGTAATTAATATAGTTTCTGTGTCATTATTCAGGTCTTAGTAACCAGGAAATAAACAAGCAGTCTCCTTTTACATTTATATCAATGGATAAGTATAGATTTCAACCTTATTAAGGAAGCTTCTTTTTGTAAAATATGGATTCTATTACAGAGATACATAACTGGTCAATATGGAGAGGGTAAGTAATCATAAGGGACTCATCTTAATTAGTACATCCAACATAACTCTACACATAAGACTTTAGTAACATCATGGATGAAGGAGAAGAAAGAGTGTAAAAGCTACAGCACTAGGACATATATATAGTCATGGCAGGGATGCTATACAAATGAAATCACAATACTATGAGTGCATAAACAATAACCACATAATAGAAACACTAATCAAAATGTAAATATGGATGGAGAAAAATATAACAATACTCCATTCCTAGATGACGAGCTATAAGAAGTCAATGGTTGTTGATGGAAGGGAACCAATTTTTTATAGAAAGATACTGTATTAAGATTTCTATTGCTGTGAAGAGACACCATGGCCATGGCTAAATCTTTATAAGAAAAATATTTAATTGGGGTGGCTCATTTACAGTTCAGAGTTTCTGTCCATTATCTTCAAAGTGGACAGCATGGTAGCTGGGATTATGGTAGCATGCAGGCAGACATGGTGCAGGAGAAGTAGCTGAGAGCCCTATATTTCTCAGGCAGCAGGATATCAACTGAAAGCTACACTGAGGTATACTCAAGCAAAAGAGACCTCAAAACCTGCCTCCACAGGTTTGAGGCCCTGTAATAACTGCCCCTCTGCCCTTAGCAAGTTCCTTAACATTGTCACAGTTCCGGCCTAGTTAATACAGTCATTTCTAAGAGACACGGTTTCACATCAGACTTCTTGGTATTTTAGTTGTTATAATCATTCCACCTTGCTGTCTTTGATGTCCCGTGTGTTGTGTTATAAATGTATCCAGTGGAGCTTGGCTCCCCACAATCCATTCATGCTTGCTTTGTGTCCTGTTGTAATTTTCTGTAATTATCTCAATTTGGCATAAAGAGGGGTTTCCTTGAAGAGCAGTTATAGCAACAATTATCTATGAATATAAAGAAAAAAATAGAATGTAGTTGGAATTTTGCTAGTCTATCAACCATGTTTGCAGACCTTTTCCTATAGCTCAAGAACAAACTAGTCCCTGGAGGAAGCTAGATTTCCAGTACCAGACATGATTTCCCTTCTGTTGAGTAGGTGGGTGTTAAGTATAATTAGACAGCTGTTGGTTATCACTTTGATATGAGTTTCATTTATTAAAACTTTATAAATATTTTGCCATGATCATCATTTTTGTAGTTCATAGACATTGCAGCTAAATAGGAGTTTAATTGTTTCCCTGCCTTGGTGGTTTGCATACAGTTTTCTGGAGCCGTAGAAACAGGATTTTCAGGTTAGATCCTGTTCAAGTCACTTGAGTCATCGACATATGTATGTAATGTCCTCAGCAATCGGGACACTGATAAAACTAAATATTCACATATAGAAGACTGAAATTACATCTCTGCTTTCTCCTTATAAAAAAGTCATAAGCAAAAAATAATGTTCTTAAAACTTTGAAACTAGTGAATAAAAATAATGGAAACTCTTCAAGTTCTGAAAGCATACATAGTTACTTTCTATAGAAGATTCCAAAGCTCAGAAAATACTAGCAAAATTAATAAATTAAATTGTGACAAAGTAAAACACTTCTCTCAACACAGTAAAGAGTCAGCCTATGAAATCAGAAAACATCATTGACATATACTCATTTGATATGCAGAATGTGGAACAATCTCAAAATATTAAGCATCAAAGCAGCAAATGTCCTATGCTAGTTGATATTTTATTATTATTATTATTATTATTATTGAAAATTCATACAATATATTCTGGTCATGGTTTCTTTTCCCAGATCTTTTCCACCTCCCCATCCATCCAACTCATTAAATTCTAATAGTGTTACCTATTACATTTTCCTGATTCATTTCTTTCTTATACTTTTATATGTTTGGCTCTTATATTTAAGAAATGAATGAATATAATTATTTACTAAAACTGTCTTACAAAAATTTCCAAAATATTGATTTGGTGTATGCTACAGTTTAAATGAGTCCTTGAAGAGTTTTGCTAATTGTATGAGACCAATCACAAAACTAAATATAGTATTATTCCATTTTTAAAAAGTATTCTGAATTTACAAATCCATAAAATTGTAAAATAGATCAGTGATTGTTTGGAGATATAGAGTATGGCGTGATAAATGTGTCCTGTAATATTTCTCAAGTATTTTTTGTTATCATACAAATTTTCACATTAGATTTTTAATGATGGTTGCAATAACTTGTGAATTACTAAACACCATTATATTATATAATATAAGAAAATAATTAAACCTCCATAAAATCTATTTTTCCATTTTTATTGATTTTTATTGAGATCTAAATTTTTCTCTGCTCCCCTCTCTTTGTCTCCCCTCCCCCCTTCAGCCCTGCTCCAAGGTCCCCATGCTCCCAATTTACTCAGGAGATCTTGTCTTTTCCTACTTTCTACTTCCCATGTCGATTAGATCTATGTAAGTCTCTTTTAGTGTTTTCATTGTAGTCTAAATTCTCTGGGATTGTAGTTTGTAGGCTGTTTTTCTTTGCTTTATGTTTAAAAACCACCTATGAGTGCGTACATGTGATAATCATCTTTCTGTGTCTGGGTTACTTCACTCAAAATGTTTTCTAGCTCCACCCATTTTCCTGCAAAGTTCAAGATGTTATTTTTTTCTGCTGTGTAGTACTCCATTGTGTAAATGTACCACATTTTTCCTTATCCATTCTTCCGTCGAGGGGCAATTAGGTTGTTTCCAGGTTCAGGCTATGACAAACAAAGCTGCTATGAACATAGTTGTGCACATGTCCTCTTGGCACAACTAAGCATTCTTTGGATATATACCCAAAAGTGGTATTACTGGGTCTTGAGGACAGTTGTTTCCTAATTTTCTGAGAAATCACCACACTGAAATTAAAAGGGGTTGTATGTACCCACCAGCAATGCAGAAGTTTTCCCTTTTCCCCCTAACCTCTCCAGCATAAGTTGTCATCAGTGTTTTTGATTGTGGCCATTCTTACAGGTGTAAAATGAAATCTCAGAGTTGTTTTGATTTGCACTTCTCTGATGACTACGGATGTTGAACATTTCCTTAAGTGTCTTTTAGCTATTTTAGATTTCGCTGTTTAGATCTGTATTTCATTGTTTTCATTGGATTATGTGTTATTTTCTTGACAAATTTCTTGAGTTCTTTGTATATTTTGGAAATCAGATTTCTGTCTGATGTGGGGTTAGTGAAGACCTTTTCCCATTCTGTAGTATGTCATTTTTCTTGTTGACCATGTGCTTTGCTTTAGAGAAGCTTTTCAGTTTCAGGAGGTCCCATTTATTAATTTCCCTCAGTGTCTGTGTTGCTAAAGTTATATTTTTGAAGTGGTCTCCAGTGCCAATGTGTTCAAGTGTATTTCCCACTTTCTCTTCTATAAAGTTCAGTGTGGCTTTATGTTGAGGTCTTCGATCCATTTGTACTTGAGTTATGTGCATGGTGATTGATACAGGTCTATTTTGATTATTCTACATGCTGGTATCCAGTTATGCCAGCACCACTTGTTAAATATGCTTTCTTTTTTCCACTTGATATTTTTTGCTTCTTTGTCAAAAATCAGGTGTTTGAAAATGTGTGGATTGATATCCGGGTCTTCTATTTGATTCCATTGGTCCTCCTGTCTGTTCTTATGCCAATACCAGGCTGTTCTCAGTACTGTAGCTCTGGAGTAGAGTTTGAAGTCAGGGATTGTAATGCCTCCAGAAGTTTTTATTGTGCAAAATTGTTTTGGCTATCCTGGGTTTTTTGCTTTTACATATGAAGTTGAGTACTGTTCTTTCAATGTGTGTGAAGAATTTTGCTGGGAATTTGATAGGCATTGCATTGAGTCTGTAGATTGCTGTTGGTAAGATTGCCATTTTTACTATGTTAATTCTGCCTACCTAGGAGCATGAGAGATCATCCCACTTTCTGGTGTCTTCTTCAATTTCTTTCTTCAAAGATTTAAAGTTCTTGTCATACAAGTCTTCCACTTGCTATACATTTAATTTTAAAAGAAGCAATTCATCCCTGGATGTGTAGTTCATTTTGGACCGATTACCTGGGCTAAGTAATATGTGTCTTTACTCACAATTTACAGGACTACAAATAGATGAACAAATGCTAACAAAAGAAATTACTAAATATGAAAATAAGTGCACCACAACCTGTGTATCACAACCATTGTCTATAAAATATTAATAATCCGTGCAAATGAAAAGGACTCAGTAGTAAAACATTTGTTTTGCAAGAATGAGTAGTGGGGTTCAGATTACCAGAAAAAGGATGGGTGATTGTTGTAGAAGCTTGCAATCCCACCTTATGGAATTCCTCAAAGCAAACTAATTAGTCAGACTAGGGAGACATTGAGATCCAGGTTCAAAGAGACCCTGTCTCAATATATAAGTGTTAGGAAGATACCTGATGTCAACTTCTGGCCTCCAAATGTTTGCATACTGATGGAGGAAGGTCATTGGTTAAATAAAAAGAAACTGCTTGGCTCTCATTGGTTAGAGATAGGTGGGAGGAGTAAACAGAACAAAATGCTGGGGGGAAGAGGAAGTGAGGTCAGACTCCACAGCTCTCCTCTTGGGAGCAAATGCCTGAGAGAGACGCCATGCCCCGCTCTCCAGGGCAGATGCACGCAATGAAGCAAGCTGCCAGGTTAGACATGCTGAACCTTTACCGGTAAGACCGGTGCTCACAGATTATTAGAGATGGGTTGATCAGGATATCAGAATTAGCCAGTAAGGGCTAGAGCTAAAGGGCCAAGCAGTGTTTAAATGAATACAGTTTGTGTGTTGTTATTTTGGGGCATAAGATAGCCGAGCAGGTGGCCGGGGTGCCGGGGAGGCAGCCCCGCCGCTCTTATTACTACAGCATACACTTATAAATGTGCACACACACACACATACACATAGGGGTACACACATACATATGGCCAAAGAAGAGAGAAAATATGAATAATTATAGAGTATAAGAAAATGAAGGAATACTGAATCAATAGTCAATGCTTTTAAGGGAGTTTACCACTAACAAGTGGGAAAAGTTTATATAATAAACTACTCTAAAGTTTTTATATCGAATATCAGCATTGACAGCTAAGACAATATGAATTTTAAGAGAAATTCTCAGGTAAAACTTAATTAACCTCTAAAATAAGCCAAAACTAATGAAAAATACTTTGAGGTTCACAATGCAATGCTATAAAGAAATAGTAAAAGAAAGACAGTGCGTTGAAAGAACTTCTAGAGCAACCAGACTAAACACTTATTTTAAAGACTGATTCCATTAATTTTTAGCTTCTTACCTTCTGATTTTCATGCTTATTATCTATAACTTGGGTGAAATACGTGACAAACACTAAATTTTGCGCTAGAGGTAAATTAGTTACGAAAACTGTCAACACAGGCCATGCCTGTAGATTCCTCTTCCCCATCCATTCCTCCTGTGGATCCAACAGACCATCTCTTCATGGCCTTCCTGCATGCCCTCCTTGCTGTGTCCCAGCTCCCAATTTGGGCAGAAACTCCCTGATCAAACGCAGGGCATGCTTGCCAGAAGGTAGGCTGCCCACACCTTCTTCACACTCTCGACTCCTCCAGACCTAGTCCTAGTGAAGCATCAGAGAAACAGTTGCAGCCTCCCTTCTCCAATATCCATGTCTCCTGTGGCTCTCACAAACCATCATCCCTGTCCTCCTCTTCCCCCATTCTCCAATATCAGCAAGTATATGAACACTATGTGGAACAGGCCAGAAAAGCAGGTAACACATAGCTAACACACTCTTAAAAACCAGAGGAAACAGAAAACAAGGATCAAAACACCCATCCAACAAGCACAAACTCAGAAACCAGCACCTAGACCTATAATCCCCCCAAATCCAGATGTATAGATGCAAGCATAAGAATGTAATGAATAACAGCAAGAGAAATCTGTCTCTGTCAGAGCCCAGCTATCCCATGACAGCAGAACCTGAATATTCCAATATACATGAAGCACAAGGAAAAAAAACTTAAAACCAATGACATAAAGATGATATAAATACTTTAAAAAGATATAAATGAATCACTTAAAGAAATCAGGAAAATGAGAAAACTAGTGGAGGAAATTAATAAATCCCCCAAAGAAAGCCAGGTAAACACAAATTATTGGAGGAAATTAATAAATCTCTTAAAGAAAGTCAAGGAATAAAGCATACAGTTGGAGGAATAAGACTGTTCAAGACCTGAAAATAGAAATTTGAAGCAGAAAAATATCACAAACTAAAAGAATTCTGGAAATAGAAAATTTAGGATTGTGTACAGGAACTACAGACAAGCTTCACCAACAGAATATAAGAGATTAAAGAGAAAAAAATCTCTGTCATTAAAGATTCCATAGAAAAATAGATGTATCTGTTAAAGAAAATGTTAAATCAAAAAAAAAACTCCTGGCACAAAACATGCAGGAAAACTAGGACACTCTAAAAAAAACTAAACTTAAAAATAATAGGAATAGTGGAAGGGGAAGAAGACCAGCTCAAAGACCCAGAAAATATATTCAGGAAAATCATAGGAAAAAAATTAAAGAAAGAGGTAAAAGAAGCATACTGAAAACCAAATATATTTTAACAGGAAAGAAAAACCCCTTCCACATAATAATAAAAACACTAAACATACAGAACAAAGAAAGAATATTAAAAGCTTCAAAAGAAAAAGAAGCAAAATACAAAGGCAGACAAATTAGAATTATGCCTGATTTCTCAATAGAGATTCTAAGAGCCAAAAGGGCCTGGACTGACGTGCTATAGAGTATGACAGACCACAGATCCCAGTCCAAATTATTATACACAGCAAAACTTTCAATCATTGTAGGAGGAGAAAAAGGACATTCTATGATGAAACCAAATTTAAGGAGTATATATCTATAAATCCAGCCTTTGAAACAGTGTTAGAAAGAGAAATCCAACCTAAAGTGGTTACACACACTGAAGAAAAGACAAAGAATAAATAATCCCATACCACCAAATCAAAAGAAGGGAAACACACATTACCACCACCACCACAACAACAACAATAGCAACAACAAAAACAAAAGAATTCACAGTCTTTTGTTACTGATACCTCTCAATATCAGTGATCTCAATTCCTCAATAAGCACAGGGCCTACAAGGGTTTATGTCAGACCCTGTGTGTAAGTTATTGCTGAATTATTGGGGCCCAGTGGAGTGAACTGCTTGGTAAGAACTTGGATTTGTGGTCTTACAGGAAGAAGTATGTCACTGGGAGTGGACTTTGACGTTCTAAAAGCCCATACCATGTCTAGCTATTTCTTTCTCTCTCTGCGTCATGCTTCCAGAGGAAAGGGGAGCTCTCAGTTACTGTTCCAACATCATGTTTGCCACTCTTCTGCCACGTACCTCACTGTGATGGACATGGACTCACGCTGTGAAACTCTAGAACTCTAATACTCTAATGTACTTATGTGGCTAACGTATAGAAGTTGTGTGTGTGTGTATGTGGGCGTGCGCACGCGCATGTATGTGTTTGAGATTGGGATAATACTAAAACAATTTTATATCTATTCCCTCTTTGCATTCCCAGGTCTTTTTAAAATATTCTGTTTTTGTCGATTGCTTCTTTCTGATTAGTAAACAAGGCTAGGCTTTTTGCTGCTCTTTGGTTTTGCTGTTGCTGTTGTTGTTTTGAGACAGAGTTTCTTTGTGTAACCATTTTGGCTGTCCTGGAACTCACTCTGTATATCAGGCTGGCTTCAAACTCACAGAGATCCACCTGCCTTTGCCTCAGTAGTGCTGCGATTGACGGTGTGTGTCACCACTGCTGTTCTAGTTAACAAAGCTTTTTATTGAGTTTATCATTTGACAATTTCATAAGACACTATACAAATACATACACATCTGTATACATAATGAGACAAACAGTTTATCTCCACTAGACTTTAAAGATTTTACATAATGTGAGATGATATCTTTTCTTTGTTGCAACTCAAGCTTTAAATCAAATAGAGTCAATGAGTGGTTGAACAACTAATGATGTAAAAAACATGAATATATAAATGACTCAAACTTATGAAATATATTTAATGTCACTCAAAATAAAAATATGTAAGTTAACATCTCCAAAACACAAATATCAATCCTAATGTAGGAAAATGGATTTCTGTTACTGTTTTTTTTTTTTAATCAGGATAAATGCAAACATTTTTAACAGACTTGGAAAAAAAGTGAAACCTCGGTGAAGGACAAGTTGGCAACATGTATCAAAATATAAAATGAACATATACTTTATTTTACAAATTCCATCTGATAAATAAAATGGTAGTTTTTGTAATTTTTATTGTAAAATTATTTATAATAGCAAATAGAAAGTAACAAGTGTTAAAAATTAGTTAAATAAGTCAATAATGTATTATAAAATATGTAATGTAGGTAGCATTTACAATTTAAATAATTCTAGTAAGCATATTAAAAGAATAAGTACAGAGTTAGATAATTGCCATTCAGCCTCTACAAAAATCAACTCAAAGTGTTTCCATAATGTCAAGCTAACATCTGAAACTCAACTGCAGAGAGTGGTTATCCTTCACCCAGAATTTTATTTTATTTTTTTTTTTTTGGTTTTTTCAAGACAGGGTTTCTCTGTGACTTAGGAGCCTGTCCTAGAACTAGCTCTGTAGACCAGGCTGGTCTCGAACTCAGAGATCCGCCTGCCTCTGCCTCCCGAGTGCTGGGATTAAAGGCGTGCACCACCATCACCCGGCCACAGCCAATAGTTCTGAAGTATAAGTTAGGGGATGGTGAGCAGCACCTCCTCCTTCCTTGACTGCTTGTTGGTGGGTCTGGTCTTTGAGCCCAGTGTTGGTAGCTAAAGTTGTTGTGATTCAATGATTACAATTACAGTATAGAGTTTTAAGTATAATGTTTCCTAGACCTACACCCTGTCTTCAGATCTTATATATCCTGCCTCGAGTTCTTCAATGTCCCCTAATACTTAGTGGGTTTGATATGAATGCCTTTTTAGAGGTAAGCCAATATTCATATATTATTTTCTTCACCTTGGGCAGTCAGTCTCTGCAATTGCCAATGTTCATTGTAAGGAGAAATCCTCTCTGATTAAATTCAAGAACAACATGTATATATGAGTTTATGCATGGGGATTTTGAACCACCTGTATATACAAATATAAGCATGGATATTGAGAACCACCTTGTATATATGTGTATAAGCATGGGTATCTCAAAGGCAGTTTGATTTCTATCACATTACTTAACCATTAGAGATACATCCCTGCATGGGCCTACTGCCTCTCCTGATGTAAGTTAAAAAGACTTATAACACCAGGCATTGACACACTTTTTGCCCCTTATACTGGATCTTGAGTCCATTCAGTGGGTGATTATGCTACCTCCCTGCCAAGGGTCAAGCCACTATTATACAAATGAACATGTCTTGCTTTCCAGTTTATTCATATTTCCTTTATTCTAATTAATCTTTCCCATCCAACACACTCATCTCCCCAGTTCCACCCCTAGTATTCCCTCCTTACTTTTCTTTTATGTATGTTCCACTATTTGCCATCTCTTAAGCTGTTTTCCCTATTTCTTTTGCTGTTTCCTGGATTGCAAAGACACTCCATGTTAGACATACCATACTAAGAAGTTGATGTTAGGTTCCTTGTGTGAGAGAAACCTCGTGGTGTTTGTATTTTTGTGCCTGGATTATATCACTTATAAATTTTTCCAGTTCTACCCATTTCCCTGAAAATTTGGTTTTTTGTAGCTGAGTAATATTCCATTGTGTATGTGTGCCATATATTCATTATCCATTCATCAATTGTTGGACATCTAGTCTGCCCTTATTTGCTAACTACTGGTGGTGATAATTAACATGTATTATGAGCTCACCAGGCTACAGTGGATAGCTCCAAAACCAGACACACAAATGTCTAATATTGGTAACAAAATAAAATAAATAAACATGAATGTGAAAGGAAGAATGATTGGGAGGGGAGATGGTGGACAGGGGTAGAAATGAAACAGGAGTTGAGAGAGTGATCAGTATGCAATCATACATATGTAAAATTAAGAAAATAAAAAACATGCACTTTAAAATTAAAACTTGATAATTTTATATATAAAAATACATTTACAAGATTCTCAAAGAAGTAATAAAAACTTTTAAAAAGTATTAAGAAATGAAAATAAAGACCCACAGCCAGACATTATGCAGAGTGTGAGAGAACCTGGAACACTTAGCTCTAAGTGGAGTGTCTCCATCGTATCCCTACCCTTAGAACCTAGGGAACATTAGAAAAGTGGAGACAAAAAGATTTTAAGAGCCATAGAGAATGGAGGACACCAATAAAAGAAGACTCTCTACATCAACATTAGCAAAGCTCATATGAACTCATAGAGATCGAATTAGCATGCGCAGGACCTGCAGATGTCTATATCATGTCCTCAGAACTTACATTATGGCTTCTTGTTTAGTGTTATTATAGGATTCCTGAGCACATAAACAAGTGGATCTCTGGTGCCTTCTCTTGGGCTCTTTTTCTTCTGTTGGTCTACCTTGTCAAGTTCAATATGTTAGTTTTTGACTTATATTTTATTTTGATTTATTTTTTTTTGTATTCTTACTGTATCACTTTTCTCTTTTTATTTATTTTTAAAATAATCTTTTCTCATTTTACATACCAATACCAGTTCTTTCTCCCCCATCTCATCCCTCTCCCCCATCCCAACTTCCACCTACCCTATCCCCCATCCACTCCTCAGAGAGGGTAAGGCTTCCCATGGGTGATGTAGGATTCCCCTCTGTATGCTTTGAATACCATTGGTTAATAAAAAAAAGATCTTTTGGGCCTGTGACAGGGTAGAGCAAAGCTAGGTGGGGAAAACTAACCTGAACACTGGGAGAAAGAAGGCAGAGTCAGGGAAAAGCCATGTAGCACTACTGAAGACAAATGCCAGAGCTTTACCTGGTAATCCACAGCCTCATGGTGATATATAGATTAATGGAGATGGGTTAATTTAAGATATGAGTTAGCCATAAATACACTTAAGCTATTGACCAAACAGTATTGCAAATAATATGGTTTTTGTGTGATTATCTTGGGGCTGAGCAGCTGGGACCAAACAAGCAGCCTCCTACAACACATGGGGAGACAACAAAGTCTGACACATAATTTTAAGGCAGGACCCTCCCTACTATATCTAGCCTGAGCA
Source organism: Microtus oregoni (assembly GCF_018167655.1). Lineage (NCBI taxonomy): Eukaryota > Metazoa > Chordata > Mammalia > Rodentia > Cricetidae > Microtus > Microtus oregoni. The sequence goes on from NW_024544825.1 coordinate 25,514, forward strand.
AGATATCCCTCCAAAAAGAATGGTCCCAAAAATGCCACTTTAAGCACTAGCAATAAATCCTGGTCCCACTGTCAGTGATCCCACAGACTTCCCCAGTCACACAATTGTCACCCACAATCAGAAGTCCTAGTTTGGGACTATACAGGTTCTCTCACTGTCAGTGAGCTCCTACTAGCTCAGATCAGCTGTTTCTGTGGGTCTCTATCATGGTCTTGATCCCTTTCCCCATAGTATCGTTCCTCCTTTTCTTTGATGGGATTCTGAGAGCTTGGCTCAGTGCTAGCTGGGGATCTCTACATCTGCTTCTATCAGTTTCTGGATGAAGTTTCTATGATGACAATTAAGGTAGTCATCAATGTGATGACAGAGGAAGGCCAGTTCAAGCACCCTTTCCACTATTGCTTAGGGTCTTATAGCTAAGGTCATCCTTATGGGGATTTTCCTAGTTCCAGGTTTCTTGCTTGCCTCATAGTGGCTCTCTCAATAAAGAAATCTCTTTCATTGTTCTCCCTCTCTGTCTTTCCCCCATTTTGACCATCCTGTTCAATCATGTTGTTCTCTTCTCTCCCCTTCTATCTTCCCCATCCCCCTCTGTTCTCCCTTCTACACCCTACCAAAGCTCACAATTTTCTCAGTTCTTGTCTATTTCCCCATCCAAGGGGGTTCCATTTATGTTATTCTTAGGGTTCGCTTTGTTACCTAGCTTCTCTGGGGTCATGGATTATAGACTGGTTATCATTTGCTTTACATTTAATATCCACTTATGAGTGAGAATATACCGTGTTTGTCTTTATGTGTCTGGGTTACCACACTCACAATATTTTTTCTAGTTCCATTCATTCACCCACAAATTTCAAGATGTCATTGTTTTTTTTTAAACTGCTGAGTAATATTCCATTGTGTAAATGTACCACATTTTCTTTATCCATTCTTTGGATGATGGGCACCTATGTAGTTTCCAGGTTCTGGCCATTACGAGTAATGCTGCTATGAACATAGCTGAGCAAATGTCCTTTTGGTTTGTGTGTTTATCTTTTAGGTATATGCCCAAGAATTGTATTGCTGAGTCTTAAGGTAGATTGATTCCCAATTTTCTGAGAAAAAGCCATACTGATTTCCGATGTGGCTGTACAAGATTTCACTCCAACAGGCAGTGGAGGACTGTTCCTCTTATTTTGCACCCTCTCCAGCATAAGTTATCATCGGTGTTTTTGAGTTTAGCCATTCTGACTGATGTAAGATGGTACCTCAGAGTCCTTTTGATTTGTATTTCCCTGATGGCTAAGGATATTGAGCAATTCCCTAAGTGTCTTCCAGCCATTTGAGATTCTTCTGTTGAGAAGTCTCTGTTTAGATCTGTACCCCATTTTTAATTAATTTTTATTTTCATTATTTGATATTTTGACATCTAGTTCCTTAAGTTCTTTATATATTTTGGAGATCAATCATCTGTCTGATGTGGGGTTGGTGAAGATCTTTTCCCATTCTGTCGGCTGCCATTTTATCATACTGACTGTGTTATATTTTATTTTTAAAAAAAATGAATGAATAAGCGTAAAGTTAGCCACTACGGTAAAGGTTAGTAGTATAACTATCATTTATACCTGTCAGGAGAGGGAAAATCGATTTTCTTCAATGGAATGACCCTGGGAATATCAACCACTCCAGGGCAGATCTCATGGTCACCGGTAGTTGATCAACAAATAAAGGAGTCCATGGGTTATGTTTGTGTGTTTGGTTACAGTGTGATGGTTTTTCTTGTTGTTGTTGTTTTATGTTTGTTTGTTTGTTTTTTGGAGTACAATGTTGCATTTTGTTTTCTAGGTTTTGGGCATGTTGTTGTATTGGGTTTTTGGTTTGGTTTTGAGAAAGAACTTAAAATTTTATGGGTAGGGAAGAGAAGGAGAACATGGATGATCTTGGTTGAAGGGAAGAATCTATCAAAATATATTTGAATTTAAAAGCTGTTTTAAATAATAAAAATGAAAATAAAAGTAAAATACTCAAACTTCTAGAGAAAAATATGAGGAATATTCTTCAAGATGTTGATATAGGCAAGAACTTTCTGAACAGACAATAGCACAAGAAGTAGCCTCAGGAACAGATGGAGCTATAAAAAATGTAAAAGTTTCTGCATAGCAAAAATACCTATCAATAGAAGAAACAGATGGCCCATAGAATGGAAGAAAATCTTTACCAACTACATCGACATGGGGAAATATTTAGCATTTTCAAAGAGCTGAAAAATTAAGCATCAAGGAAATAAGACAATTAATCAGCAAATAAGCTAATGAAAAAAAAGACAGTTATCAACAGAAAAAAACCCACAAATGACCAGTAATTATTGAAAAAAGTGTTCATCATCCCTAGTTGTCAGGTAAAAACAAATTAAAACTTTTTGAGATAACACGTTACCCTAGCATAAAGAAATCTGACAAAACATAATGGAGAAAATATGGAAAAAAGGAACCCTTATTCATTGAGAGTACAAATTAGTCTAGGCATTATAGAAATCTGTATGAAAGTGCCTTCAAAAATTAATATGGAAGCTGCTATTCGATCCTCCTATACCATATCTATATGACCCTACGTTAACATACTATAGAGCTGCTTGTGAATTCTTGTTTGTTGCTACCTTATTCATTATCATTTGAAAAAAGTATAAGCCTTTTGTCTGAAAAAGTCATAAGAAATAACACTATTAACTTTCCAGCAAACACACACTAAGAATACATATAAGTCTGTCATAAGGAACCACACTATTAACTTTCTAGCAAAAACACACTAAGAATAAGCGTAAGAATGTGTATAAATAGACATATATAGTCTAAATAATGTTTTCTCATCTCGGCAGACAGTGCTACCTCCAAGTGCCAAAGACCATCTAAGGAAACCAGAAAACTAGCATGAGAATCCTTCTTTTGATACATTGGTCAGGTTTGTCCCAGAGAATGCCAAAATACAAAGATGAATTTTATTGCCTTTGACTGCCTTCCTGAAGTACCTGTAACTGAAGATACCATACATTTTTGATGCAGTGTCTCTATGGCCCCTGCACAAAAATTGACCTGAAAGCCTCATTCCTAAGACTGTCTTTCTTGGTTCCAAAGCTTTCATGCAATATTCCAAAGCATGGAAGTATCCGACTTTGTGTCTGACCTAGCTGTGATGTATACAAACCACAACAATGACAACATAGTATAGTAACTCTAAGGGTGCAGTGGTGGTACTCATACCTTGATGTTAAACAGCAGCCCTCTAATTGGGCTTAAAATCATTTCAACAAATGGGAAATTATGCCTGATTCTGCAAAGCTAAGCAACTAGCCAGGGCTAGGGAAGTCATAGATCTTAAAGGAGCTCCTACAACCACCACTTTTCTAAACCAGCATAATTCCTATGTATATTCTAAATATTTGTTCGTATAGCCACAGATACATATATTCCTGAGACCTAATTAAAGAAACTTCTCTTTGTAACAGATAGAGACCACTACAGAAAATCACAAGCAATCAAAAGACAGATATGTGGTGCTCATTCCCTACTGAAACATCTGCAACACAACTTCTATAAATACCTAAGGCAAAGGAGTCATTGTTGAAGAGATGAGGAAAGAGTGTAATACCCAGATAATCAGGGAGTTTTCTCACAAACCATATCTTCTAACAAAATCACAAGCTGCACCTATAAAGTCTCACAAACTTGACAGTTCAAATATTAGCTGAATAAGGATGATAGCAATAGAAATGCCGAAGTGAACAGGAAAAAACCCATGAGGCCTCAATCCTATACTACAGGCAACTAAGATTTCTGAGAGCAGGAAAACCAGTCTGTCCCATAGAAGAGCATACAAATTGATTGTCCCACACCAAATGGTCAGCCCAGAAAACAAACTTACAATCAGCATTATAGACACTAAGAATGTTATATTTGTGTATCTATGTCACAACAAATAACCAAATAAAAGGCCATGAACTTTAAAGAGTCCAAAGAGGTGAATATGGAATGATTTAGAAGGATGAAAGTGAAGGGTAAGTGATGTAACTACAATTTTAAAAGCCAAAAGAAATAGTTTTTAAAATAGAATAGAATCTGTTCAGGAATTTTAGAAGGAAAAAAAAATGAAACATGAAAGGAAGGAGTAGCTAGGAGGAGAATATACAATTCTACTAAGAGAGACAAAGGGAAACCGAGAGAGAAAGAGAAAAGGAGAGACAGAGAGAGAGAGAGAGAGAGAGAGAGAAAGAGACAGAGAGAGAGAGAGAGAGAGAGAGAAGAAGGAGAAGGAGGAGAAGGAGGAGAAGGAGAAGGAGAAGAAGAAGATAGTAGTTTTCAATCTGTTGGATATATTTGAGTGGAAACATGTCTATCACCTTACTCTAGGTTGGTCATGGTGCCAAATGTTTAATTATCTCATTCAACATTGACCAAGCATTCACGTATAAAGAAAAAACACTGAAGTTCCTAGAAACCAAGTTCACTTTTCAGTAACATTTAGGAAATGGCAGAACTGCACAGTGTATTACAATATGTTTATATCTTTATTAAATCCCTGATTGTTTAGAGCAATAAATGCTATCAGCCAGAATTTAAGCTATGAAAAATTGTTTCATTAGATAAATTGCTTTTGAAAATTAAATCAGTTACAGTCAAGGTCATATATACTACTGATAAAATGTCCAACTCTGTATGCATCAAGTCAATATTTTATCTTATTCATGGTATTTTGAAAACAGTTTTACTGAAATAAACATCCTCTTTGACAATTGTTACCTCAAGGAGTAAAGAGTTAACAAAACAAGTGAAATGAAACTTGTAAGTTCAATAATAAATTAAATTAAAACATACATATGTTCTACACATAGAAATATTGCCTCTGTTGTATTTTTACATACAAACCCTGAAATCAGGTAAGTGTTCATATTTATAGAACATGATTCATATAATGTATACCACAGTTATTCAATAGCCACAGGTGTTTTGTAGCAACTATCTGTATTGGCAATTCTAGGAAGCACTATATAAATATTCTTTCAAAATAGAATGCTATTTTGCTGTCATTGTACTGTGCCATGAGTGTATATGAACATGTCTGAGTCTTTCCACAATATTGTAACTTGTTGAGAAACAATAATTTCACAGGATGCAGAAGTTTCAACTGCAGCCATGTGTCAACTCATCATACCTACCATGGTAATCTGAGGCTAAGGCAGGTTCTTTTATCTCAGTCTAAATTACTAATATTAACTTTCACATTATGTACAACATTACACACATTAACTATATCTGTTTATCTACTCATCTAATATATTATCTATCATCTATATACCCAAAGATACAGAATGACTCCCTGCATCCATATCGTTCATCTCAGAAACTCCTTTGCTTACAGTTCCAAGGGACCCAACATTCTCTTATGTCCTCCATGTGAACATACAGGTATGCAGTCAGTCACACATACACATAGCAATAAAAATCAATTACTTGTTAATATTTTTTAGAAGCAACATTAACAGTGAATTCTAAACTCAGCTGAAGCCCCAAGGAAAATTGGTAGTTCTCTGTTAGCCCCTGATCTGTATGCACATCAGGTGTCAAGTGACAGATCACTGGCACCATGTGCTAGGTAAGGGAGTTTACAATCTTTGCCTGACAGATCCCATAAATCCATGGGTCTTATTTCCATGATATGATTTTAACATGTCTCTGTGGCCCTACAGTTTCAGTTTATCAAAATAAATTTACATGATGGCAACCTTTCTATTACAAGGAATCTGTCATTTATCAGTCTTTATTGCATGGATACAAGACAGTTGGTTTTGTTTGCAGACCCACATAGGTGGTCAATCATCCTCCACCCTCAGAATGGAGTCCAAAGTTGCTGGCAAAATAGTTTTCAGGAATGACACAGACTGATAGGCCACTGTTTTACACAATAGGAATAACTCATTACTTGGAATAGGCTAATAGTTAACATTTTAAGCAATAAAAGTACACAAAGGCACTATAAAGATGCATCAGTGTATAAGAGCACTTGCTGCTCTTACAGAGGACTGTGTTTTGGTTCCTAGCATCCACATAGTGGTCCACAACTATATGTAATTTCAATACCAGGGTTCTGGCACTTTCTTCCATCTTCTGATTGCCCATGAGCATGCAGAAAACACTCACACAGATAAAATGAACCAATTAATGTGTTTAAAATGTACACAAAAAGTAAAATACAAAACATCTTCAGAAGATGAGATCTCAGTGACAGCATCTCAGAGGATGGAAGGGAGAATGGTTTAATTTCCTCCTTTAATTCTGCATTTGAATTGTGTAACTATATTATCAATTTCAATAAAAGACAAATAAGAATGGCTTATTTAACTAGTAGAGGAATGAGAAAATAAAACAGAATATCTAGTAAGAAAATGGGTCTAAATTATACCTAACTGTAAAAAAGGTGTATGGAAATGTCTGGATAACAGAACCACAATAGATGGCCAAAGTAACTCCCAGTTACTAAGTATTATACTCCTGACCTTGTGTGTAAAAAAGAGTTTTCTTTCTTTCTTAGACTGAACAGATTATATAGACAGAGTGTAATGATTTAAAAGACACTTCTTATGCTAATGTGTCTAATATACTGCATTGTTTCAGGTAATTTTGTTTCCATAAGCAGATTAATCCTGCCAGAGAAAAGGTATAGAGTGGTTGTTGGTTCCAAAGCAATTTAGATAACTTATGCAAAACGCTATGTTATGTAAATGTAAGCCATCATCCTTGTAACCATTGACATCAGTGGTATGCAACACCTCTTTCTCTCCCCAGCATTTTATTTTCTTTATGTGTGCTTTTCTTTACCTTTCTATAAAACATAATTTATATTTTCTAGCTTGTTTTTATATATTAAAGAAGTTTTAAATGAATTTTAAAATAGCCTTTAGTAAAGAAGAACTATTTCTGTGGGTAAATGAAGCTAAAGCTTATTCCTCTCATTCTTAGTTGGGTCTGTCTAGAGTTCATAGGTTACTGTCATTGTAAACATCATTGTAAACACTAAAACCCTGGAACTTTGTTATGGAGTGTTAGAATGAAATACATGATGAGAATTTGTCTAATACATCCAAATGCCTCGTGATTAGATAACTCCACATTTTTACACAGCCAATTTGTATATAGATTGCCTGGTGTGTCTATTGTGAAACCTAATGAATTTAGGGTTTTCCCCTCATACAAGGAAATGGCAGAAGCAGAATTAGTCTTTTGTTGTCCATATAACACCATTTCTCTTTTCCATTTGAGAAAATTGAATTCAGTAGAGAAAAACCATCTAAGTTTCTTATTATTAAATATTTAGTAGATTTTAGCAAATCCTACTTCTGCCTATAAATTTTATATTTCACAACTTAGTATAATATTGTGGCTTTGCTATTTCTATCAGTATAATTTCTCGGCACTCCTTTCCGAGAATTACTTCCTCACATTATTTTTCCATTCCATACCCCACGCCCTATTTTTCTCAAGATGCCATTCCATTATTTGGAAAGCATTGCTGCCTAGTAAATTGTGAAAATGGGTTTCATTCAATTAATGAGCTGGAAAGAGGGAGACATTCCATAGTAAATGAAGTTTACATATGATAATGTTAGGTTTGTCATATAAGAGACTGATTCCATTCACCTCTCAGGAAAGACTAAATTTTGCTTTTATAGAGTCTGTACAATACTAATATAAATGATCATGACAAACTAAACAACTAAACTGCAAGTTTATAATAATATTAATGAACAAAAATTGTTATTTCATTACAAAGCAGGCAAGCGCTAATGGCTTTTTAAAGCCAACAAAAGACAAGCGTGGAAGAATGAGTTCTGATCCTGCAGTGGTCTTGTAATTATAACCATTTTCATTTTATCTAACAAGAGAGAAATAATTTGCAATCCATGAAAACGCATACACAGCACTGGTAGACTTTTCATGTGTGCTAATGCTATGGTGTTTCATTATTATTTTATTAAGGAGGCTATTAGAACTATAGTAAAATCTATAGCTGTAGATAATACTCTACAGTTCACTCTGATAAAGGATATTTCAATTATGTCTCAATCAATTAATGAAAATTGTGTGCTAGCTTTTGATATTGTTGTTAAGAAGGTATTGGCTGCATTGTTTAATTAGCATCATGTAAAGTTGACAGATAAAATTAAGGCTTGACTTTATAACCCTTCTTGGGGACTTATATAATCTGAACATCACTAACAGTTATTTAGTACTTCTGGCATAAAATATGATATTATATCATTAAAGTTGTCTTGACATAATATTTTGTTAAAATTAAGATATTAAAATTAAAATATTCACTAACTGTTTCATAGAAAGTTGCAACACATAAATATATCAACAAAATTCCAGTTGCAACAATGTTATCAATTACTGGTAAGAAATTGATTCTCCTGAGTAAGACACTATTAGGTTATTTGTGTAATTTCTTTAACTGTCGTGAGGGCTTTATTAGAAAAAAAAATAGCAAACAATTTTATTCCAAGAACTTGAGAGGCAGAAGGAAAAGAATCTTGAGTTCAAAGCCAGACAGCAGTACACTCTTTGTCAAATAAAATATACATTCATTTATAAGTATATATGTATAAAATATATCATTTATTCTATTATACTTACAAATATAATTTTATATACTGACATTGTATAACTGGAGATAAAGACTCCCTAGATGAAAATAATGCAAAAATTCATGGAAACACATTTTTTTTAAAGTTCACTTCACATTTAATTGCCAAGAAGAGTGTATGCAGGAATCAATGTTCGCTATAAGATTCTGAAAGCTCCTCATGATTTGAAATAATTACTATAATATTGGAAAAGATACAGTAGAAATAAGCAAACCTTGGTTAGTAAATTCAATTGTAAATAATTATTTAAAAATCATTCTTAAATAAAAATTTTTCTTAAATTTTTACTGAGCACTGAACCACCAATAAATATTTTCCCTTAGAGGAATGAATACAGTATCCAAAAATCTCCAAATAGGTCTCTCATTGATCATAGAATCTCATTTTTTTTTTTTTTTTTTTTTTTTTTTTTTTTTTTTTTTTGGTTTTTCGAGACAGGGTTTCTCTGTGGCTTTGGAGCCTGTCCTGGAACTCGCTCTGAAGACCAGGCTGGTCTCGAACTCACAGAGATCCGCCTACCTCTGCCTCCCGAGTGCTGGGATTAAAAAAAAACACTCCAAGATAGCAACTATGCTTCACCTGAGATTGTTACTAAAACAACATAACACATAACATGCCAATGTTCTCTCAAAAGATGTGTGTATAATGAATGAACTATTGGGAGAATCAAAGCATCATAAAAGTAATATTTAATACTTGAATTTATGTTTCATAATTAATTGGATGTCATCTTCCTAGAAAGCTCCCAACATCAACTTATTATAAAAGATTTTGATTCATGTGGGTCTTTGTGCAATAATCACTCACTTAATCTTTTTAATATTTCATGACAGTATACTACAGAGTAGGTTTCTGTGAAGAAAAACTATTTTTTATAGTTGTTTAGGCTAGAAAGAAAATAGAAAGAAGATGAAATCTATGAGAGTTTATTTTGTCATAACAATGGGGAATACAAGCTCAGGATGTTCCTCATTTGTTAAGACATTTTCTGACATTACTTCCATTATTTGCATAGCTTGAAAAGAAAATACTTAACATCATCATATGGAAAAAAAACTCGGAATAGCTAAAACAATTCTGTAAAATAAAAGAACTTCCAGAGGTATCACCATCCCTGATTTCAAGTTCTACTACAGAGCTATAGTAATAAATACCAAATGATACTGGCAAAAAAACAGATAGGGGGATCAATGGAATTGAGTCAAAGAGCCTGATCTAAATCCAAACACTTATGGACAAGAGATTTCTGATAAAGAACTCAAAATTATACCATGGGAAAAAGAAAACATCTTTGTCTGCATATAAAAATAATGAAAATAGATCTATATCTATCACCCTGCACAAAACTCAATCAAGTGGATAAAAGTCTTCATAATAAAACCAAATACACTGAACATTCAAAGAGAAAGTGGGAAATAACCTTGAACACACTGGCCCAGGAGACAAATTCATGAACAGGACACCAGTACCAGAGGCAATAAAATTAACAATTAATAAATAGAATCTCATGAAAATGAAAAGCTCTGTAAGGCAATGGACACTGTCATTGGGACAAAATGACAGCCTACAGAAAAGGAAAAATTTCACCAATTCCACATCTGACAGAGAGATAATATCTAAAATAAATAATCCAATAAAAATCAGGTACATAACTAAACAGAGAATTCCCAATGGAGGAATCTCAAATGTTTGAGAAATATTTTTTAAAATGCTCAATATCCTTAATAATCAATGAAATGCAAATCAAAACTAATCTGATATTCCATCTTAGAACTGTCAGAATGGTTAAGATAAAAACCACAAGTTTAAGTTTATGCTGGTAAGGATGTGGAACAAGAAGCATTTCCATTGCTGGTGGAAGTGCAGACACATACAGGGAGTATGGACATTAATAAGATGGCTCAGCAGAATATTGGAAATCAATCTACCTCAGGAACCAGCTTTATCTCTGCTGTGCATGTACACACAGGATGCTCCATCCTACCACAAGGATACTGGCTCTACTACATTATTCACAACAGCCAGACACTGGAAACAATGGAGATTTTCCTCAGATAAAGAATAGATAAAACAGATAGATAAATAGATAAAATGGAAGACCCATACAACATCCCCAGACTGCACCACATTCTCTGGGATCCATATTAGCCTACAACTTTTAAAGAATATTTGGGATTTACCAGAAGCAAAGCCAGATGTAAGGACCCAGGTACTCCCATTGCTGGGCTCAGTACTCTGGCCCTGATGCTTATCATAGGGTCAGCTGATCAAAGGGTCCCAAGTAAGATACCATCTACCACCTGATAAAACTCATTAAAGTTCATTGAACATCCCCCAGACTGCAAACCCTCCATTGGGCTCCATATTCTGACCTATAACTTTAGAAGATTTCATCTTTATCTTAGGCCAGGACATTCTAAGAACCCAGGGTAACCAAGCCCCAAGAGAGACATCCTACTGGATCTGAAGACACACTAGTAACCAGAAACCTTGACCACTTAGGCAAGAAGACCAGAAAGGAAACAGAAACCAAGGAACAAAACATCTACCCAACAAATGCAAATGCAGGAATCAACATTTAGGCCTATAATCATCCCAAATCTAGATGCCTAAATGGCAGTGTAAGAATAAAATGAATAACAGAAAGGGTAATATAGCTCCACCAGAACCCAGCTATCCTATCACTGCAAGTCCTAAACTTTCTAGCAAAACTGAGGAACAAGAAAATGATCTATAAAATAACTTTATGAAGGTTATAGAGGTCCTTAAAGAGAAAATGAGGAAAGTCCATTAATAAAATTGAGGAAAACACAAACAAAAAAAATGGAGAAAATAAAACATTCCCTTAGAAAATGCCAAGAAAGCCAAGAAAAATAAACAAATAGGTGAAAGAAATAGTTCAAGCCCAGAAAATGGAACTAGAAGCAAAAAAAAAAACAAACACAAATGAGCAGAATTCTAGAAAAAGGAAATCTGGATAAGCAAACAGTACTACAGATATAAGCATCACCAACAGAATATATCAGATGGAAGAGAAAATCTTAGGTGTTGAAGATATGATAAAGAAAATAAATTCATTGGTCAAAGAAAATGTTAAATCTAAAAAATTACTAGCACAAACTATCCAGAAAATCTTGAACACTATAACAAGATGAAACCTAAGAATAATAGTAATACAAGAAGGAGAAGAATCCCAGCTTAATGGCCCAATAATATATTCAACAAAATCATAGAAGAAAAGTTTCACAACCCAAACGTGGACATGTCTATAAATGTACAAGTAGATTATAGAACACCAAACACATTTGACCAGAAAAAAAGTCTCCATGACCCATAATAATCAGAATATTAAACATACAGAATAAAGAATATTAAAAACTACAAAAGGAAAAGGCAGAGTAACATATAAAGGCACACCTATTAGAAATATACACACCTTTTCAATGGGGACTCTAAAAGTCAGAAGGTCCTGGAGGGACATTTTGCAGACACTAAGCAACCATGGATGCCAGCCCAGACTACTATACCCAACAAAACTTTTCATCACAATAGATGAAGGAAACAAGATATTTCATGGCAAAGTCAAGTTTAAATAGTATCCATCCCCAAATACAGTCCTACGGAAGGTACTTGAAGGAAAATACCAATCCAAGTAAGTTAGATAGACTCAAAAAGACACAGGTGATACCTTATTTTGCACCAACAAAACCCAAAGAAAGGAAACATTCACAAACACACACACACACACACACACACACACACACACACACACCACTACCATCACCATAAATTCCCAGGAAAAATAAATAATTGATTATTAATATCTCTCAATATCAGTGAACTGAATTCACCAATAAAATATCACAGACTAGCTGGGAAGTGGTGGAGCATGTCTTTAATCCCAGCACTTGGGAGGTAGAGGCATGTGTATCACTGTGAGTTTGAGGCCAGTCTGGTCTACAAGAGCTAGTTCCAAAACAGCTAGAGCTGTTACATAGAGAAACCTTGTTTTGACAACCCCCCAAAAAAGAAAATTCACAGGCTAAAAGAATGGATATGAAAACAGGGTCCATTCTTCTGCTGCATATATGAAATACCTCAACATCAAAGAAAAACATTACTTCAGAGTGAATGGTTGGAAAAAAAAATTTCAAACAGACCTAAGAAGCAACCACATATAACTATTCTAATATCTAACAGAACAGATTTCAAAGAACGATTAATCAAAAGAAATGAATAAGGATATTTCATACTCATCAAAGGAAAAAATCCACCTAGTTTACTTTTCAATTCTGATTATCTATGCTTCTAATGCAAGGATACCCACATTTGTAAAAGAGGCATTACTAAATCTTAAGTCACCCATTGATCCCCACACACAAAAAGTGACTTCAACACTGCACTTTCACCAATGGATAGTGGGATTCATCCCAGAGATGTAGGGATGGCTCAACATAAGAAAATCTTTCAATGTCATCCACCATATAAACAAAAGAAAAAAGAAAAAAATCTTCACGTTTATCTAATTAGATGCTGAAAAAGCCTTTCACAAAATTAAACAACCCTTCATGATAAAAGTCTTGGAGAGATTAATGATACAAGGCTCATGTGTAATCATGGTAAAGGCAATATACAGCAAGCTAATAGCCAACATTGAATTTAATGCAGATAAGCTTAAAGCAATTCCAATACAATCAGGGACAGGACAATTCTGTTCACTCTTTCCATATCTATTCAATAGAGTACTTGAAGTTCTAGCTAGAGCAATAAGGAAACTAAAGGAGATCAAAGGGATACAAATTAAAAAGGGAGAAGGGAAAGGAGTACTCCTTCCAGATGATATGATACTGTACATAAAAGCCCTCCAAAGTCATACTGGAAAACTCCTACAGCTGATAACACCATCAGGGAAAGTGGCTGAATACAAAATTAACTCAAAGAAATCAGGGAAACAACATCCTTTACAATAGTCACAAATAATATAAAATATCTTAAGTTACTCTAATCCAGCAAGTGAAAGAACCATATAACAAGAACTTCTTTAAGGAAAAAAAATGGAGAAGATTTTAAGAGGGGAAGATCTCCCATGTTCATGGATCAGTAGGATCAGCATAGTAAAAAATGTCATCTTACTTCTGGTAATTAAATCTACAGACTTAATGCAATACTCATTTAAATCCCAATGCAATCCTTCATATATTTTGAAAAACAATACTCAACTTCACATGGTAAAACAAAAAATCCAGGATAGCTAAAATATATCCTGTGCAATAAAAGAACTTCTGGAGGTATTATCATTTCTGATTTCAAGCTCTACTAAAGAGCTATAGTAATAAAAACAGCAAAGTATTGACTTAAAATACAGACAGATGAATCAAGGAAATCGAGTCAAAGAACCAGACATAAGTCCACACATCTATGGACATCTGAATTTTAACAAAGCTTCCAAAACTATACAATGAAAAAAAATTATCTTCAACAAATGCTGCTAACAAAACTGGATTTCAGGAAATGAAAATAAGTTCATAAAACTCAAGCCAAAGTGGATAAAAGACCTCAATATAAATCCAGTTACACAAAATCTGGTAATAGAGAAAATGGGAAATACCCTTGAACACATTGGAGCAAGAGGCTACTTCCTGCATAGAACACCAGTATCACAGACAATGCAATTAACAACTAATAAATGGAGCCTCACGAAACTGAAAAGCTTCTGTATGGCAAAGGACACTGTCAGTAAGAGAAAACAACAGCTTACAGAATGGGAAAAGATCTTCACCAAAACCACATACATCTAACAGAGAGCTCAAGAATGCAAGAAACTATATACAAAAAAAATCCACTTTAAAAATGAGTAAAAATCTAAACAGAGAATTCTCAACAGTAATTTCATATGACCAAGAAACACTTAAGGAAATGTTAAAAGACCTAAGCCATCAGGGAAATGCAAACCAAAATGACCCTGAGATTCCATTGTATATCTGTCAGAATGGCTAAGATCAAAAACACAAGTGACAGCTCAAGCTGGTGAGGATGCAGAACAAGAACACTCCTCCATTGCTGGTAGGAGTGCAAACTTGTACAGCCACTTTGTAAATAAATATGACAGCTTCTCAGAAATTTGGGAACTAATCTATCTCAAGAATCAGCTATATCACTTGGGCATATACCCAAAAGACACTCTACCCTACCACAAGGACATTTATTCAACTATGTTCATAGCAGTTTTATTTATAATAGCCAAAACCTGGGAAAAAAAACTACATGGCCCTCAAGAAAAAAATGGATGACAAAAATGTGGTACATTTACATAATTTTGTATTACTCAGCTGTTAAAAACAATGACATAAAATTTGAAAGCAAATAGATGGAACTAGAAAAAAAATCATCCTGAATATGGTAACCCAGACCCAAAATGACAACCATGTACATACTCACTTATAAATAGATAATAGCTATAAAGTAATGAGAATCCATGTTATAATTCACAGACTAGAGAGTCTACGTAACAAGGAGAACTCAAAGGGGATGCGTGAATCTCCCTGGGAAGGGGAAGTAGAAAAGATCTCACAGGTGAACTGGGGGAAGATGGGAATGAAAATATGAGAAATAAGGTTGGGGGTTGGATTGAGTGGACAAATACTGAAAGAGAAGACTGGAAAGGGGGGCCATTTTGAGGTTAGGTAGAAACCTAGTATGAGGGAAACTCCCAGGAATCTACAAGGATGACTCCAGCTAGAACTCCTAGCAATAGCAGATACGTTGAGTAAACTGGCCATTTCCTATGACTAGGCAAATGTTCCAGGAGATTGTGTACAAAATAAGGCATATAACCTTCAAACTACAGTCTTTCCTGCCTATGTGATGTGCTGGGGTGAGAGTGGCCCAGAGATTGTGGGAGTGACCAACCAATGACTGGTCCAGCCTGAGACTCATACCACAAGAGTAAGCCCACTTTGACACTGCAGGGAGTGCCAGGACCAGAGGTTGGATTAGACCTGAGACCTAGGATAGAAGCAAACATGGTTTGTGAAGGAAAAGTCAATTTGGTGATGCCTAAAGATACTCTGCTATGCTCATAATTTAGTCCTTACCCCAATGACCTTCAGAGAATAACTAATAGAAACAGATGCAGAGTCCCACAGACAAACATAAGAGCAAGCCTGGAGAATTCTGCTGAAGAGAAAGATGGATTGTAGGAATGAGAGGGGTCAATAACATCATAAGAAACCCCATAAAATAAACAAACCTGAGCTCATAGAAGCTCACAGAAACTTAACTGTCAACCAGGGAACCTTCAGGGGACTGACCTAGGCCCTCTACATATATGTGACAGTTGTCTATATTGGTATTCTTACGAGACTACTAATGGTGGGAAGAAGGGCTACCTCTAACTCTTTTGCTGACTTAGGGGACCCTTACTCCAACACTATATGTCATGTTTGGTTGATATCCATGAGAGAACAGTCACTTTCTGAACAGAAAATGAGGAGGAGTGGATGGGGAGCAGAAGTAGGGGAGGGAATGGTAGGAAAGGAGGAAGTCAAGGTGTAAAATTAGTAAATTTTTTTAACTTTAAATATTTTTATTAAATGTTTTTTATAATTATTATTACTAAAAATTTCCACATCCTCCCTTCCTCCCATTTCCCTCTCCCATCCCCGCACTTCCACTACTCCTTCCTCTCCAGTCCAAAGAACAATCAGGGTTCACTGCCCTGTGGGAAGTCCAAAGTCCTCCCCACTCCATCCAGGTCTAGGAAGGTGAGCATCCCACAAAGACTAGGCTCCCACAAAGCCAGTACATGCCGCAGGATCAAAACCCAGTGCCATTGTCCTTGGCTTCTGAGTCAGCACTCATTGTCCACCACGTTCAGGGAGTCTGGTTTGATCACATGCTCCATCAGTCTCAGTTCAGCTGGCCTTGGTGAGCTCCCAATAGATGAGCCCCAACGTCTCAGTGTGTGGGTGCACCCCTAACGGTCCTGACTTCCTTGTTCATTTTCTCCCTCTTTCTGATCCTCATTTGTACTTTGGGAGCTCAGTCCAGTGCTCCAATGTGGATCTCTGTCTCTATCTCACCCATCACCAGATGAAGGTTCTATGGTGTTATGCAAGATATTCATCAGTATGGCAATAGGATAGGGCTATTTCAGGCTCCCTCTCATAAGCTGCCCAAGGAACTAACTAGGGACATCTCCTTGGACACCTGGGAACCCCTCTAGAGTCAAGTCTCTTGCCAAGCTTAAAATGGCTCCCTTAATTAAGATATATACTTGTCAGGTCCCATATCTACCCTTTCTCCATCCCAATCCTCCCATTCCCCCAAGCTCTCCAATCCTCCCCTTCTCACTTTTCTCTCCCCATCTCCTCTTACCCCCACCCCACCCCCACCCCCACCCCCAAGTTCCCAATTTTTGCCTGACCATCTTGTCTCCTTCCAATATCCAGGAGGAAAACTATGTGTTAGCAATCAGGGAAGTGCAAATCAAAACAACTTTGAGATACCATCTTACACCTGTCAGAATGGCTAAAATCAAAAATACCAATGATAGCCTTTGCCGGAGAGGATATGGAGTAAGAGGAACACTCATCCATTGCTGGTGGGAATGCAAACTTGTGCAACCACTTTGTTTTGTAGTAATAGGAGCAGCGGGGCTGCGTCAGCAGCACCCTGGCCACCTGCTAGCTTATGCCCTGAAATAATTACACGGAAACTGTATTCTTTTAAACACTGCTTGGCCCACTATCTCTAGCCTCTAATGGGCTAATTCTCATATTTTGCCTAACCCATTTCTAATAATCTGCATAGTACCACTAGGTGTGCTTACCAGGAAATATTTAGCATGTCTGACCTGGCGGCTTGCTCCATCGCATCTGCTTCAGAGAGCAGAGCTATCGCGACTGCCTGGGAGAGGGGAGCATGGCGTCTCTGAGCTCACTTCCTCTTCCTCCCAGCATTCTGTTCTGTTTACTCCACCCACCTATGTTCTAACCAATCGGGGCAAGCAGTTTCTTTATTTAATTAACCAATGACCTTCCTGCATCAACTTTGGAAATCAGTGTGGCAGTTTCTCAGGAAATTCGGGATCAACCTACCCCAGGATCCAGCAATACCACACTTGGGAATATACCCAAGAAATGCCCAATCATACTACAAAAGCATTTGTTCAACTATGTTCATAGCAGCATTATTTGTAATAGCCAGAACCTGGAAACAACCTAGATGCCCCTCAATGGAAGAATGGATAAAGAAAATGTGGAATATATATACATTAGTGTACTACTCAGCGGTAAAAAAACAATAATATCTTGAATTTTGCATGCAAATAGATGGAAATATAAAACACTATCCTGAGTGGGGTAACCCAGACCCAAAAAGATGAATATGGTATGTACTCACTCATAAGTGGATTCTAGCCATAAACAAAGGACATTGATCCTATAAGTCGTGATCCTAGAAAAGCTAAGTAAATTTTTAAAAATTTAAAAGATAAAGATAAAAAGTGGAGTATTATTTACACAATGGAGCATTATTCAGATGTTTAAAAATGACATCATGAAATTAGCAGAATAATTGTTAAAATTAGAAAAGATCATCCTGAGTTAGATAATCCAGACCAAGATAGACAAACAAGATGTATATTCACTTTCAAGTAAATGGTAATCATGATACAGTCTAGAGATCCAGAAAGGTGCAAAACAATGAGGGCTCAAAGGGTTACCACATGGTTCTCCTTGGGAAGGGGAAATAGAATAGATTTTGTGAGTTGACTAGGGGCAAGTGGGGTTGAGAATAAGAGAGATCAAATGGGAGAATGGGAGAATAGAATAGAATACCGGGAGAGATGACTGAAATGGGGACATTGCAGAGGTGATATGGATGCCTAATGCAGTGGAAACTCCCTGGACTCTATGAAGGTGACCCAAGCAATGACTACTATTACTAGGAGAAACAGAGCCTGAAGTAGCCATCTCTAGTAACCAGTCACGGTTTCCAGTGGTAAGACTGGGATAGCAACCCAGACACAAAACCTTTCACCTACAGTTTGCCCTGCCTGTAAGATGTGCTGGGGTAACAATGTAGCAAAATTTGTGGTAGTAGCCAACCAATGACTAGTTCAACTTGAGGCCCACACCATGAGAGGAAATTGGCACCTGATACTGTCTGAGTGGCCAGGAACCAGAGACTGGATAGCCCAGAGACCTAGGATCAAAACAATCACAACTGGAAAATAAATGAATGAATGAACAAATAAATGAATAAATAGTCATTGAAATGATTCATAATGTTATGCTGCTATATTCAAAGATTGATGCCTAACCTAATTGTCATCAGAGAGGTGTTATCTAGCAGGTTATGGAGACAGATGTAGAGACCCACATGAAAACATTAGGCACAGCTCAGGGAACACCCACAGAAGAGGAGGAGGAAGGATTGTAGGAGACAGAGAAGTCAAAGACCCAAAGAGAACACATTCCGCAGAATCAACTAAGCAGGACTCATAGGGTCTCAGAGACTAAAGCCACAATCATGGAACCTATATGGGTGTGAGTCTAGGTCCTCTGCATATATGCTACATATATGCTGGGTGTTTTTGTGGAAGTGGGGCATGTATCTGCTTCTTTCACCGGCTCTTTGAAAGCTTTTTCTCCTACTGGATTGCTTCCTCCAGTCTTGATAAGAGGGGTTGTGCCTAGTTTTATTGGAATTTGTTATGCTGCATTCGGTTGAAATCCCTGGGAAGCCAGTTCTTTTATGTAGAGAAAAAGAAGAAGAATCGATTTTGGGGAGACGGGAGGTGAAAGGAGGGAACAGGAAGGAGTGGAGGGAGGGGAAACCTCAGTTGGGATGTAATATGTGAGAGAAGAAAAACAATTAAAATTAAAAAATCTATTTCCAAATATTATCAATATGTAAATTTGAAGATTAAACTTCCAAAACATCAACTTTGGAAGGGAATGAATTCAAAAGTTACTGATTACTATTCAAAATACATTTATAATTTCCAAATATTTAGCTATAGGCCTTTTTAGATGGCTCAGAACCTTACTCCATTGCCTCAATAACTTATAATGTAACAAGTATAGTAATAAATAAAATTTCTAAAAATGAACATTAAATATTTTCAACAAAGTAGCTGTGAATGAAAATATAGGAAAGATCCAAATCACTATTTCCCTGTCCTTTGTGATCATTTAAAAAGGAATAGAAAAAGCATTCCCAAGAAAAAAAATTGTTGTAGATAGAATGATGGCTCATTATGTTAATTTTCTAAGTCATGGGACTTGACAAACATTAATTTATATGAATGTCAAGGTGTGAGTATTATATTTGGTTATATGGATTACATAATAAAATGAAATTTTCTAAACATGAAAGAAAAAGAACATTTTTTAATTTAAGTCAGGAGTAAATAAAGAAAGGAGAGATATGTGCAACTTGTCCATTTTGGAGGGTAAAGTAAAGAAAGCATGGGTTTGAAAAATGACTGATATTCATTATATAAATGTGTGAAATTGGCAATAATTAAACAAGATAAATAAGAACAATGTACAAAAAATCTTTTTGAGATAAATTAAAACTTTACTTAGGGGAACTTTTAATTGCAAATCTGTATGTTAGAAATAAGTGCCAAGAACCGGAGCAGGAAAGAATGTTCTGAATAAGACCTCATTCTCTCAGGACCTCACTAAACAAAAAACACTTCTGTACAGGAAAAGACAGCAATCAACTGAGAAAGGAGGAAGCCCAGAAATTGAAAGAAATAACTCTACTAGCTGAACATTTAGTAAAGAATTAACACCCAGAATATACACAGAACACAAATAACAGAGTCAAGAAAACAAACCAATTAAAAATGGGATATGGATATAAGCAAAGTTTTCAAAAGAAGAAACAGAAATTGTCAAAACGTATTAAGTGTTAAGTATCCTTAGCAATTAGGGAAATGAAAGTTAAAAATATTTTCACACTTCATTTCATCCTAGTCAGAATGGGTAGAATCAAGAAAACAAGCCATAACAACAGGCTGGTAAAGATTTGAGAAAGGGGGGCCATCATTCACCATTGTTAGGATTGTAAACTGATACAACTACTCTTGAAATCAATGCACAGACTTCAAAATCTGTTTTTGATATTAGTGTGCAATATTATTCCTTAGATACACATAAAGGACTTATTATAGAAAAAAGCTGCATTTATTGTCGAGCTCAATGTCTGTGCTACCAATGGTATAGTAGTCTCGTGGCAATGCGTTCAAGGCTAGTTCCAATTACTTTTCTGTTAGATTCAATGTAACTTGATCTATGTTGAGGTCTTTGATCCACTTGGACTTGAGTTTTGTGCAGGGCAATAAATATAGATCTATTTGCATTCTTGTACATGCCAACTTTCAATTATGCCAGCACCATTTGTTGAAGATGCTTTCATTTTTCCATTGTATAATTTCTGCTTCTTTGTAAAAATCAGTTGTTCATAGGTATATGGATTTATATCCAGGTCTTTGACTCAATTCCATTGATCATCATGTCTGTTTTTATGCCAATACCAAGTTCCTTTTTATTGCTATAGCTCTATAGTAGTGTTTAAAGTAAGGGAATGTGATACCTCCAGAATTTCCTTCATTGTACAGGATTGTTTCAGCCACCAAAAACATATGATGAAATATACCCAATGGGTGTTTTAAGCTACTACAGGGACATTTGCTCAACCTTGTTTACTGCTGCTCTATTCATAATATCCAGAAATTGAAAACAGTCTAGATTTCTCTGAAACAATGGATTGTTACTTGGCTATTTGAAAATTAAAGTCATGAAATTCACAGGTAAATGGATGAAACTAGAAAAAAAAATCATCCTGAGTGCAATAACCCAACCCAGAAAGAATAGGGTGATACACACACACACACACACACACACACACACTCACACACACACACATATATACACTTATTTGTAGATATTTCCTGTTATGTAACTGATAATGATACTAAAATCTATAGAATCATAGAGGTTATATATAGATTGCCAAAAGCAATCTTAGGATCCACTGAAATCCCCATTAAAATTCCAACACATTTCTTCATGGAAATTGAAATGACAATATCAGCTTAATATGGAAACACAAAAGATCAAGCAAAGCTAAAACAATCCCGAATAATAAAAAACTGCTGAAGGTATTACCATCCCTAATTTGAAGTATTACTCCTTTGCTTTTGGCAAGGTAGGAACATTTGCTATATTAATCCTACTAATCCACGAGAATGGGAAACCTTTCTATCCTCTGATACCTTCCTCAACATCTTAAAGTTTCTACATTGAAAGTCTTTTGATTGCTTGGTTAGAGTGACCCCATGATATTTTATATTATTAGGAGCTATTATAAAAGGTATTGTTTTCCTGATTCCTTTCTCAGTCCACTTATTTCTTTATAGAAGTGCTACTTATTTTCATGACTTAATTTTGTATTTAGCTACTTTTGTGAAAGTATTCCTCAGGTGTAGAAATAGTTCACTGCTAGAGTTTTTAGAGTCACTTATGTATATTATCATATCATTTGCAAATAACAATACTTTGCCTTCTTCCTTTCCTATTTATATACCTTGATTCTTCAGTTGTCTTATGGCCTTAGCTAAGACTTTCAGTACTGTGTTGAATAAGTATGGAGAGAGTTGCTAACTTTTTCCTGTTCCTAATTTTAGTGGAATTGCTTTGAATTTGTCTTCAGGTAGGTTGATGTTGACTATGTACTAGCTGTAAACTGCCTTTATTATGTTTAGGTATGTCCCTTGTATCCCTAATCTCTCTAGGACCTTTATTATGAAGGGGTGTTGTGTTTCATAAAAGGCCTTATCTGCATCTAATGAGATGATCATGTGTTTTTTATTGTCAGTTTGCTTATTTGGCAGATAACATTTACCAATTTAATTGTCGAACCATCTCTGCATCTCTGGGATGAAGATTACCTGATTATGTTGGATGATCATTTTGATATGTTCTTAGATTAGGTTTGCAAATATTTTATAGAAAAAATATGTTAATTTTCATATTTTACTCACTTGGTTTTGTTTTTATTGATTCTCCTTCTATCTTTAGGTCTTGATCTCTTTTACTCAGTTCTGCCCACCATTCGGTTATGTTTGCATAGATTTACTTATAATTTATTCATTTCTTCCTTAAGGACCTACATAACATTTATAAAGACTGTTTTAAGGTATTTTTGTTGTGCCTTATCTATGTTGGAAAATTTAGGGCCTTCTGTTGTAGAATGGCTAGGATCTATTGGAGACACAATGCCATGACTGCTATTAATTGTGTTTCTAGGCTCACATCTAGGTGTCTGGGGTTGGAAAGATTGTAATTCTAGGTGATGGTATCTAATCTTGTCTTTGTTGGGTAGGTGTTTTGTTTCTTGGTTTCTGTTGCTCTCTTTGTTTCTTGGGAGGTTATGGTAACTGTGTGATATCTAGTGGAGAATCTTCTGTGATTCTTTTAGGTCTGTTCACTGGGAGTTCAGAGTAAAATGTGTTTCTATGTATTAGGGACTGATACTTGAAAAGGGGATGGTCTAGGAGGGATGGCTTGAGGGGGTTCACAGGAGAGATAAAGGATTTTTTCATCAGGGTCTTCTTAATCCTCTGGAAGTAGAGGCAGATTTGGGAGGGGCCACAACAGCTAGTCTGTTCAGATCTGGGAAGAAAACTAGGTGTTTGGATACTCAGGAGAGGAGAGAGACTAGAGATCTGGAGTCCCTGTTGGAGTTGGGGGATGGGACAACAGGATGAGTGGGGAGGAATGTTGGAGGAGATTTATGTGAGTGAGATGGCAGAGAGGAAGTGGAGGTTGCAGCAGATGATCTGCTACAAGAATAGGGAAGACACTAAGGGCATCATTGAATAAATGGGACCTCCTGAGGCTGAGAAGCTTCTGTAAATCAAAGGACACTGTCTCTAAGACAAAAAGGCAACCCACTTATTGGGAGAAGATTTTCACCAACCCCGCAACTGACAAAGGTCTGATCTCCAAAATATATAAAGAAATCAAGAAACTAGACCGTAAAAGGCTAATCAACCCAATTACAAAATGGGGCATTGAGCTGAACAGAGAATTCTCAACAGAAGAACTTCAAATGGCCAAAAGACACTTAAGGTCATGCTCAACTTCCTTAGAGATCAGGGAAATGCAAATCAAGACAACTTTAAGATACCATCGTACACCTGTCAGAATGGCTAAAAAAAAAACACCAATGATAGCCTTTGCTGGAGAGGTTGTGGAGAAAGGGGTATACTCACCCATTGCTGGTGGGAAGGCAAACTTGTGCAACCACTCTGGAAAGCAGTGTTTCGGTTTCTCAGGAAATTTGGGATCAACCTACCCCTGGATCCAGCAATAAAACTCTTGGGAATATACCCAAGAGAGGCCCTATCATACAACAAAAGTATAAGCTCAACTATGTTCATGGCAGCATTGTTTGTAATAGCCAGAACCTGGAAACAACCTAGATGCCCTTCAACGGAAGAATGGATGAAGAAAGTATGGAATATATACATATTAGAGTATTACTCAGCAGTAAAAAACAAGGACTTCTTGAATTTTGCATACAAATGGATGGAAATAGAAAACACTATCCTGAGTGAGGTAAGCCAAACCCAAAAAGAGGAACATGGGATGTACTCACTCATATTTGGTTTCTAGCCACAAATAAAGGACATTGAGCTTATAATTCATGTTCCTAGAGAAGCTAAATAAGAAGGTGAATCCGAAGACAAACACATAGGCATCCTCATGAATATTAACCTTCATCAGGCGATGAAAGGAGGCAGAGACAGAGACCCACATGGGAGCACTGGACAGAAATCTCAAGGTCCAAATCAGGAGCAGAAGCAGACGGAGCACGAGCAAGGAACTCAAGACCACGAGGGGTGCTCCCACACACTGAGACAATGGGGATGTTCTATTGGGAACTCACCAAGGCCAGCTGGCCTAGGTCTGAAAAAGCATGGGATAAATCCGGACTAGCTGAACATAGCGGACAGTGAGGAATACTGAGAACTCAAGAAGAATCGCAGTGGGTTTTTGATCCTACTGCACATACTGGCTTTGGGGGAGCCTAGGCAGTTTGGATGCTCACCTTAGGAGACCTGGATAGAGGTCGGCGGTCCTTGGGCTTCCCACAGGTCAGGGAACCCTGATTGCTCTTCAAGCAGATGAGGGAGGGGGACTTGATCGGGGGAGGGGGAGGGAAATGGGAAGCGGTTGCGGGGAGGAGGCAGAAATCCTTAAAAAATAAATAAATAAATAAATAAATAAATAAATAATAAAAAAGAATAGGGAAGATACAGGGATTTTGATTTTAAAGAAGATGTGGGAAAGACAAGGATTCATAATTAGGCTACCAGTTTCCCTTGCTGGAGTGACCTGCACATTCCTGGGGAATGTTTGCTGAAGCTGGGGTCTGGGATAAAGCAATGAGTAGCAGAAAGAAATATTGAAGGATGATCTGCATGATCCACTGGAGATGGGAGAAATGAGAGAGGAGAGTTCACAACAGCTGTTCTACCACAGAGCTGTGGATGAGACTGGAGGATTGAATTTGTTGAAAAGGAGAAAGGGGTGAAGCTCTGAAGCTAGCCTACCTTCTTCCATGGGTGGCATGACCTCAGGATCGCAGGGAATGACTGCTGGATTGGGGCCTGGAATAAATCATTAAGTGGGATAAATAAAATTTGGGGGAAGGATCTGTATGATCCACTGGATATAGGGATGTGGGGAGATGAGGCAACATCAGGTGGTATGCTATAGAACTAAAGAGAGACTAAGCTATTGGATTTGGAGAAGAGGAAGGAGACATGAAAACCCATAGTTAGTCCTCTTCCTTCCCTGGCTGGCTGGCCATGGTTTCCCCAGGAATATCTGCTAATGTTTGGGGTTCAGATAATGTAATGTATTGAGGGGAGAAAGATTGGAAGAGAGGTCTAGTTGATTCACTGGAGATGGGGTTAGAGAGGTAGGGTAGGCTACTCCAAGTGGTCTGCTACAGAGCTGGAAATGATTGCTGGGTATTGGATTTGGAGAGAGGAGGGAGAGCTGAAGAAGTAGTTAGGCTACCTGCTTCCCTGGCTTGAGCACTGATTTTCTATTTTTTAGTAGAACGTATTTGTCTGGGAATTTGTCTATTTATTTGAGTTTATAAGATGTGTTGTCACGTAGCTATTTATAATATTCGAATGAAATGTATTTTAAAATAATGTCTAGCTAAGTAAACTGGGAAAGCTTTTGACTTGTCCTCCTGCCTCAAGTTTTGAAATGCAAGGATTTCAAGCTTGAGCTATCATGCGTGGGAGAACTTTTGTCTATCTTTGCTGTTTAGTAATTTCTCTTATCTTCATCTCTAATTAAATCTATTTGACTCTTCGCTGTCTATTTTTTTCAGTTAGACCATCTGAGGATATATTCTTCATATGGTTCATTGATTTTTGTACTTTTTCTTTCAATTTTCATTTAGTTTCAAAGTGATCTTTAACATTTTCTTCATTAAGCTAATTATATGGTGGGTTTCAGTTTGTTTCAACAGTTTCTTTCTGTGCAGCAATAGGTTGCTAATTTATGGCTTCTTGTTTCTTTGAATTAGGAGTTTATTGCTATAAACCTCCCTCTTTTACTTCACACTTTTTCACTTGGCCACCAGCATACTTTGATACCAAAACATTTTCCAGCTGTAAATATTTTTCTTACAAGTAATTTTCATATATGCACTTGATTTCTTAGTAATTCTTTTGGGCTATCACATAACTACTCATTATCAAACATAAACAAATGAAAAGAATATAAAATCTTTTATTTTTGTATTGTTGCTTGATTGCCATTGTTTTCCTTGTTCTATATTTCTAGTCTTGTAGAATACTGGCCAGAACAGATACCTGATCTAATTTTGATCTAATACATGTGAGCTGATTTTAAAGTTAAAATAGATTTGGTGATGTCTTTGTATTTTTATGTACACTATTGAATAATCTGTAATTTAATATATTTTCTTCTTCCACTCAAATCTATATGACCTCAATAATTGTTATGTTTTAATATTTGTGGACTCATGATAATGATGAAAAGACATGATAAGAACAGAAAACTTTCTTTTCCTCTTGATCTCATGGAATTGCCTTGTTGTTGTTTTCCTGAAGTAATAGTATATTTGATATTTAATTAGTAATAGAGAACAAAGATAAGTTCAATAATGGTTCCTGAGAGTGTGGGTGCCAGGGTCATAATTCAAGCATGGGGTTAATCAGAGCTCTTGATGAGTTCTCACAACATAGATTGTTAAAGAGTTCTGAAGATTTAAACTCTGTATTCTAACATAAAGGTAAACTTTTTCTTCCACATAGCTTTTGTGTGCACCCATATTGTTCTCATTCAGTTTGCTAGCACTTTTCTCTATGCTGGTGCTCCTGGACTGAATTAATATGCTTTTTTGCATCTGTATTAGAAAATTTCTATTGCTGTGATGAAACAAATTTGCAGAGGAACTTTGGGTGACTGTTCAGGCAGACAACTGTTTCTATCATTACTCACATTTTTTCAATATGCTTGCTTGCAGTTCCTGCTTACTCACTTGCTACTATTTCCTTCTCAGGTCTTTGAGAGAGTTGAAGAGTAGATAGTTATAGTTTTCTTGCTTATCTAATGTAGAAAACAAATTGTTATAGAAAGTAAATTAAGTACAAGACTTTGGACTCACCAAGAGAGTATAGATACAGAGTATTTTCTCTAATTTATCAAATGCAAATGGACTAGACATTGTTGATGTATTTGTTGCCTATATATATATATATATATATATATATATATATATATATATAGTTCTTGTAGTTATTGTATATAATTTTTATATATTAGTTACAGCCTTCTTTTTTTCAGTTTGAAGCATTTTAATTAAAACTTATTGAGATTCTAGCATAAAACTGGACACCTAGAAGAGGGTTAGAAACTACATTAAGGGGGTGTGCTTTTTTTTTCTTTTATTGAAAAAATTTTCGCCTCCTCCCCGCCTCCCATTTTCCCCTCTCCTCCCATTTCCCCCCTCCTCCCACTCCCCTCCCCCTCCCCTCACTCCTCTACCCCTCCCCCCACTCCTCTCCCCCTTCCCCCATTCCTTTCCTCCTCCCTCTCCAGTCTGAAGAGCAGTCAGGGTTCTTTGCCTTCTTTTTTATATTAGACAAGAAGGGGAAATATAGTAGCATTTCATTTTTATTTTAATAAATAAAGCTTGCCTGAAAATCAGAAAAGTAAAACAGCCATGCTGGCTGGTCTTACAGACCTGGCAGCAATGATACACATCTTTAACCCCAGTAGTCACACTAGATTGCCATAGAAACCAGGTGGTAGTGGTGCATGGCCTTAATTCCAGAACTAGAAGGATTGTAAAATGGGAGGAGACAGCTTTCAGTCTCAGTCTCATTCTGAGATTCCAGGAGGAAGGAGCACCATTTTCCTACTGAGGTTGAGGTAAGAGTCAGTGGCTGGCCACTTTGTTTTTCTGGTGTTCATGTTGAACCTTGATATCTGTCCCTGAGTTTTTATTAATTATGCATCAATGCTCAGCACTGACTTTTCCTACTGTGGATTTGGCTTCACCCTAAAGCCTGGAATTAAATGTACTCATTATCCTCCAATAAGGAAGAACTGCTTTTTATGTTTCTTGGGGTTAAAAGAGTAATAGCATGGGTCACTTTTTTCTTCCTATTTCTTCAGTGTGTTTTTTCTTATTACACTAAAATCATGACTTTTCTGACCTTACTTCTGTACTTATTGTGAAGGTAGTTTCATTTATACACAGCTATTCAAATTGGAGAGTCTGTAAGATGATCACTTAATTATTTTATTCAGCCATAGTCTTTCTTTGCCACACTCATTTATTTATTCACATTGATAAAATATGACATTAATTGTATTAATTCAATGTAAGTTCTGAAACCAATCCTAAATTCTAGGGATAAATCTTAACTGGCATTGTATATAAACAACTTTATACACACCTAATATCGGCAAACATTTATGTTTTAATAGCATTTATGATGATGGAAAAAAATGATATAGCATTTTGCTTTCCTGAGATATCTTTAACTAGATTTGGTTCTACAATAACCTTAACTTCTAAAATGAGTTAAAAATGTTAATTTTTCTACAGAAACCTGATAGTAAATATGAAAAGCATGTGTTATTTGCAAAATAATTGCTACAATGTTTTTATTTATTATATAATTTAAAATATTGTATTAAATGAACTCATTCAAAAATGTAAAAAGCAATTGGATAATAAAACTATAAATATATTCAGCAAATGATTAAGTATTTTGGTTATGATATGGAAAAATTGCTTAAAATGTTATATCCATAGAAGAAGGGATACTCTTAAAAGACATAAACATAGAAATATAGCTGAAATTAAACACATATAACAAAATGATTGACATTTAAAATACAGGCATCTTTATAGTATAGAAAAGAAAGACAAAAACACATAGACAAATAAAAATCATAAATATAATAAATTTATTAATTAATAATGCTCAACAACATCTAGGATCAGTGATATAAAAAATGAAAAAACACAGCTAATTAAGCATAGCTCTCTCCCTCTCCTCTTTTGTATGTACTTTCTTTCAGTCCCAATTTTGTTTTCAATTTCATTTTCACTCTGTCACATACATACAACTATAAACACTAAAAGTAGAAAAAAAATCTACAAAAGATTGCTACCTATGTAAAAAGGCAAAACAGTCAAAGGAAAAATATATAAATATGCATCACTCTTTATATTTTTACAGAAAGATAACTGTAAATTTCCTTACTGAAAATTAACCCTATTCTACAAAACACAGGCAAGAATAGTAGATTTCTCAATGTTATTCTAGAAGTAAAATTTAGAATAAAAAACAATCCATCCAAATTTGGATAAAAGTATTTCTGATATAAATCAGTATGTTCAAACTATGAAACTATCGTTGTCTAAATATGCTTCAGATTTGTGAATTTTCATAAAATTAGTACTTTCTATGATAGCAGAAAAAATCTTCTGAATTTCAGAAGGTGAATAAAGATTATATCA
Source organism: Microtus oregoni (assembly GCF_018167655.1). Classification (NCBI taxonomy): domain Eukaryota; kingdom Metazoa; phylum Chordata; class Mammalia; order Rodentia; family Cricetidae; genus Microtus; species Microtus oregoni. Next base: position 55,296 of record NW_024544825.1, read on the forward strand.
AAGTATTCAGAAAGAAATTTACTGAAAAAATATGCAGAAAGAATTCCAATGATGCTTAGAAAAGTAGATCATGTGACAGCTATTCAATAGACCTAAAGATGTACAGATTAAATTTTGACTATTTGGAATTCAAATAAAAGCATTTATATGTCTTTGGATGCGGTTAGGAAGTTAACTCAGTAACAAAAGCAATTGTTACTCTTGCAGAGGATGAAGATTTGTTTCCCAGCACCCACATCAGGATATTAATAGCTTCCTGTAACCCCAGCTTTAGACAATTCAGGAGAATCTGATGTGTTCTGGCCTCCTTGGGCATTGAACTCATATACACAGACACATAATTTAAAATAAATCTCAGAATTTTATTTTATTATTTAATATGTATGAGTGTCTTGTCTACATGTGTGTCTGTGCAATAATGTTCATGTAGTGCCTGTGGAAACTGCAGAAGGGCCCTGGACTCCCTGGAACTGGAGGTATAGTCAGCTGTGAGATGTCATGTGAGGTACTGGGACTCAAACCCAGGTTTTCTGTAGGAGCAGTCAGTGCCTTTAACCACTGACCCAATTCTCCAACCCCTATATTCTTTAAAAAATATATTATACACAATATGTAGTAAAATTGATAAAATAATATAATATATCCACCTTGTCAACATGACAAAAAATCAAGAGTTATCTGAGTAGAGAGCTCAATTAAGAAAATGCCTCTCTCATATTGCCATATTGTTTGCTTATATTGACTGCTTATATTGATGTGGGAGGACCTAGCCCACTGTGGGTTGTGCCAAATCAAAGAAGATTTTCCTCAATGGAATAAGAAATCAGGCTGAGAAAGCCATAGGGAACAAGATAGTGTCTTTCCTTTATAGCCTCTTCTTCAAATCCTACTTCTAGGTTTCTCTCTTGACTTCCTGATTTAATGTCCCTCCATGTTAAACTGTGACCTATAATACAAATAAGTCATGACCTCCTTTTTTTGATTGAGACTAAATCTTGACTACATCTGAAATAAACTTTGAAAAAAGTAGCAAGGAATACCTATCAGGAATTTTCTTTCTTGTTAAATTTTTTTCACAGGATATATTCTAATCACAGCTTCCCTTGATCCGAATTCTTCTTACCTGATCACCCAACCACTTCCATACCCTTTTCCTCTCTCTTTTTGAAAACTAATTTGTAAACAAAGAAAACAAACAAACAAATGAACAATAGCACTAATAATAAAAGATAACCACAGGAAACACACAGAGACATATATACAAAAACATAACAAAAAGCAAAAAATTATAATATTCAAGCAAAGAGACAAAAAATGCTCCAACAAAGAAATATGAGACCAAGAGTCTACAAAAATACCATGGAGTCAGTTTTGTGTTAGTAGTTTACTGATGGGCATGATGCCTACTTTTATGCATGGTTAATATTCCCACTGAAACTTCACTGGAGAGAGCTAATTTTTCACTTTGAAGCAGATGTTAACTTGAGATAGCTTCTTGGTTAGAGATGGAACCCTAACCATTCCTCAACCCAAGATCAGAATGTTCTAGCTAAATTACCTTAGCATATCTACACATAACCTCCTACAACTAACTGTTTGCTTATCTTAGCTTCTGTTAAACTACTTGCTTCTGCCAAGCACCATCACAAGAACTGCTGACTGAGATGGCAGAACATATATTTTGCCTTCAAAATTCTTGTTCTCTGCATAATAAATGTCATTCCTAGGTTCCTGAATATCTAGGTATAGTCCCAGCTAGCTATAAACTATAAACTGTATTTGAGTGGTTTTCTCTGTTGGGATATCACTAATGGAATTTCTGTAGTTTCTGTGCAAGCTGCCATAGTCTGTAAGTTCACATGTGCATCTGTCTTTTTATGTCTGGAAGATGCTGTTTCTTTGAGTCATCCTTTACTTCTAGCTCTTAAAATCTTTCCACTTCCTCTTCTGCATAGTTCTCTGATCCCTGATGGAAGGTTTGATGAAGGCATCCAATTTAGTAGTGAGCGTTCCAAAATTTCTCACTGTTTGAACACTTCTCCAGTTGTGGGTCAATGTGGTGATTGTCATCTACAGTTAGAAATTTCTCTTATTAAAGCTGATCTATAAGTATTGTACTATGTAATTAGGAGTTATGTTATTGCTATGCTCCTTTAGAAGAGAAATAGCATTTGGTTTTTCCCTAGGCTCATGTCTTATCTAGACTCAGGCTCTTGGCTACCTAAGCAGTGTCAGACATGGGTTGCACATCGTGGAGTAGCCCTCAAATCCAACCAGAGAGTGGTAAGTTAGTTACTCCAAAGTTTCTGTCACTACTGCACCAGCATATTTCACAGACAGGTCCCTGGCACTACCTCTTGTAGACCAGGCTGGCCTAGAACTCACAGAGATCCACCTGCCTCTGCCTCCCGAGTTCTGGGATTAAAGGCATGCGCCATCACTGCCCGGCTGACAGGTCACTTTTGTAGATCATAGGATTTGTGGATGGGTTGGTGGTTTTCTCCTCTAGTAGCCTGAAGAGTACACTTCTGTACAATGAACACCAGTCAGTAGGGGTGAAGGCTCTACTTAGACACTAGTTCAACTTCTCCAAAATGAGATATGTGTTGTTTTAAGAAATATGGTCTTATCAGTTGTGGAGAATAATTAAGGATGATATCCTGTGGTATTTAGGGATTGCCATGAGTCCCTTTTGGTTGATGACTCAACTAGATATAAACCACTCCTATCACTGGAGGTTTCATAGGGTGGAAAATGATACTCTTTGGGGCATTGTCTCCTCTGGTATTTGATGATTCCACTTATATTTACTTCATATATACATATATTATAAGAAGATTCAGTAATAGGTTTACATTTGACTCCTAAAATAGCCCTTAGTGTTAGTTGGGCCTCCCTGTACTCCCTCCCTTACCCTTCTCTTTCATCCCCATCCTTATTTAACTCTCTTACTGTAACATCCCAAAATCAACTCTTAAAAACTATACATTCGGCTATGGAATAATCTTTCTGTATACTGTGACTATATATTCCTCTCATTAGTTAATAATAAAAGCTGTTTCACTAATAGTCAGACAGGATAAAATAAATACAAATTTCAACACAGTCATCTATAACAGTCAAATTCATAGACATTTTAGTTAGTATATATATATATATATATATATATATATATATATATATATAGAAATATTTCAGATATATAGGTATCCTTCAAACATTTCAAAATCTATAGAATATGGCACTTAAAAGGTTTTAATAACCAATTTTTCATGACAGTGAGACATGTCTGCTTCTGGTAGCACCAATGTACTCCAGAAAGGATCATGTGCATCAAAAAACTGTGTGGAGTTTTTCTTTATGGCAAAAGCTAGACATTTTGGACAAGAAACTGTCCTTGCCTTGACTGCTAACAGTCAAGTCAGTATGATGTTCACTCTGGACAAGCAGGGCAATAAGAAAATTCACTTCTGAACTTTGCCAAGGCAGGGTAAGGACAGTCTTTCAATTTTTCCTGATTCTGAAAAGAGTCTGTCAGATATTCTAGGCCTGTAAGTTGGAATGCCCCAACATTGTAGAGAAACCTTGAGTCACTTTCCAGGCAGCCAGCTGTTTCTATCATTCTTAGCAATGTTTGGAAGCTGCTTGCCTGCACTTCTTTGCTTGCCCAGGTAATATTATTTCCCTTCTCGGGTTTTTGATGGAGTTTAAGACTAGATAAGTGTAGTTATAGTTTTTCTTTTCTTTTTTTTTTTTTTGGTTTTTCGAGACAGGGTTTCTCTGTGGCTTTGGAGCCTGTCCTGGAACTAGCTCTGTAGACCAGGCTGGTCTCGAACTCACAGAGATCCACCTACCTCTGCCTCCCGAGTGCTGGGATTAAAGGCGTGTGCCACCATCGCCCGGCTTATAGTTTTTCTTAGGTATGATAAAAGGTAAATTATATATAAAACCTTAAACACACCAAGATATGTTAGATAATTAAGTACTTTCTTTAATTTTGAAAAGTACAAATAGACTAGATATTATAACTGTAATTCTTTATAACTCTTTTATTGCCTGTGATTTTGCTATGTTAAAGTTTAAACCTTCTTTTTTGATTAGACAGAAAGGGGGAAATATTGTGGGATGATCTTTCTGTATGCTGTGAATATGTATTCTTCTAATTTGTTAGTAATAAAAATCTGTTGACCAATAGCCAGGAAGGATAAGGCTAGGCAGAACTATCAAACTGAGAACTCAAATGAGAAGGGAATCGAGTGAGGTGCCAGCAAGCCACCAAAGAAGCAGGACATGGAGAAAGTAAGCCAACAAACCTTGAGCCATGTGGTAAAATGAATGTAGAAATATGGATTATTTTAAATGTAAGAGTTAGCTAGTAATAACCCTGAGTTATTGGTTGATTATTAACTAATGTAAGCCTCTGAGTGATTATTTAGAAACAGCTGTGAGTCTGGGTGGGACAGAAAAATCTCTGTTTAAAATATTCTATTTTCCCTTCCTTGAGATATCTTCCCCTCCCCCATGTCCTTTATTCTCTACCTAACCTCTGTGATTATATGTATTGTAGCATGTCTATAAAAGACTTAAAAGCTAACAATTACTCAAGAGAAAGCATACAGTAATTGTCTTTTGGGATCTTGGTTACCAGTGAGGGATTTTCTTGATTCGGTAATTTGAGATGGAAAGACCCACTCTAAATATGGATCATTGAAAAGTTCTTTCAGGGAGACAAACCCTTGCTTTGAATAAGATGTTTTCTTTCTCCAAGCATGAGATTCCCATGAAAATTCCAATTTCTTTGAGGCCTCAGCAGGCTGAAAGGAAAGTGAAGACAAAGGAAACCTAAAGACCTCTCTATGAAGCTTTCAAATGCAGAAATTGAAGAATAGCATTTTTCCTGTGAGATTTTTTTTTACCAAAAATAGCTAACCTGTGAAAGTCCAATACTCCATAAATCTCTGACATCTTTAAACCCTCTTACGCAAGTAAAACATTTATGTAAAACTTTTAGTGTCTTACAGTCCTTTTTATTTAATTTTTTTTTACATCCAGATTGCTGTTTCCCCTCCTTCCTCTCTTCCCAGTCCTTCCCTACCCCACTTTCCAAATTGCCCCTACCTACTCCTCTTCTCCAATTTCTCTTTAGAAATTGCTCCCCCTGTTAGGAGTCCCTCGAGAAGTCCAAAATGCACAACATATATACAGAGGGCCTAGTTCAGTCCCATGCAGGCCCTCTAGTTTTTGGTTCAGTTTCTATGAGCCCTTTTGTAGCCAGGATAGTTAATTATGTGGGTTTTATTTTGGTGTCCTTGACTCCTCTGGCTCCTACAATCCATTCTCTCCCTCTTCCCCAGAATTCCCCCAGCTCTGCCTCATGTTTGGTTGTAGGTCTCTGCATCTGTTTCTATCAGTTCCTGTTTGAAGCTTCTCTGATGACCATTGTGCTAGGCACCAATCTACAAGTACAGCAGAATGACATTAGGAATCATTTCATTGCTTTGTTTTTGCTATTCAAGTTTTGTTCTATCCTATGTGTCTGGGCTCCCCAGCCTCTGAAACCTTCCCCTTCACACACTGTCAGGGGTAATCTACCTCTCAAGGAATGGGTCTCAATCTGGACCGGTCACTGGTTGACAACTCACAATTTCTGTACCACCTTTGTCCCAGCACATCTTATAAGCAGGATAAATGTGGGACAAAGGTAGTACGGCTTGTTTGAAGTCACAGTCCCTTCACTGGAAGCCTTGCCTGATTACAGGAGATAGCAGGTTCAGGATCCATATTTCCCATTGCTAGGAGTCTTCCCAGAGATGCCCACTGATTCCAGTTGTCTCTCCCAGCACTCAATCCCTCCATCCTCCCCTCACCTGATCACTCCTGTTCCCATCCACATCCCCCATCTAGACCCCTCCCCACATTCACCAGTGGTGTCAATTCTATTTCTACTTCACATGTTTCCCTACTTGAGCCCTCCTTGTTACTTAGCTTCTTTGGGCCTGTGGATTATAGCATGGTCGTGTTTTACTGTTAATATCTACTTGTAAGTAAGTATATACCACATTTGTCTTTCTTGGTCTGGGTTATTCAAGATAATCTCTTTTGGTTCCATCCACTTACCATCAAATTTCATAATGTCATTGTTTTTAACAGCTGAGTCACATTCCATTGTGTAAATGTACCACATTTTCTTTATCCATTCTTTGGTTGAAGGATGTCTAGGATGTTTCCAGGTTGGGACTATTACAAATAAAGCTTCTATAAATATGGTTATGAAAGGGTCCTTGTGGTATGGTTTATTGTACTTTGAGTATATATTTCCAAAAGGGGATTGGCTGGGTTTTGAGGGAGATTTATACAATGGAGTATTTCTTAGCTGCATATTTTTTCCTTTACGAGAGTTGCTGTAATCATGGTATCTCTTCCGGATAATAGAAACCCTAAATAAGACAGATCTAAAGAGAATATTCTGAACAGAAAAATCTCAAATGACTGAGAAACACTTAAAGACAAGTTCAACATCTTTAGTAATCAGGGAAATATAAAGCAGATTGACTTTAAGATTCCATATTATATCTGTCAGAATGGCTAAGATCAAAAACACAAGTGACAGCTCATGCTGGAGAGAATGTGGAGCAAGGGGAACACTCCTCCATTGCTGGTATGAATGCAAACTTGTACAACCACTTTGGAAATCAATATGGTATTTTCTCAGAAAATAATTTTGGGGGCCACTTATTATACTTTCATATCACCTTCGAATAGGCTAATTTTCCTTCTTCCTTTACAATTTGTATCCCCTTGATGTCCTCTAGTTGTCTTATTGCTCTAGCTAAAACTTCAAATACTATATTTAATAGATATGAAGAGAGTGAAAAGCCTTTTCTCTGATTTTAGTGGAATGGCTTTAAGTTTATCTGCATTAAATTTGATGTTGGCTATTGGCTTTGTTGTATATTGCTTTACTATTTTTACACGTCTCACATATATCAGAGACTTTTATAATGAAGGGTTATTGAATTTTGTCAAACGTTTTTTTTTCAGCATCTAATGAGGTGATCATATGGTTTTGCCTTCCAGTTTGTTTATATGGTGAATGACATTGGCAGATTTTCCCATGTTGAATCACCCCTGTATCTCTGGGATGAAGCTGACTTGATCATATTAAATGATCTTCTGATATGTTCTTGGATTTGGTTTGTGAGTACTTTCCTGAGTATATTTTGCATCAGAGTTCATAAGGAATATTGCTCTGTAATTCTATTTACTTGAGTCTTTGTGTTGTTTGGTATCAGAGTGAATGTGGCCTCAGAAAACAATTTAGCAATGTTCCTTCTGTTTCTATTTTGTGTAGTAATTAAAAGAATATTGACATTAACTCTTCTTTGAAAATCTGGTAGACTTCTGTACTAAAACCATCTGGCCCTGTATTTTTTGAATGAGGGACTTTTAATAACTCTATTTCCTTAGGGATTATGAGTCAATTTAAATTTCTTACCTGATCTTGATTCAATTTCTGTATCGCTGTATCATTCACAAAACTTGTCTATTTCTTTTAGATTTTCCAATTATGGAGTATAAGTTCTTGAAGCATGACCTATTTATTTTATGTATTTCCTCAATGTCTGTTAATATGTCTCCATTTTTTCTGATTTTGTTAATTTGGATATTCTCTCTCTGCCTTTTAGTTAGTTTGGATAGTGTCTGTCTTGTTGATATTCTCAAAGAACCAAAGATTTTTACCATCTAATGAGACAACCATGAGTGGTTTTGTTGTTGTTGTTGTTGTTGTTGTTGTTGTTTTGGATGACATCGACAGGTTTTCCTATGTTGATCTAACCCTGCATCTCTGGGATGAAGACCACTTGATCATTGTGGATGATTTTTTGACATGTTTTTGGATTCAGTTTGTAGGTATATTATTGAGTTTTTTGCATCAATGTTCATGATAGAAATTGCTCTGTAATTCTCTTATTTTGTTGAGTCTTTGTGTGGCAGAGTGACTGTGGCCTCATAATAACAATTTGTTAATGTTCCTTCTATTTATATTTTTGTATAATAATTTGAGTATATCGATATTAACGCTTCTTTGAAAGTCTGGCAGAATTCTGCATGAAAGCTATCTGATCCTGGACTTTTCTTTGTTGGAAAACTTTTAATTGACTACTCCTATATCCTTGGGGATTATATTGTTTTTCTTCTGATCTTGATCTAACTTTGGTAAGTGGTATCTAGCAAGAAATTTGTCTATTTCTTTTCATTTTCCAATTTTGTGGAGTACATATTTTTAAAGTACGGTCTAATGATTCTTTGGATTTCATAGGCTTCTCTTGTTAGGTTGCCCGTTTTGTTTCTGATTTTGTTAATTTGGATATTTTCTCTCTGCCATTTTGTCTATCTTAGTGGTTTTAGCAAAGAAGCAACTCTTTGTTTCATTGATTCTTTGTATTCTCCTTTTTATTTCTATTTTATTGATTTCAGCCCTGAGTTTTAATTATTTCCTGCCTTCTACTGCTCTTGGGTGCATTAGATTCTTTTTTCTACAGATTTTAGGTGTGCTGTAAACTTGCTAGTATGAAATCTCTCCAAATTCTATCGAAAGGTGCTTAGTGCTATGAACTTTCCTCTTAACACCTCTTTCATTCATTATGTCTCATAAGCATGGATATGTTATGTATTCTTTTATATTGAATTCTAGGAAGTCTTTAATTTATTTTCTCCTTGACACGGTGGTAATTCAGTGGGGAGTTGTTAAGTTTCAATGAGTTTGTAGGCTTTCTGTTATTTTTGAAAGCCAACTATAACCCACAGTGCTCTGATAAGATACAGCGGCTTATTTCAGTTTTCTTGTATCTGGTGAGACTTCCTCTGTAACTGAGTATATGGTCAATTTTGGGGAAGGTTCATTGAGGTGCCAAGAAGAAGGCATATTATTTTGTTTTGTGGTGAAATATTCTGTGATATCTATTAGGCACATTTGATTTATAACACCTGTTAGTTCCATAATTTCTCTGCAGTTTGTCTGGATGTCCTTTCCACTGGTAAGATTCAGCTGTTGAGGTCTCCCACTATTAAAGTTTTGGGTTCAATGTGTGATTTAAGCTCTAGGAATGCTTTTTTTTTATAAATGTGATTGCCCTTGCATTTGGGTAGAGATGTTTAAAACTGAGACATCATCTTGGTTTTCTTGGCATTCTTTTAGGTATTTTTTTTATTTTCTTCAAATTTCTGTTTGTCTTTTTTAAATTTTTCTAAAGTATTTTTATTTCCTCTTTGTCATCTTCATAAAATTATTTTAAGGTCATTTTCTCATGCATCAGCTGCATTGAAATGTTCAGGTCTTGTCATTGGATAGCTGAATTCTGGTGATGTCATATTGCCCTTTTTGCTATTGTTTTCTTACACTGGCATTTAGGCATCTTGATTTGGGATGATTATAGGTTTAGGTGTTGGTTCTTATTTGTCTTTGTTGAATAGGTGTTTTATTTCTTGTTTTCTGTTTCCTCTCTGACCTTCTCATCTATTTGACCTAGGGTTATGGTGACTAATGAGTCTCCTGGTTCTGTAGGGTGTTTTTTCTGCAGTTTTGAAGACCTTGGATTCCTCGGTCTGGCCTAGCTTCAAGCAAAGATGAAGTCTTCTTACAAAGTGGTAGGTCAGAATATGGAGCCCAAGGGAGAGGATACAGTCTGCAATTGTTGTGTGGGCTTTAAGGAGTATTAATCCGGGCTAGAATGTATCTTATTTGGGGTTCCTAGGACCAGCCTGACTTCAGATAAAGATGCCATGGCAGTGGGCAGAGGTATGGAGCCCAGAAGAAAGGGTTGTTAGAGAAAGTTGGGCATGTTTTAAGGAGTATTAGTGGGTGGTGGATAGTGTCTTATTTTGGGTCCCTAGAGATAGGAGTCTCTATGTATAGACTGTAATATCTTTATAAATAGTCAACTCATAAAGCTAAAGCCTTCTTCTGAAGTTCTAGACCAGAATATGGAACTTACAGGAGGGGGAAAATGCAGTCTGGCGTTGTTGGACAGATTATAAGGAGTGTTAACAGACTGTGTGCAGTACCTTACCTGGGGACCTTAGAGTTCTAATAAGTTGTCAAATCACCTTACAAAACAAGACTGAAGGCTAGATAATGATGGGTTGATGGTGGTGAGGACCACATCTTGATTCATATTGTTTAGAAGTGCATATTGGTGGACTTCTATTTAAACTTTAATCTCACTTCAGGACCCTATAAAAAGACATGTGAGATTCACTAATATCTGTTTGTATCACTTCATAATGTGGTTACACTGACTAAATCTCCTTTCCTACCTTCTGATATTACAAGTTGATAGTTCATCTATTCATGTTACAGAATAGATTTCAGAAATAATAAATGAGGAAGTTACAATATTAAATAAGTCATCAAATGTTTAAAGACAACAGTAAGAAAAGTATTTCCCTTATATATTAAACAAATGAAAAACAAGACAAATAAATTAAACAATGGTTTTCAGAACCTTTAATATCAAGAGTAAAATATCTTGATCATTGATTGATAGAAAAAACTGTCTTTCTTAATTTTATAGGAAACAACATATGGGAGAATATTGTGGGAGCTCCTTCTGCTCCTTCAGCCAATAGCCACTGAGATACCAGCCCATTGGGGAATGGTCTCTCTCTCTTTAAAAAAGGGGCAACTTCCCTCTGCTCTCTCTCTCTGGTTTCTGGCTCCACTTCTGGCGACTAGGTTCCCTTTCTGATTGCACAGAGGGCTGTTGTCTGGGATGGTGATCTGTAAGTTTTTTCCACCTTACATAAATAACCATTCTGTTAATCATAATTCCAAACTGGTGTGGGATTGTTTGTGACTTACACATTCAGGAGAAAAATGTTTGTACATCACAATACAAATGATGAGGTGAGGTGAGAAAGCCTGGAATGGCCCAATCTTAAAACAATTTCTGGGGTTACCATGTCTAACAAATGGAATGTAGCATCACTGATGTATACGCTATATTGCTGTATACACTGTATTGTACATGAGCTTGAGGAAACTATCACAGGATCATAAGAAGAATCACTCAAAGGGATTGCAAAGCCACGAGATGACACAGTGATGAAAGGATTGTCTATTCCTCTAGGTCCAATTAATTCTTGGGTCATTGGATCTAGTATGAGGAAGTAATTGGCATAGAATGAAGAAACTTCACAGTCTGATAGTTGTGCTTACGACACTCTGCAACTTTTAATTAAATTTGTGCATGTGCTAATGAGTTCATTATGGAATTTTCATACATATTAATTTAATGTTGATCATTCTTTCCCACTCATTACCCCCATTCATCTTTTACTCAAAATACTTCCCCTTTCCTTCCCATAGCAGCACCTACTCTGCTTTCCTATCAGATGTATTATACTCTTTATTCCTCAATCCCTATTAAAGGAACTTTATTCCTACTTATCTGTCATCCAATAGGCATAAATAATTTCTATCTAGTAGTGCACTGGAATAGAACCTAGGTAGGTAATTTTCACTGTCTTTCCTGTTTTCCACTTCAGTCTCTCCAGATTTACTCTTAGTTATATAGCAGTCTGTTGGCAGGAGCCTCCTACTATTCAGCCTCCACTCCCTGAGAATTCTACCCCTTGGTTAGACACTTGGCCCCTAGCTTTTTCCTGCTGGTCCTCTCAATCATTTCTCTTAGCCCAATTCCTTTCCTTTGTATAACCCATTCATAATCAGCAGCACTTCCTACCAGGGAGTCCATAGTCACTACATGTTCTAGATCTAAAACAAGCAAGCAACAGTAACCAAAATACAAACACCCCCAACAAAGGTAAGCCTACATATCCACAGAAGAAACACTTCAAACATAATATTTCCAGATGCTTTTTTCAGAGACCATAACACAAACATGAGCAGACAAGATAATATCCCATTCCCAATATCCAGTAACTGTAATGTATGAGGTCCTGAAGAAAGCAGTTTAACTAAATCATATGACAAGGACTTTGAAATAGCAATTATGGATATTTTCAAGAATATAGAAGCATATATGAATAGTTGTCTTCATAAAATAATAAAAATATCTCTTTTCCATCTTCCTCTCGGAGAGGCAGCTTTGCTTCTGCCTCTCTCCCCACTTCTCTACTTCCCCCTTCTCTGTCTCTTTCTCCTCTTCTCTCTCTCTCTCTCTCTCTCTCTCTCTCTCTCTCCCCTCCCTCCCTCTCTCTCTGTCCCTCTCTTCACCCTTCCTCCTCTATAACCCCCTGAATAAACATTCAACCTCACCCTGCAAAAAAATAAATAAATAAAAATACAAAAAGTTAAATGAATAATGAAAAAGTTTAAAGACATGCATATAGAATTAGAATGACTAATGAAAACCCATACTGAGATAAAATTGGAAATTAAATTTTAGAATGTCAAAAAAATTCTGAAGTTAAGTCTTACCAGTCTTACATGGGAGAGAAAATTTTAGATCTTGAAGACAAGATAGAAGCAATCTCGAAACAAAACCAGGCATAGAATACCAAAGAAATCTGGTCCCTATGAAATTGCCAAATCTACAAATTACATGGTTAGAGGAAGGCGAAAAAACATGCTTCAGAGGCACAGAAAATACTTTTAACAGAATCATGGAAGAAAAAATTTCCAATCTAAAGAACAAAGTGCAGATAAAATTACTGGAAGGATACATAAACTAAATACATAGGACTAGAAAAAATATTTCATGACACATAATAATCAAGACCAGGTGAATCAATGATCTAAACATAAGACCAGATAGCCTGAATCTGATAGAAAGACAATCAAGAAGCCAGGTGGTAGTAGTGCAAGTCTTTAATCTCAGCACTCGGAAAGCAGACGCAGTAAGATCTCTGTGAGTTTGGGGCCACTCTTGTGTATAGAGAAAGTACCAGGAAGGGCTCCAAAGCTATACAGAGAAACCCTGTCTTCAAAAAAAAGGGAAAAAAAGAAAGCTAAGACTAGACTTAAACTCAAGAGTACAGGAAGGTACATTCTAAATAATACAGTGGTGTTACAAGTACTAAGATCAACAGATCAGCTTCTGTGTGGCAAATAAAACAAACAAGAAAAAATCCATCATGTGGACAAAGTGTCAGGCTACAGAACGTCTAAAGATTTTGACCAACTATACATCTGATGAAAGACTAATATCTAAAATATACCACGAGCTCAACAAACTGGACATCAAGAGAGTAAAAAGAGAGTTTTCAAAAGAGGAAGCGATCTCCTGTGCCCATCTGTTGTAGGGTATTTCCCACTTTCTCTTCTATCCTTTTCAGTGTGTTCAGGCTGATATTGAGGTCTTTAATCCATTTGGACTTGAGTTTTGTGCACGGTGAAAGATGTGGGTCTATTTTCATTCTTCTGCAGGATGACATCCAGTTGTGCCAGCACCATTTGTTGAAGATTCTTTCTTTCTTCCATTGTATACTTTTAGCTCCTTTATCAAAAATGAGGTGTTCATAGGTTTGTGGGTTAAAGTCCGGGTCTTCTATATGATTCCATTGGTCGACTTCTCTGTTTTTATGCCAGTACCACACTATTTTCATTACTGTAGCTCTGTAATAGAGTTTGAAGTCAGGGATGGTAATGCCTCCAGAAGATCCTTTATTGTATAGGATTGTTTTGGCTATCCTGGGTTTTTTGTTTTTCCAAATAAAGTTGATTATTGTCCTCTCCAGATGGAAACACAAAGGTGTAAGAAACATTTGAAAACATGTTCAACATTCTTAACGACTAGGAAATGCAAACTTTAAGATTTCATTTTATCCCATGCATAATGGTGAAGATCAAAAATATAAATGACAGTGCCAGTCATGATGCAGGCAGAATACTTATTTTTTTGTTGGTGGGAGTATAAACTTGTACAACCATTGTGGAAATCATTGTGGGGTTTCTTCTGGAAACCAGGAATTGATCTACATCAAAATTCAGCTATTTATTCTTTGGCATATACCAAATGAACCATACATCCTACCAAAGAGAAACTTGCTCATTCATGTCCGTTTCTGCTTTATTTATAATAGCCAGAAATTGGAAGCAGCCCAGATTTCTTCCAAATCACCAAATAATAACGGAGACAATGACCTAACTTGTCATCTTATGCCACCACGTAAAATGTGCTGTGCCTGGAATGAGTTAAATCTTGTACAGTCATTGGTCAGAGACCACATGAAAATTTCCAAGCATCACAGGCTATTGTCAAGGCTCTTGATTAGTCCCCAAAATCTGATGGTAAGATCCTATTGCTGAAGACAACACTTATTTTCATCAAACAGAAATTTCAAGGTACTCAATAACTGGAAGCTTGGCACCTACTGGTTAGTTTTCATGGAACATAGTATACTCTACATGCTGCTAGAGGAGAAAGCCAATAATCAATTAGCTCCCAGCTTTCTGAAATTGATACCCACTGACAAAGGGAAAAAATCAATCTTCTCCAATGAGTTCTTCCTATGTATATCAGCCAGACTTTGCAATAGGCTCCATTCCTGGAAGTAGTTAACAAAAACCAAAACAAAAGGCATTTTTAGGGACTTTTTGTTTCATTTTGTTTTATTTCTATTTTATAATTATTGTGAATAGAACTCGTAAATATGTGTTTGGTTGCGGTCATGCTGTTCCTTCTTGTAAGCTGTTGGTTTTAATTTTGAATGAATATAATCCTAATCAAGAAGTAATTTCTCTATCTCATAGGGTACTAGTTGCTTTCTTCTAAAAGCTTCCGCATCTTGGGATTCATTTACATTGCAGTCTTTGAAATATTTGGAGTTGATTGTTGGGAAGCATGTTAGGTATGAGTTAAATTTTATTCATCTACATGTAGACATTCTGTTTTCATAGCATCATTTTTAAAAGACATTCTATTTTCTCCAGAATATAATTTTAATTTCTTTGAATACACGTTTATATTTAGAATAATATCAACTCTTTTTTATTTCTTCATGTTTACCTGATTTGGGTATGTTTTCTTCTTGTTTTTCAAATTAATAAGTCGCATTATTAAGTCATTTTCTGTTTTTGTAGATTCAGTGATTCTTTGTATTGTGATTTTTTTTCTTATTTCAATTGTAGCAACTTCAGCTCTACTTTATTTTATTATTTCTCCCTGTGTATCTGATTTGTGTCTGGTTGTACTTGTTTTTCCAAACTCATAACTTGTATTATTAAGTTGTTTATTTATGATTGCTCTAACTTTATTGTTATTATTTTTTGTTAAAAGAGTATAATATAATTATATTATTTATTCCTCCCCCTTTATCCTTACACATCCTCCTATATATACCTCCTTGCTCTCTTTCAAATTCATGGTCTTTTTTCCACTAATTTTTAATATATACATGTAAACATATATAACTTCATTTCTAAATAAAAGTTAGGCAGAATGATTTTTATTAAATTAGGTCTGACTGAGTTTTGCATATACATGTTTAGGATTATATTGTTCTTGGCAAATTAACACCTTGATCAAAATGAGGTGTTCTTTATCTTTCATATTAATATCTACGTTGTCAGATTTTTGGTTTAAAGGCAATTTTGACATGTATTAGTATGGCAACACTTACTTGTCTCCTGATCCATTTGTTTGGTTTATTGTTTTCATCCTTTCATTCTGCCTATACTTGAAGGCAAGATGATTATCTTTAGACAACAAAACAATGTATTTTATTTCTTAATCTATTCAGTAGAGCATTTCTTTTGATTGGTAACTTAAGGTCATTAATATTAAAAGATATTATAGAAAATATTGTGTTAATTTATATAATTTTTCCCTTTTGTGGTGCTCCAGGCTCTTCTGGCTTTAAAGTTTCCATTGAGATTACTGATTTTTCTGATTTGTCTTCTTTGTATTTGACAATATATTTTCTCTGGCAGCTGTCAATACCTTTTCTGTGTTCTGGGAATTCAGTGTTTCTGTTATAATATGCATGAATAATTTTATTTCTGGTTCTGTATGTGTTGCTATTCTGTATACTTCTGGTATCTGCATAATTATATATTTTCATCATTTCAAGAAGTGGTTTTCAATGATCCTGTTGAAAAATATTTTCTATGCCATTAACCTGGGATTCTTCTCCTTTATCTACATTTTTTACTTTTCTTTTATGATTTTTTAAATTTATTTATTTATTAAAAATTTCCACCTCCTCCCATCCTCCCATGTCCCTTCCACTTGCCACTTCTCCCTCCCCCTCCCTCTCCAGTCCTAAGAGAAGTCAGGGTGTGTGGGAAGTCCAAGGCCCTTCCCTCTCCATCCAGGTCTTGAAAGGTGTGCATCCAAACAGACTGGGCTCCCAAAAAGCCAGTATATGCAGTATAATCAAAACCCAGTGTCATTATCATTGGCTTCTCAGTCTGTCCTCATTGTCAGCCACATTCCGAGAGTCCTGTTTGATCACATGCTCATGGACAGTCCCAGTCCAGCTGGCCTTGGTGAGCTCCCATTAGATCAGTCCCACCATCTCAGTGGGTGGACGTATCCCTTGTGATCCTGATTTCCTTGCTCATGTTCTCCCTCCTTCTGCTCTTCATCTGGACCTTGGAAGCTCAGTCCAGTGCTCCAATGTGGGTCTCTGTCTCTATCTCCATCCAATGCCAGATGAAGGTTCTATGGTGATATGCGAGATATTCATCGGTGTGGTTATGGGAGAAAGAAATCAGAGAACATCACCCTTCACAACAGCCACAAATAACATAAAATATCTTGGGGGTAACGCTAATCAAAGAAGTGAAAGACCTGCTTGAGAAGAAATGTAAGTCTTTGAAGAAAAATTTGAAGAAGATACCATGAAATATAAGGATCTCCCATGATCTTGGTTGGGTAGTATCAACATAATAAAAATGTCAATCTTACCAAAAACAATCTATATTTTCAATGCAATCTGCATCAAAATTGCAGCACAATTCTTCACAGACCTTGAAAGAACAAAACTCAATTTCATATGGAAAAACAAACTAAAACAGAATAGTCAAAACAATCAGGTACAATAATGGAGACATTACAATCCCTGACATCAAGTTCAATCATAGAGCTACAGTACTGAAAACAGCTTGGTATTGGCATAAAAAAAAGTTGACAACTGGAATTTAATCAAAGACCCAAATATCAATCCACACACCTATTAACACCTGATTTTTTGCCAAAGAAGCTAAAATTACACAATGAAAAAAAAGTATCTTCAACAAATGGTGCTGGATGTCCACATGTAGAAGGATGAAAATAGATCCATATCTATCACCATGCACAAAACTCACATACAACTGGATTAAAGACCTCAATATAATTCCAACCATACTGAATCTGATAAAAGAGAAAGTGGGAATTAACCTTCAATGCATGGGCATAGGAGATCGCTTTCTAAATATAACACCAGCAGCACAGACATTGAGAGTAACGATAAATAAATGGGACCCCTGAAACTGAGGCTTCTGTAAAGCAAAGGACAGAGTCAATGAGACAAAAAAGGCAGCATACTGAATGGGAAAAGATCTTCACCAGCTCCACATCAGAGAAAGGACTGATCTCCAAAATACATAAAGAACTCAAAAAAATTAGACATCAAAATTTCAAATAACTCAATTTAAAAATGGGGTACAGAACTAAACAGAGAATTCTCAACAGAAAAATCTCAAATGGCTGAAAGAAACTTAAGGAAATGTTGGATGTCCTTTACCATCAGGGAAATGCAAATCAAAACAACTCTGAGATACCATCTTATACCAGTAAGAATGGCTAAGATCATAAGCACCAGTGATAGCTTATGCTGAAGAGGATTGTAAGTGGAACGCTCTTCAATTGCTGGTGTGACTGCAAACTTGTACAACCACTCTAGAAATCAGTATGGTGGTTTCTCAGAAAATTGAAAATTAACCCAGCAATACCACCCTTGGGCATATACCCAAAAGATGTTCAATCATACTACAAGGAGACTTGTTCAACTATGTTCATAGCAGCATTATTTCTAATATCCAGAACCTGCAAACAACCTAGATGATCCTCATCTGAAGAATGGATAAAAAATGAAATAAATTTATAAAATGGAGTACTAATCTGTGAAAAAAAGCAAAGATATCTTGAAATTTGCATACAAGTGGATAGAATTAGAAAAAAAAAACTCCTGAGTGAGGTAACACAGACTCAAAAAGACGAGCATGGTATGTATTTACTCATAAATGGATACTAGCTGTAATGCCAAGGATATTGAGCCTACAGTTCATGATCCTAAAGAATCCAAGTAACAAGGAGAACCCTAAGAAAAGCATATCTATTGTACAGGATTTTTTTTGCTATCCTGAGATTTTTTGTTTGTTTGTTTTTTGCTTTTCCATATGAAGTTGAATATCGTTCTTTCAAGGTCTATGAAGAATTATGCTGGGATTTTGATGGGCATTGCATTTTGTCTGTAGATTGCTTTTGGTTAGATCTCCATTTTTACTATGTTAATTCTACCTACCCAAGAGCATGGGATATCATTCCATTTTGTGGTGTCTTCTTTAATTTCTTTCTTCAAAGATTTAAAGTTCTTTTCATACAGATCTTTCACTTCTTTGGTTAGAGTTACTCCAAGATATTTTATGCTAGTTGTGGCTATTATGAAGGGTGATGTTTCTCTGGTTTCTTTCTCAGCCCATTTATCATCTGTGTAAAGGAGGGATACTGGTTTTTTAGTTAATCTTGTATCCTGCTTCATTACTGAAAGTGTTTATGAGTTGTAGAAGTTCCTTGGTTGAATTTTAGGGGTTGCTTATGTAAACAATCATATCATGAGCAAATAGTGATAGTTTGACTTCTTTTCCAAATTGTATCCCCTTTATCTACTTTTGTTGTCTTATTGCTCTAGCTAGAACTGCAAGTACTATATTGAGTAAATATGGAGAGAGTGGACAAACTGATCTTGTTCCTGATTTCACAGGGTTCACTGTGAGTTTCACTCCATTTAGTTTGATGTTGGTTGTTAGCTTGCTGTATATTGCCTGTTAAGGTATGTTCCTTATATCCCTGCTCTTTCCAAGACCTTTATCATGAAGGAATGTTGTATTTTGTTGAAAGCTTTTCCAGCATATAATGAGATGATCATGTAGTTTTTATTTTTCAGTTTGTTTATATGATAGATTACATTGGCAGAGTTTTATATGTTGAACATTCCCTGTATCTCTATATGAAGCAAACTTGATCATGGTGGATGATTTTTCTGATGTGTTCTTTGTTGTAGGTGGGTCTTCTGTCTATGTGTTACTTTCATTGGTTAATAAAGAAACTGCCTTGGCCTTTGATAGGACAGTAGCTTAGATAGGCAGAGTAGACAGAACAGAATGCTGGGAAGAAGGGAAGTAAAACAGATGCCATAGCTCTCCTCTCTGAGATGAATGCAGGTTAGAATCTTCCCGGTAAGCCACCACCTCATGGTGCTTCACAGATTACTAAATATGTGTTAAGCAAGGTGTGAGAGTTAGCCAGTAAGAGGCTGGAGCTAATGGGCCAGGCAGTGTTTAAATGAATACAATTTGTGTGTTGTTATTTTGGGTGTAAAGCTAACCATGCGGGAGCCAGGCGGGACGAAAAGCAGGCCTGATTACCTCATCACTACCATTCTTGTATTTGATTTGCCCAGTATTTTATTGAATATTTTTGTATCAATGTACATGAGTGAGATTGTTCACTTGGAATGGGAAAAAAGATGAGATCACCTGACAAAATTGGGAGCATGGGAATGGGAGGAAAAGCGAGGACAGAATGGGAAATAGGGAGGAGAAGGGGGGAAAAGAGAACTTGAGGGAATGGGATAGATGAGACAAAGGAAGGAAAGAGATATTTTGATTGAGGAAGCCATAATGGGGCTAGCAAGAAACCTGGCACAAGAGAAATTCCCAGGAATCCATGGAGATGACTCCAACAAGACCCGATGCAACAAAGGAGAGGGTGCCCAAATTGGCCTTGTCCTGTAGTCAGACTGATGAATATCTTAAATATCAGCATAGAATCTTTTTCCAGCAACTGGTGGGAACTGAGGCAGAGAACTGCAATGGATCACTGGGCTGATCTCCCAAACCCCAGTTGAAGAGTAAGAGGAGTGAGATTATGATGACCAAAGAGGTCAAAACCATGATGATGACACCCATTGAAACAGTTTACCTGAGCTAATGGGAGCTCACCAATGTTGATTTCATTGGTTAAGTAATAAACAAACTGCTTGGGCTCATAGCATAGAACATAGGTGGGTGGAGTAAACAGAACAGAATGCTGGGAGGAAGAGGAAGTGAGGTAAGACACCTCAGAGAGAGACGCCATGCTCCTCTCTCCCGGGTAGATGTGATAGCTCTGCTCTCTGAGACACACGCGATGAAGCTCTGACCCAGGATGGACGTAGGCTAGAATCTTCCCGGTAAGACCGGTGCTCACAGATTATTAGAGATGGGTTGATCTGGATATCAGAATTAGCCAGTAAGGGCTAAAGCTAATGGGCCAAGCAGTGTTTAAATGAATACAGTTTGTGTGTTGTTATTTCGGGGTAGAAGCTAGTCAGGTGGCCGGGATGCCGGGAACGCAGCCCTGCCGCTCTTATTACTACACACCAATTCCAACTGGACAAAGAAGGAACCAGTATAGGTCCAAACAAGTCCCTATGAATGTGGATGAAGTTGTATGGCTGCTGTGGAATGAGGCCACTGGCAGTGGCAGCATGCTTTATCCCTACTTTTTGTACTAGCTTTTGGGAACCTATTCTGTTTGGATGGATACCTTCCTTTCTCAGCCTAGATAACGTAGGGAGGGCCTTGGACCTTCCCCAAAGCAATCTGCCTTACCCTCTCTGAGGAGTGGGTGGGGGTGAGGTGAGGGGTAGTTGTAGGGGATGAGAGGAGGGGAGGGAGTGTGAACTTAGTTTGCTATGTAGAATGAAAAGAAAACATAGTTTGTTTTCTTTTAATAAAAATAAAATAAATTTTTAAAAAGAACCTTTAAGTATGTCTTCATTAACTTAAATACAAAGTAGAGTGATGAACCCCTAAACCCTATATTATCTGGTCTCAATTATAGTTTTGCAATAACTCAAATCAAAGTGTTTTCATCCTAATGTTCCAGTTAGTCACATTTATTCTCCATTTCCTAAAAGCAGACATTTTAATCTCATAAAATGCAAACTTGCAAAAGCATATTTTTACTTTCTTAAAGACGTAGAGATATGAAAGCTCTTTGGCTTCCATTTACCTAAGGCATGTAGATACATGCATAGGTAGATATAGACATGCAGAATATATTATAATATTGCTCTATTCTCATGTACATTTTTATCAAAGAAGTACTGTGGTTTGTATTAATAATTGGATTGGGGATTGGTTTCAGCCTTTCCACATCATTTACTTTAAAACAAACCAACATAGTCTGTATCTCCCTAAATGCTGATTTTCAAAAATACTTGAGTGAAAGAGAACTTTTAAAAAATCTAAGTCATTCTGCAATTTACACATTTTTTATATCAACGCACTTACTAGTGACATACATAAGTGTTTCCTCTGAACAGATTTAATTTTTAATTTTCCTGAATCAGTGTTAACCAGGAAAAAGGTAATTGTTGTCAAGAGTATTCAAACTGTCAGAATATCCTTCAATCTAAAAGCTGTTAGATTCTGTGGAAAAGTAATTACTGAAACTCTATTCAACTGTAATAATAACCTGCCACTGATGACAGCAATTACTGGGAAAGTGCAATAGAAATCAAAGGCGCATTTTTCTCTGACAAGTACATTTCTAACTAAGGTTTACATTGGCTGAATAGTGTTGACAATGATGATGTGCTGTATCATTCTTAATCATGTCTGGCATGATGTTACAGTTTGAACTGCTCACTGTTAGAAAGCGACTAATTGCTTGTTTCATTTGACACTGTCCAGGCTCTCTCTGCAAAGGAATATATATTTTAGATGAATAGAGGTTAAGTGTTATGCTTCTTTGACTGTTTTACATCCCTTTTAAGTGCAGGTTTTACATACATTTTACCTCAAATAAAAGAAACTAATTGCAGTTAGGCCAAACTGACAAGGCAAACTTCTAAGATTTTACAAAGGTTTGGTAACCCATAATTAGGTCAAATTATGGTTGCTTCTTTCAATATGAACTTTTAGCAGTGGTCATCTTCACTATCAACATTCTTGGACATGATGTTTACCATGCCTTAAAATGAAATCAAAATGAACCCTTTAAATTGAATTCTCTGATATCACTAAAATCACAAAAGCTAAAACAAGTATGCTCAATTTTCTTGAAAGACTCAGAAAAATAGATGATAAGTGATTTTTTCTTATGAGAGAAATAAAATATATATGAAAAACTAATAAAATATAATTGCATTTCATAAGAGACACAGGAAGAGTTTAAATATTGAAGAGACAAAAAAACTAAGACTTGTTTATCCACTTTGATTGAATTGAATTCTCTCCAATATTTAGCTTTTAAAGAAATAAAGCTATAAATTTCCCTTCCATTTCTTTATTAATCATACTTTAATAACAAAGTTGTAACACAGAAGAGACTTAAAAATACAGAAATAGAAATCAGGAGGCTATCTTTCATGGTGTCCAAAACAAAAAAAATATTTTGGATGTAGATATATTTTTGGCTTGTAATATTGTTAATTTTTGTAGGACTGAAATCCAAAGCAATACTAACTGAACTACTTTGTTTTCCTAGTTTTTTGTTGTTGTTCTAGAATTGGCTTTTAGAAGATTCCAATAGAATAATAACAATGCATTCAGCTGTTTAATCAACAACCCTCAGTTTAAGCTGTTAATAACTCTAGTATAAGAAACTATATTTAATACATTAGTGGCTACCAAGAGTATCAACATCTTCTTTAAATGTGTACTGTAAATAAATTTTCTTCCTAGTAATTTGAAGAATGTAATGGAGGGAGCACAGTCTTTCAGTTAACTAGTTTTATTCCTTTATTTGTTATAAATTGGAAGCACAAGCATAGTAAACCTTCCATAAAAATCTGGGAATGTAGGGATGGCTGAGTACACAAGGATGGGGACCTGAGTTTGAGTGCTAGCACTCACTCATATGGGAACAGTCACAGCACCATGTTTCCTGTGACTCGAGTTTTGTGGAGAAAGAAACAGGAGGGTGCTGGGCCAGCTACCTTCAAGTTCTTTGAAGTCTTCCTCATGGTCAACACCCTGTCTGGATAAACAATGCCCAGATAACACATCCTATTGGGAATGAATTTTCTTTTCAAGGATGGCATATTGTGTATCATCAAATTTAATATACATAGTTAACATCTTTTATGGAAAAAATTTATGATGGATTAGATGAAAATAATCCCCTTGGCAATTCATTTTTCAACTGTGGTGATTTTGATCAGCTTCTTTCAGAAGTCACAAAACAAAAATAGCAGTTCTTGCAACTTTCTGTAGTTTTGTATATATTTACAGAAATGACTTCAGGAATGAACTTGATCTCTAATCTAATTACATGTCTATAGCCTGGTAGATTCAAAACAATTCAAGATTTGCCTAAATAGACACATACTGAAAGGGGGAGAATAAATATAAATATGAAGCAATGAGAAACACTAAAGGGTGGATTTTTTAATTTTCAGTAATATTCATTGAAATGGATCTATTAAATTCTGTCTGTACTCAGTGATGGATGGTGCACAGCATGCATTTACAGTTATGATATGTCAACAGTATGAATCATTCCCTAAAATCATCATGCACTCAAATCACTTTGATTTATCTGTTCTTAATATTCTGGCTGATTGTGCCAAATCTCAACAGGAAGAATTATTTCACAGTCTACCAACAAGTTGAAGTCTGAGATTATTTGACACATTGGGCACATCAGAAGTTAGAAGTTGGGCACATAAAACCCAATGAAAAATGTTTGATCTTTCCAGTATAGCAATAGTAAAAATATGATTGTTAAAAACCTAAACAAGAATCTGCAAAAACTATTTTAAAATATTGTTTTAAAACATTGATTATTGTGAGTTCATCCTAAACAATTATATTATGAAAATTTTCATTTACAAAAAACTTGAAAGGATTGTATAGTGAACACTCATAAATCTCCATTCTCGGTATGTTGCTCTTAACATTTTGTTGGATGTATTTTGTCACACATTTACCTTCATCAATCTATTTTCAAAACATTTTAAAGATACAAGAATCAAAATGTTTCATCTCTAACCTCAATATTTTTTGTACAATTTATGTTTTGTATACATCATAATGCTTTTGAAATTTATCTGGGATATTAAAGGTATAAATCTATTCCTGTTCATTGTTGAGTAATATCCACTGTCTTAATCAACTGCAAGGTGTTTATCCTATTGCTATATATGATGTCTATTTCTTATTTGGACTATTGTCAACATAGCTGCTATATACATGTTTTAAAATATTGTTTCACTGCTAAAGCCTACAGTTTTGTCTTTTTTACTTGTAGCTACAGTCAATATTTTGGTCCCCACCCACCCACTGAGACAGTGGAGCTGATCTATTGCGAGCTCACCAAGGCCAGCTGGACTGTGACTGAAAAAGCATGGGATAAAACTGGACTCTCTGAGCATGGCGAACAATGAGGGCTGATGAGAAGCCAAGGACAATGGCACGGGGTTTTGAACCTACGTAATGTGCTGGCTTTGTGGGAGCCTAGCCAGTTTGGATGTTCACCATCCTAGGAATGGATGGAGAGAAGAGGACCTAGGACTTACCACAGGGCAGGGAACCCTGACTGCTCTTTGGACTGGAGAGGGAGGGGGAGAGGAGTGGGGGGAGGGGGAGAAGGATGGGAGGAGGGGGAGAAGGGTGGGAGGAGGGGGAGGGAAATGGGAGGCTGGGAGGAGGTGGAAACTTGGGGTTTTTTTGTTTTTGTTTGTTTGTTTGTTTTTCTCCTTTTCTCAATAAAAAAATGGAAAAAAATTATGATCCAAAAAAAAAGAAATTGTTAAAGATCTCGATTGTATAAATAAAATATAAGGAAGGCTGAAGATGCAAGCCCATAATCTCAGCTACCTATAATGTTTTGGTAGGGGGATTCGAAGTTTAAGGCTTGCCTGTATAGTGAGTACAATCTGTCAAAATTAGTGAGACCCTGATCAAATATTTTTTACAAAAAGAATGGGGTACAATTCTTTGGTAAAGCACTTACCTAGCATTCTAAAAAGTCTGGGTTCTCTGCCTAGTGCTTTAAAAAGAAGAGGGAGGGAGAAAGAGGAGAGACAGAGAGAGAAAGAGAGGGGGAAAGACAGAGGCATAGACAAAAATATTATGGCTCTGATAGAATCTATAGGAAGTATCACTTTCTGAATTGGCATTCTAACTGTAACATGTCCCAGAGCCTTTATGACCTTAGTTCTATTCTATTGAAAAAGCCTCACTATTGAGTCTCTGAAACTGCTATATATTGTGGCAGGTTTAGTGACAGAGATACATACTTTGTCACAGGAATGTTTCACTGTTTCTTCCAGTATTGCCAGGAGATTAAGACTTAGATTAGAGAGAGGATATATGTACACATATACACACATATCACACAAACAGAGATGCATATATAAATAGATATGTCTGTGTGAGAGATGAAAGAAAATGCTACAAGATGAATCTGTGAAAAAGAAAAGTCAAGGTGACAACAGAAATAATTTATTCTGAAATGAGAAAGTGAAAAAAAGCTTGAGACATCATTAAAGAGGTAATAGGGCTGACGTGAAACACAAAGAATGCATGGTACGAAGCAGGGACCTGCCCACAACTTCAGTTTCAGATCTCCAAAGGAAAGGGGAAGCTGAAGCCATCACCACAAGAAAAGTCATTCAGCTGCTGGAAGAACAGACAAAACCACAGGGTTTCCAGCCTTAAATCAAATGGGGAAACTTAATAAAATGATACTTCCTATGGATCAGGCCAGTGTTCAAGAAGAAATCCATTTTAACATTCTCTATATGCAACGTTGCACTTAAGTAGCGTCTTGAGAAGGAACTTATTCCTTGATATTGAGCCACTACAGGGACCTAAATAATGTTAGCAATCATAAATCAAATAGCCTGGAGACACTCTGCCACAGAATGCTAAGCTATGTATAAGAGGTGGTACTGGAAATGGGAAGTGTTGGATAGTAGAACATGGCACACTAAGAAGTTCAGACAGTCCAGAAATTTAGATGTATAAGGCAAATTGTTTCATGGTCCCATCTTTTATGGTGAAGAGCAAATACAATTTCCCATATATGAATGGAAACTGATAGCCCTGAGACTATGAGTAATGAGAAGCATGGACTCCAGAACTGCCTTCCTACTGCATGTAGTTGGCTATAGTTGGAACTATGATTATTCAGCATTCAAAAAGTAACTCAGTTTATAACACCTCCATCTTCCCTCAAATTGATTTACTGCTAGGTGGGATCCTAGAAGCAGTTGATATGTTCCCTTGGTTTTGTCATGCAGTATATATCTTAGTGCCCTGTCAACTTCCTCCTATCTTCAATATGCCCAAAGGGCACCACTCAGTCTGGAATGAGTGAGAATTTGTTTGGCACACAAAATGCAAACTTCAAAGTAGTGAACAATGGCTCCAAATATGAAAGAATGGAACCTTCTGAAATTAATGTGGTGGTCCTAAGATGGACAATTGCCCCTTGAGCTGACCTCAATCCATACATTTCATTACCTTGAATGTTAGGAATGACAAAAATCTCCAGCTCTTGTGCAAAACCCTCTGTATTTGGCAGACTCTAATATTAGAGTCTTTTATGTTTTTAAGAGTTTTTTTCACTGTTTTTTTCCTTGTCTGTGTTTTACTTTTCCATATATTGGTATCATATATAGATTGCTTTAGTTTTTCAAACATTTTTGCATGCACAAATTTTCATTATTACCTTTGTGTAGTTTAATTAAAATTCTGTATTGTATAGTGATTATAGTTTATCACTTACTGCTTATTTGTTTTTGCATATTTAATGAATCTGCATATTCATTTCACCCCTCTGTCTCTTTCCTTACCTTTCCATCCTGTCTTAATTAGGGTTACAATTGCTTTTATGAAACACCATGACCAAAGCAACTTGCAGAGGAAAGAGTTTATTTGGCTTACACTTCTATACCACTGAAGGAAGTCAAGATAGGACCCAAACAGAGCAGGAACCAGAAGGCAGAAATTGATGGAGAGGTGCTACTTTCAGGCATGTTCCACAAGACTTGTTCTACCTGCCTTCTTATAGAGTCCAGGATCACCAGTCAAAGGGTGACACAATTCACAATGGGCTGGCCTCTCCCCCATCAATAACTAATTAAGAAAATGCCCTAGAGGTTTTCCTACAGCCTGATCTTATGGAAGCATTTTCTCAACTGAAGCGGCCTCCTCTCTAATGACTCTAGCTTGTGTCAAATTGACATAAAATATGTCAGGACACATTGTAACTTTAATTATTTATTATTGTTGACTTTTATTACATTTTGTTTCTTATTTTATTATGTAAATTTTACTCTATTTTATTTATTTAAAATATTTTTTTAATTTTATTCTCTCATATATTACATACCAACAGAGGTTCCCTTCTCTCTACCCCTCCCAGTGCCTCTCCTCTCTGTGCCTTTCTCTCTCTGTTTTCCTGCTGAAAAGAGCAGCCATTCAAGGGATATCAAGCAAACATGGCATAACAAATTACAATAACACCAGGTACATAATCTCATACCCAGGCTAGTCAAAGCAATCCAGTAAGAGTAAAAGAGTTTCAAGTGCAGACAAAAGACTCTGAGAGACCCCAACTCCCACTGTTAGGAGGCCAAAGAAAATCTGAACAACCACAACATGTTTGCAGAGAACCTAGCACAAACTCAGGCAGGCTTCACAATTACAGCTTTAGTCCCTGTGAGCCCCAAGGAGCTCTGTTTAGTTGATTCTGTGGGCTGTGTTTTCTTGGTTGCTTTAAACTCTTCTGGATCCTAAATCTTTCCTCCTCCTCTTCGATGGGATTATCATAGCTTCACCTAATGTTTGGCTGCAGATTTGTCTCTGTAGGTGTTCCCATCAGTTGCTGGAGGAAGTCTCTCTGATGGCAGCTGGGCTAGGCTCTGGTTATGAGTATAGCAAAATATCATTAGGAATTACTATGTTGAATTGCTCCTTGGTGTTCTACTGCTTAGGATTTGGCATTCTCTCCATTCTCACTCTTAATAATGTTCCTATCAAAGCTTTAAAATGAAGCATTTCCTTCAAGTCTCAAACATGTTGAAATCTCTGTAGATTGCATTGGATCTTTTTAATACCCCCATTCCCACAATGAGTCTCAATCACAACCTTGAAACCATTTTCATTCTGATAATCCTTATTAAAGGGAATTATCTGCCAGCTTTCTTTCTGAACTGGTTGCTGCTACTCTCTTTTTTTTCACACATGGCTCCTGCAGACCCCAGGAGCCAGAACCCTCACAGCAACCACAGTCCTGGCCTAGCCATGATCCATGGAGACACTCTGTTGGAAGGGAAAGAGTTGCTCCAGTCAAATAAAGAAAATACGTTCAAAAAACCAAGTACTTATTTCCCTAATGAAAATATATACATAAATTCAAAGTAAAATACACATAAACAAAATTCAACCACACTTCTAAAATACTGTACTTTACTAAATTGGTTTATTTCAGGAATTTTAGCAGTGTTTTTATATGCAAATTAATAAATGTAACACAATAAATAAATAGAACCAGTGTGGTGGCTAGTTTTATGCCAACTTGTGTCAAGCTAAATTTCCCACAATTAAGAGCCCCACCAGAAGACCAAATTCCACAACCATAACACGTATGCAGAGGACCAACATCAGTACTATGCAGCATCCTTGAATGTCAGTGCAGTCTCTGTGAGCATCTTTGAGCCATTTAGTTGATTCTGTGGGCCATTTCCTTGTGGTGTTCATGACCCCTCCTTCTCCTACAATTCTTCCGTCTTCTCGACTTCAGGATTCCCCAAGCTCTGTCTAATGTTTGACTGTGGGTCTCTTCATATGTTTCCCTTAGGTGCTGGATGAAGCATCTCTGAGAATGATTATGCTAGACTCCAGTCTACAAATATAGCAGAGTATCACTAGGAATCATTTCATTGACTTTCTCTTCTTTTCTTTTTCTTTCTTTCTTTTTTTGCCAGTTGTGTTTGGTTCTATCCTATAAAACTCAAGTTCAAGAGAATCAAAGACCTCAACATAAAACTGGATATCCTGAGTCTGATAAAAAGAGATTGTGGGAAATATCCCTAAACACGTTGATATAGGAGACAACATCCGGAAGAGAACACCAATATGAAAGGCACTAAGATAAAAATTAATAAATAGGGCCTCGTGAGACTAAAATTCTTCTGTAAGACAATGAATACTGTCAATAAGGCAAAATGGCAGTCTACAAAATGGGAAAAGATTTTAACCAACTCCACTGAGAGCTAATTTCCAAAATATATAAAGAACTCAAGAAATTAGACATCAGCAAACCAAATAATCCAATTAAAATGAGGGTACAGATCTAAATGGGTAATCTCAACAGAGGAGTCTCAAACGACCACAGGAAAATACTTAAAGAAATGTTTATCATTCTTAGCCATCAGGAAAATTCAAATCAAAATGACCCTAAGATTCCATACTATTCCTAAACACAAGTAACATCTCATGCTGATGAGGATATTGGGCAAAGGGAACACTTTCCCATTGCTGGTAGGAGTGCAAACTTGTATAGCCACTTTGGAAATCAATATAGCAGTTTCTCAGAAAATTGGGAATTGATCTACCTCAAGACCCAGATATACTACTCCTGTATGTATAACCAAATAATGCTTCATACTACCACAAGGATATTTGCTCAACTGTATTCACAGCAGCTTTATTCACAATAGACAGAAACTGGAAAAATGTAACTGGAAGTTTCGGTCCTTCTGGTCCCACAGCTATTCAGTCTCAACAAAACACAAAGAGGCTTATATTAATTATAAACTTGTTGGCCTATTAGCTCAGGCTTATTATTACCTAGCTTTTACAACTTAAATTAACTAACAATTTTTTGTTGTTGTTTATTTATTTTTCTTAGTTGTTGAAAAAAATAATTTCTGCCTCCTCCCCTTTTCCCATTTCCCTCCCCCTCCTAGCACACATCGCCCCCTTCCCCCCACTCCCCACACACTCTCCCCCTCCCCCCCAATCCATTCCCCCTCCCTCTCGAGAATGAAGAGCAGTTCAGATTCCCTGCCTGCGGGAAGTCCAAGGTCCTCCCACTTCTATCCAGGACCAGGAAGGTGAGCGTCCAAACAGGCTAGGCTCCCACAAAGCCAGTTCGTGTATTAGGATCGAAACCTAGTGCCATTGTCCTTGACTTCTCATCAGCCTTCATTGTCCGCCACATTCAGAAAGTTCAGTTTCATCCCATGCTTATTCAGTCCCAGTCCCGCTGGCCTTGGTGAGCTCCCAAAAGATCAGTTCCACTGTCACAGTGGGTGGGTGCACCCCTCTTGGTCCTGACTTCCTTGCTCATGTTCTCCCTCCTGCTGCTCCTATTTGGAACTTAAGAGCTCAGTCCGGTGCTCCAATTTTGGTTTCTTTCTCTATCTCGATCCATTGCCATATGAAGGTTCTAAGGTGATATGCAAGATATTCATCAGTATGGCTATAGGATAGGGTCATTTCAGG
Organism: Microtus oregoni; assembly: GCF_018167655.1. Lineage (NCBI taxonomy): Eukaryota > Metazoa > Chordata > Mammalia > Rodentia > Cricetidae > Microtus > Microtus oregoni. Next base: position 85,975 of record NW_024544825.1, read on the forward strand.
TTTCCTCTCCTCAGTTGCTCAAGGTACTAGCTGGGGACATCTCCCTGGACACCTGCGAGCCCCTCTAGAGTCAAGTCTCTTGCCAACCCTAAGATGGCTCCCTTAATTAGGATATATATTTCTCTGCTCCCGTGTCCACCCTTCCTTTATCCCAACCATCCCATTCTCCCAAGCTCCCCCCATTCTCTCTTTCTCATGTTTCTCACCCCATATCCCCTTAGCTCTATGCCACCTCACTCCCAAGTTCCCAGGTTTTGCCAGGCAATCTTGTCTACTTCCCATATCCAGTCAGATGACTACATGTTTTTCTTTGGGTCCACCTTCTTATTCAGCTTCTCTAGTATCACAAATTATATGCTCCATGTCCTTTAATTATGGCTAGAAACCAATTATGAGTGAGTACATTCCATGTTCATCTTTTTGGTTCTGGGATACCTCACTCAGGATAGTGTTTTCTATTTCCATCCATTAGCATGCAAAATTCATGAAGTCATTGTTTTTTACCACTGAGTAGTACTCTAATATGTATATATTTCACATTTTCTTCATCCATTCTTCCATTAAAGGGCATCTCGGTTGTTTCCAGGTTCTGGCTATTACAAATAATTCTGCTATGAACATAGTTGAACAAATGCTTTAGTCATATGATAGGGCATTTCTTGGGTATATTCTCAAGAGTGGTATTACTGGATCTTGAGGTAGGTTGATCCCGAATTTACCGAGAAATCACCACACTGATTTACAAAGTGATTGCACAAGTTTGCATTCCCACCAGCAATGGATGAGTGCGCCCCTTAATCCACAACCTCTCCAGAAAAGGCTATCATTGGTGTTTTTGATTTTAGCCATTCTGACAGGTGTAAAATGATATCTCAAAGTTGTTTTAATTTGCATTTCCCCGATCACCAAGGAGGATGAGCATGACCTTAAGTGTCGTTTGGGCGTTTGAATTTCTTCTGTTGAAAATTCTCTGTTCAGTTCAGTGCCCCATTTTTTAATTGGGTTAGTTAGCATTTTGAAGTCTAGTTTCTTGAGTTCTTTATATATTTTGGAGATCAGACCTTTGTCTGTTGCGGGGTTGGTGAAGATCTTCTCCCAGTCAGTGGGTTGCCTTTTTGTCTTAGTGACAGTGTCCTTGCTTTATAGAAGCTTCTCAGTTTCAGGAGGTCCCATTTATTCAATGTTGTCCTTAATGTCTGTGCTCCTGGGGATATACGTAGGAAGTGATCTCCTGTGCCCATATGTTGTAGAGTACTTCCCACTTTTTCTTCTATCAGGTTCAGTGTGTTCAGCCTGATATTGAGGTCTTTAATCCATTTGGACTTGAGTTTTGTGCATCGCGATAGATATGGATCTATTTTCACTCTTCTACAGGTTGACAACCAGTTCTGCCAGCACCATTTGTTGAAGATGCTTTCTTTCTTCCATTTAATACTTTTAGCTCATTTATCAAAAATCAGGTGTTCATAGGTTTGTGGGGGTAAAATCCGGGTCTTCTATACGATTCCATTGGTCGACTTCTCTGTTTTTACGCCAGTACCACACTGTTTCCATTACTGTAGCTCTGTAATAGAGTTTGAAGTCAGGGATGGTAATGACTCCAGACAATCCTTTATTGTATAGGATTGTTTTGGCTATCCTGGGTTTTTTGTTTTTCCATATAAAGTTGATCATTGTCCTCTCAAGATCTGTGAAGAATTTTGATGGGACCTTGATGGGGATTTCATTGAATCTATAATTGCCTTTGGTAGAATTGCCATTTTTACTATGTTGATCCTCCCAATCCAAGAGCAAGGGAGGTCCTTCCATTTTCTGGTATCCTCTTCAATTTCTTTCTTCAATGCCTTAAATTCTTGTCAAATAGATCTTTCACTTCCTTGGTTAGAGTTACCCCAAGATATTTTATGCTGTTTGTTGCTATCTTGAAAGGTGAAGCTTCTCTGATTTCCCTCTCTGCTTCCATATCCTTTGTGTATAAGAGGGCAACTGATTTTTTGGAGTTGATCTTGTATCCTGCGACATTGCTAAAGCTGTTTATCAATCGTAAAAGTTCTTCGGTGGAGTTTTGGGGGTCGCTTATGTACACTATCATATCATCTGCAAATAACGAAAGTTTAACTTCTTCCTTTCCAATTGGAATCCCCTTGATGCCCTTATGTTGTCTTATTGCTAGAACTTCAAGCACTATATTGAAGAGGTATGGGGAGAGTGATCAGCCTTGTCGTGTTCCTGATTTTAGTGGAATGGCTTTGAGGTTCTCTCCGTTTAATTTGATGTTAGCTGTCGGCTTGCTGTATATAGCTTTTATTATATTTAGGTATGACCCTTGTATCCCTTATCTCTCTAAGACCTTTATCATAAAGGGATGTTGAATTTTGTCAAATGCTTTTTCAGCATCTAATGAAATGATCATATGGTTTTTTCTTTCAGTTTATTTATATGATGGATTACATTGATAGATTTTTGTATGTTGAACCAGCCCTGCATCTCTGGGATGAAGCCTACTTGATCATAATGGATAATTTTCCTAATGTGTTCTTGGATTCGGTTTGCCAGTATTTTATTGAGGATTTTCACATTGATGTTCATGAGTGAGATTGGCCTGTAATTCTCTTTGTTGGTTGAGTCATTAACTAACAATTCTTGTCTATGTTAGCCATGTAGCATGGTACCTTTTGTCAGTGAGGCATTCTCATCTTGTTTTGTCTGTATCTTGCTGGTGACTGACTCAACCTTTCCTCTTCCCAGAATTCTCTTAGTCTGATTGCCTAATCTACATTTCCTGCCTGGCCAATCACTGTTTTATTAAACCAATATAGTGACAAATCATGCAGTGTACAAGAGTATTTCCCATAGCAAAAACGACATAGTTGTCCCTCAACAGAAGAATGGGTAAATACATTTTGGTACATTTACACAAGGGAGTATTACTAAGCTGCTAAAACAAGACATCTCAACACCCCTTATTCAAGACCCAGCAATGCCATTCTTGGGCATATATCCAAAAGATGCATAATCATACTACATGGACATTTGCTCAACTATGTTAATAACAGAAGTATTTGTAATATCCAGAACCTGGAAACAACCTAGATGCCCATGAACCAAAGACTGGATAACAAAAATGTGGTACATTTACACAATGAAATACGACTCAATGTTAAAAAAATGGCATATTGAAATTTGCAGGCAAATGATGGAAGTGGAAAAAAACATCCTGAGTGAGGTAACACAGGCCCAGAAAGACAGACCCAGTATGCAATCACTCACAAGTGAACATTAGATGTAAAGCAAAGGATAACCAAGATACAATCCACAATTTCAGAGAAGCTAGGTAGAAAGGGAGACCATAAAAGGGACATACATTGAGGGCCCCAGCAAGGAAAATTATTAAAAGTCAAAAAGTAGACCAGAGACATGAGCAGAGAGTAATTAGAAGAAGAAAAAATAGCTAAAAAATATTTCAAAAAAATTTCATCTTCACTAACAGCTAGGGAAATGTAGATCAAAACTTTGAGACTTCTTCTTACCCCTGTCAGAATGCCCAAGCTCAAAGAAGCAACAATGAACAAGTGCAGGAAGGGATTCAGGAAAGAGAAGCTTCATTCACTGTTGGTGGGACTGCAAACTGATGCAGCATCTATGGAAAGCAGTGCGGAGAACTCTGAACAAACTAAAAATATAGCTCACCTATACCACTACCTGGCTTCTGCCCAAGGGATTCAACATGCTACTCCATAGATACTTACTCAACCATGTTCAAAGCTTTTCTATTCACAATATCTAGGAAACAGAAAAAAACTAGTCCTGCAACTGATGAATGAATGATAAAAATTCAGTACAAATATGTATTATGGAATGTTGCTCAGCTGCAAAAAAAATTAAATCATGACCTTTGCCAAAAAATAAGTGAAACTATAAAATATTATATTAAGGTAACCCCAACACAGAAAGACAAATGTCATATGTTCTCTCTTACATGATGTTCCTAGCTTGGAATCTTCAGGTGTGATATATGTACATATCTTAGAGCAACTATAGAAACTAAAAAGTAAAAAGGGACCATTTCTAATTAGAAGAGTGGAGAGCAAATGAGAGTGCAATAACAGGGTGTAACTTATCATACTGGAGAACTGGGAAAGGGAGGCACTAATTAGGGATGGGGAGAGATAAATACATAAAGATCGGGGAGTATAAAATAAAAATAAGGACATTCAAATAGTCATAAGAAATCATGCTCTTAATTATTCATTTAAAAGAGCCTATGGCACATTTAATCTATACATAAATACACATGTATAATGTAAATGGAATTTTCTCATCCAGCCTGGCAATGTGTCCTCCAAGAGTCAAAGACCACCTAAGAAAAATCCCAACACCAGACATGAGGGACCACTTTTGAACTGTTGAATAGTGTTGTCCAGGAGACTCTCCAAAACAAACGAGCTCTTATTATTGCCCTTGGTATTTCCCAGAGGTTAAGCTAAGTTCCTATTCCTGAAGACACCATGTACCACATACACAGGGCTTAGAGGGCCCTGAACTGGAACTTCCATGAATGTCTACTCTCTGGTGCTTTTCATGCTATCAGAAGGTACTATGCAAGCTTACAAAAGATGGAAACAAACACCAGTCCTACCCAGCTATGACATCTATGAACTACATCAATGACCAGTATGGCATAATAACCCTAAGGGTGCACTAATGACCTTGGTGATAACCAGTAACTCTCAAATTGGACCACTCAACAAGACAGAAATCATGCCTGGTATTAGAAAGTTAGTTAACTACCTGGGGCTAGTCAAGTTGTGTATCTTGGAGTGTCTATGACTGCCACTTTGTTATAGCAGTATAAGGCCTAAATACATTCTAAATGCATGTCCTTATACTTACAGACAAGACTTGTCCTTACCCATCATCAAGATACAGCTCCCTGCAACAGATGAAGATTGCTACAGAAAATCAAAATGAATTAAAAAAGGGCAAAGTTATGGAGTTGAATCCAATGAATACATCTAAAAACAACTCTTGCACCTAAGGCTTAGAGAACATTGAAGAAGAGGTGCAGAAAGATTGCAAAAGTCAGAGGATCAAGGAGTCAGTTATAGGATTGTGTCTCTAGTAATGTCAGAAAATATATCCATAAAATTCCTCAAATGTGACTTCCTGAACATGAGCTCAAGAAGAAAAATAGCAATAGACATGGCAAAGAGGACTAGGGAAAGTCCATGAGGCCTCAATCCTACACAATAGGAATAGCAGGAGATGAAGAAATACTCAGAATAGGAGAAAAGTCTTCCCCAGGAAAGAGTACACCAATTGGTTCTCAAACATCAAATGGTCAGTCCCTAAAATATATATAAAAGGATACTTAACAAGCACTATTTTATTTTATGAAAGTATATATACATATATTGCTATATACACATATTGTTATATATACATATATAATATGTATACATGTGACAATAATTAATGCAAAAAGAGACCATGAATGGTACTGGGTTTTGATCCTACTGCATGTACTGGCTTTGTGGGAGCCTAGGCTATTTGGATGCTCACCTTCGTAGACCTGGATGGAGGGGGGAGGACCTTGGACTTCCCACAGGGCAGGGAACCCTGACTGCTCCAGATTGGAGAAGGAGGAGGATGGGAATGGGAGGAGGGGGAGGCAAATGGGAGGCAGGGAGGAGGCTGAAATTTTTAATAAAATAAATAAATAAGACAATGAATTTTAAAGAGAGCAAGGAGGGAAATATGAGAGGGTTTGGAGGGAGTAAATGGAAGGGAGAAATGAATATGAAGGGACATGAGTATGAAGTGATATAGCCATTGTAGAAAACAGTATGAATGTTCTACAAAATATTAAGGAAAGTACTGTTATTCGACTCAGAAATTCTGCTCCTGTGTAACAACCAAAAGACCTGAAATTATCACTTCATAGAGAGATCTGAACTTCTATTTTCTTTAAAATATTTAAAATTACTAACTTTTGTTAACATTAATAAGTAACTGAAGAAAAATACACTTTCAACTTACAAAACTACAAATTGTGGGCTAAAGAGAAGGCTTGATGGGTAAGAGCACTTGCTCTGCAAGTTTAAGCACCTGAGTTTGAATTACCAGCACCCATCGAAAAGCTGAGGATTGCTGTGAATGTCCATGACCCAGCAACAAAAAGTAGAGACTGCTCTGTGGACTGGAGAGGGAGGGGGAGAGGAGTGGGGGGAGGGGGAGAAGGGTGGGATGAGGGGGAGAAGGGTGGGAGGAAGGGGAGGGAAATGGGAGGCTGGGAGGAGGTGGAAACTTGTTTTTTGTTTATGTTTTTTTTCTCCTTTTCTCAATAAAAAAAAGAAAAAAAAAGTAGAGACAGAAGGATTCTGATAACGTACTGGCCAGTCAACCTAGCCAAAATTGTAAGTTTTTGCTTCAGTAAAAGACCATCTCTAGGCCACAGGTGATGAGCAATATAGGAAGATACATTAACATTCACACACTACACACAAATCACACATCACCCCGACCCTCAATCATGTTCCATGTAAACACATACAGATCCTGTAGTTTGAAGCAACATGGATAAAACTTTAAAGTATTATGGTAAGTGAAATCAGTCAGAGGACAAATATACTGTTGATCCTTTATTTATGTAGAATATTGATGGAGGAAGGTCATTGGTTAATTAATAAAGAAACTGCTTGGCCCTGATAGGTTAGAACATAGGTGGGTGGAGTAAACAGAACATAATGCTGGGAGGAAAAGGAAGTGAGCTCAGACGCCATGCTCCCCTCTCCCAGGCAGACACGATGAAGCTCTGACCCAGGACGGACATAGGCTAGAATCTTCCTGGTAAGCACACCTCGGTGCTACACACATTAATAGAAATGGGCCAGGCAGTGTTTATATGAATACAGTTTGTGTGTTGTTATTTCAGGGTATAAGCTAGCCAGGCTGCCAGGAGCTGGGCTGTGGGAAGAGGTCCACAGCTCCCTCAACAGAATATATCAATAAAAAATTAAAATCATATTTAGACACAATATAATAATGATTACCAGAGGCAGTAGAAAGGGGAACTGGGGAGATGTTGCTCAGAGTATACAATATTGCAGTTATGCAAGATGAACACATTTCAAGATCTAATGGAGACAACAGCTAGTTACTTTTCTTATTACCCAAACAAATATATGGCAAGAAGTCATTTAACAAAATAAGGGTTTATTTTAGCTCCCAGTTTGTGAGTACAGTTCACATTAGCTTTAAAGTATATGCTATCATAGCAGAGAAGGAGCAGTGGCAGGAGTGTTAGGCATTGCATCCACAGAAAAAAGAGAGATGAGTGATGGTGAGTCACTGTGTAGGGAAATATTATTTTCAGGTGTGTGACTTTTGCTTAAGCTGCATTATTGTGCCTGTCTAAAACACCTGATGGTCCCAATAAAGAGATGATCAGCTAAAAGTGATGCAAGAACAATATAGGCAGAGAATATAAATAGGAGAACAAAGAGCAATGAGAGAACAAGGAGAGGACAACAGGGGACATCCACCCAGCTACACAACAAGCTACGAAGACAGAAGAAAAAAAAGGAGACAGGTTAATTTTAAGAAAAGCCAGCAAGAAACAAGTCAAGCTAAGGTCAGGCATTCATAACAAAGAATATGCCTCCATGTGTGTTTATTTGGGAACTGAGTGGTGGGCTCTCCAAAAAGACAATGGAATAAAATCTCACACAACACCACTGGATTTTTCCTTTTGATTCATACTGGAACCCTAGCCCAAAGAACAGTGCTGCCTACGTTCATGTTGATCTTCCCATAATTAAATCTCAATTGTGAAGTTCTCATAGACAAATCCAAAGGTTTATCTCCTTGATAAGCCTAAATTCCACCCATTTAACAACCAAAACCAAATATCACAAATCTACTCCTTAATCAAATTGAATTATCATATTTCACATATGACTGCATGAGCCACTTGATCATTTCCTTAGGCAAATCATATTTCTGAAATATTTGAGAGGACATTTGCGAAGCTGTGAAAATGAAGCTGAAATCATAAGATCTAAAGTGATCAAAACAGTAAGTTTAAAGTTTCTTCTGAGACTTGGGTCAATTGAATGCGAGGTGCTGTGAAATCAAAACTTTAAGGTACATAACTCTAATATACAATGACACAGAATAAACGTTCCCATTCGAAAAGTGAGGAAGGGAATCATAGCTAAAATCCCAGCCAACCTAGACAACAATGAGGACTCTAAGAGCGATATACATAGATCTAATCTACATGGGAAGAAGAAAAAGACAAGATATCCCGAATAAATTGGGAGCATGGGAACCATGGGAAAGGTTTGAGGGGGAGGGGAGAGGAAGGGAGGAGGAGAAGATTGTTATCACTATTCTCCATTTTGTTACCAGTAATGATCTTACTGTCAAAGTATGTATAACTTCTGCATAGTCACAACATTAATGGCTTATGGAAATGTTAGAATAAAGTATATAATTTATGACTCTAATTATAAGATGACCAAAAATAAGTAAAATGTTCAAAAAAAAATTCACCAGCACAACTTACTTCTAGGGTATTCATCCTCATCATATGTCTGAAAGCTTGTTTGAAACATTCTTGACCATGTAACTCTTTTTTTTCAACATGCTTAATTTTTTAACTTTATTTGTTTTTATTATTTAATCAAAAATTTCCACCTCCTCCCCTTCTCCCATTTCCCTCCCGCTCCCCCATCCCCCTTCCCCTCTCTCTCCAGTCCAAAGAGCAGTCAGGGTTCCCTGCCCTGTGGGAAGTCCAAGGTCCTCCCCCCTCCGTCCAGGTCCAGGAAGGTGAACATCCAAAAATACGAGGCTCCCACAAAGTCATTACATGCAGTAGGTTCAAAACCCAGTTTTATATGCCTATAAAGCCAATATCACATAGAGGATAATGGCAAGTTCTGCTGATGTGTTGTGTAGTCAGGACTCTTCTACCTCAGCTCTAGTGGCTTCTGTGTACTTTCAGTGACTAACCCTGAGAAAATACTTCTCTATGGTTGTTCACCTAAGGGAACGTCTCCAGTGACAATCTTAGTTCAGTCTTTCCTTTTGCTTCACGAACTGAGGATAATATGGCAGGGAAATGGTAGATGCAGGAGTGTGAGGTAACTGGTTTCAAATATTCTTGATGTTTTCCTCTCTCTTTCCTTGCTCTCCCAGTGTATTACACACCCTCCCCTCCCCAATTAAAGTCTCTCCCTTCACAGCGCCTGTGTCCTACTGTCGCTCTCTCTAGAGCTCTTTTTCCACCATGCATCCATGCTCCATTCCTCCAGAGCTCGGACCTAAAGATGAGTAACATGTGGTATTTGTCTTTCTGGGTCTCAGTTACATCACTCGTTTGTAAATATCACAGAAGAACTGTACTCTATTGATTGGTAAGAGCGCTATACCCGGCTGTTATGTATACAAATAATATTATTGTCTCATATCCTAGAAAGCGAAACAAGAACTGATTTTATTGATTTTTAATTTTCAGCATCTGTCTCAATCTAAAGCCTATATTTCCTATTCCTTATTTAATAAAATAATACGCAAATTTATGTGGGTTTTTTGGGTTTTTTTTTGTTTTTTGTTTTTTTTTTTTTGATTTTTCGAGTTTCTCTGTGGTTTTGGAGCCTGTCCTGTAACTAGCTCTTGTAGACCAGGCTGGTCTCGAAATCACAGAGATCCGCCTGCCTCTGCCTCCCGAGTGCTGGGATTAAAGGCATGTGCCACCACCGCCCGGCCTAAATTTACGTGTTTTACCCAAATAAAAACTTACCATTTTTCTATACAATTAACAACTAAACTCTATATTGTTTAGTAATACATTCAATCCATAAATTATTAAGCATTTCGCAATTTATATAATTTTCCCCTCAGTTTTCTTAATCCAAGTACAGTATAATTATAGAATAATTGAGTTTTAGAAGAAAAAAAAATATTTGAGGCTTTTGTATTCATCACCTTTACTTTTAAAGTGATAAAATTATTGCTCAGGGATTTAAATATATTCTCATATCTCCATGACTTACAAGTTAGCTTAAAGCACCGATTACTTATTCCAAATACTACGAACGATGTCCAGGATAAAATTATGATTATCTACACAATGTATTCTATACTTATTCCAACTCTTCTTCTGTAATGCCTATGGCTTAGATTATAGCTCACATGTCTGAACCACTAAACTATCACCAAGTACATCTTTCTGTCTCCAACTCTCCCATTTACTTCCTTGCTCCATTGTATGCTATATCATAAAACTTTTTCTATAACATTTTCATAGTGCAATTCAAATGCACAAAGCCTTCCCATTTCTCCCATTTTAATTTTCAGAAATTTAGATATCATATTAGATATATCAATGAATCATTGAATCCCATACCCTATATACCTCTTCCCATATCCACAATGTTCCTGGTCTAATTTATCCTTTTTGTTCACATATTGCCAACCTGTTATCTATATTTGTTCTTTGATCTTATCTTCTAAGTAATACTTTTGCTCATTTTCTTCTCTCTCAGAAATTCTGTTTATATTCCGCTCCTGACATCTAGATTCAACAGGCTTACAGTATATGCATGTTTTCCTATGGCTTTAATTAGTCCTTAAATCCTTGTATGCAAGAGTCATATCAAATTCCACTTTAAAACTTCTTTTATTGCCACAGTGCAGTGTTCAGAGTAAGCTCTTAATATTTTAATTGCTGACTGACACAAGAAAAACCACTAAACAAATGTTGAACAAGTCAATAAATTAATTATTTCTCCATCCTCTGAACATGCAACTGCATATGTTTATAAGACACTTAGCACAATGTGAAAACAGACTCAAGCAATCTTCCCAGTCTACTTTCCTGGCAAAAAAGAGAACTTCTAATTACTTCCAGGTACTCCATCACAATTTTATGAACCCAAAACTGGAGCTCATCCACCTATTTTCCAAACCTCCTGCTTGTTCTTTCAGAGAAAGAATTTCTATCAATGCCATGTTTTCAAGCAAGCTCTTGGCAACAGCTTCTAGTTTGACCCATTTTTTTCCTCTTTCTTCCCCTTTAGGTCTGGGTCTGCTTTGTCTGCTTCTGATTATTCCCACACGCAGTATACTAAACACTCCTACAAGAGAGTGCTGCCCAGTTTTCCAAGAGCAAGTCCTTGTCACCATTATTTCTGTCATATGCCTAAGCCTTTTGGAACTCAGCCATACTTTGGCACAAATTGTGATTCAGTCCCCATGCCTTCAAGGGTCAAATTTGTTACTTGAAATTTAGAAAGAAAAAGGAGAGGAATTATGAAATGAATTATAGCCCAACTTTCTTGAAATCATCAAATCTTGTTTCTACTACATGTTGTGGTTTCTGGGTTTGTTCATAGAATGCTGTTCTGGCAATGTTAACAATGAACATTTGCTTTTGTCCAGCATTTGGTTTATTCAGTACTGTTTAGACAGCATTGGAGATGTAGATTTTATCTCTTCCAATGCTACTGCAACTGTCTATTTCTTTCATACCTATCTCATATTGGAGCATTATAAAATGTCCAAAGTTAAAATGCTGCAAAGCCAGCATCATGTTATTTATTCACTATGATCTTGCCCATACAAAGTCTTAATTCCAAAAATATTAGTTGTGTACGCATAAACTGGCTTTCAATTTCTAGTGGGTGGTAAGAAGACCAACATCTGCCTTCCATAGCAGGTTCCCTACATAGTCCTACATAGTTTTGTATTATCCCAGAAAAAGCATGCATATGTAAGAAAATTGTCTATGGATCTCCTGTGACATTGAGACACATATTATATCTCCATAATTATTATATTTCCATAATTTCTACTGTATTATAGAAACATAAATGTACTTATTTATATGTTAGCAAAGTAAAAATTTAGGGGTTACATTATCTTAAAAAGGCAATAATAATCTTTCCAAATACTTATATTATGTGATAGAAATAATCTGAAGGAACATGCAAATAACACTTGAATAACTTTTCTGAAATATCTGAATCACATAAAATAAAATTCAGTTAGTATGTGTGCTGAAGCTCAAATTAGATAAATAATCTTCAAAATATTATTAAAACACTATGCACTGTAGCACCAATCTGCCCTACGGAATTGCTCTTGTGAACTTTGTTTTGATCCTATTTGCTTAGATGGATTATCTTAAAACAATTGTTTTTTTTTCCTTTTACCCAAGCATCTTTGACACATCTGTATTAGACATAGTTTTCTATAGGAACAGAACTTTCAGAATGTGTCTGTATTCATATATGGGGAATATATATAATCACAGGCTGTAGTCCTACTAGCCCAACAATAGCTGTCTACCAGCAAAAGATAGCTGTTCATTCCATGAGGCTGGTAGTCTCAACTGGTCTTCAGTACATGCCAGAAACCTAAAGATGTAGGCTCTAATGCCAGTAAGGGAGTGAACTCACCAGCAACCATACCACTATTGAAAAAATGGGTACATCTTGCGTGGCAGAACAGTATTGCAGGAAGAATGGTCCAGTGCTGGGTAAAGTTGTCTTTTCTTCTCAAGTCGTCTGCATACCACCTTCAAGCAGTATGAAAGCTAGCCAACAGATTAGATATTTTCAATCAATTTGAGATTGATTTTTCTACATTTTATAACCAAACACTGATATGTCTTCAGCAATAGGGTCTTACCATACAGTTATGGTGGGCCATCAAAGATAATAGAAAGCTGTCATGTTTGAAATATTTCTGGGGTCCACCTCATCATAGGAAAATGGCTCATTTCTTGGTTGATCTTGTGTTATCTGCTTTAATCAAGTTAAAAAATTTGAGAAGGTTTTATAAGTTTTATATATGTGTGTGTGTGTGTGTGTGTGTGTGTGTGTGTGTAATATTCAGAATGAATGAAGAGGCATAAAAAATACTGTTTGCTAGGAACTAATTAAAGTAGGAAATTGAAAGTGAATTGCTAATGGCTCTAAGTTTCACTTTGGTGGAGATTGAAATACTTATATAACTAAGAAGAGTATTTATATAAAATGTGGATGAATAAGGTTAGTATAATGCTCAATTTAAATAAATTAATCTAGTTGCCCCAGATGTTGTACTGGACATGTTCAGCAGTCATTAGGATTTCAGTTTGAGCCCAAATACTACCAAATAATATTTACTTTTTCTCAAACATATTACAACTAATAAAGGTAATTTTGAAATATGAAAATTTTAGAGCTTACAATACTATAGATTCTGGGACAACACCATAGAAAGAAAACAGGGCATCTTGTACCTTCTTCCTTGATGTCCTAAATGGGTACAGGATCCTCTTTTGCAAATGAAAGAATAAATGGAGTAATACATTCAAAATTCATCACTATTGAAAATAACAGTCTCAATAAAGTAGTTTCACAGACATGATTGATTTATAGTCCCATTAAGGAGGAATCTGGAATAATAGGCCTAGGAACTAGGCTTTGAAGAAAAGGTCACATTATCTATTTTAAAAGAGAAAATGGACGGATGTTACTGGCATCCTACTTCAGAGATGTATTCAAAATCATAATGCAAAGCTTTTTTGATGAGGAGTGGTAGCTATACTTTTCTGTTTTCTCTAGTTGCTACATATTGCTTATTCACATTTGATTCTTCTTTTTGGCTTTGACTTATCTCATTCAATATAATCTTCTCTAGGTCCATCCATTTACCTGCAAAGCTAATGGTTTAATTTTTCATTATAGCTGAATACTTCTTGTGTGTGTACCACATTTTCATTATCCATTCAGCTGTTGAAGGACATTTAAATGTTTCCATTTGCTAGTTATTGTGAATAGGGCAGATATGAACAATGCTGGAACAGAATGTTGAGAAGAGGCACAGGACTACAGCACAGCTGGACCATATTTATAGTTGCCCAAGTATCTATATTTACAGAGGCTATTGTGTGAATTAAGCTTCACAAATGCAACTTGACCCAAGAGACTAACTGCAATACCAGCATTCAAATTTGTTTTGCCTTTCTAATTTCGAAAAATAAGAGCAGAACAGAATGAAGACTGTCTTCCTCAAGAACTGAGAGAAAAAGGTGATGGTCTACTGGGGAAAAGATCTAGTCCAGAAAGAAATGGACTCATGCCAAATATGCAACAGTACACAGGTACCAACCTGGCCTTCACTGGTCAAGCAAAAGTCCACTGTGTGGCTTTATTCCTATTTTAAATAGCTGCCAACACTAAAGGTTCTATCCTCATCCTATGGCATCATTTTCACTGCCTGTACAGTCTACTCTATTTCAGGGATAATAGCCTCATTGCTGATTTGTCTCCACGTACATGTCACTGCTGTGGCTCAATGAGAGTACCACAGAGTGGAGAAAACAAATTCCCACTACCAATTATTCATATACAGTATGGAGGAATATGCATTTCCTGGAAAAATAGTTTTTTTTATTTTTTTTTATTTTTATCAATCACCCACCACGATTTGGGGTGTCAGCACCATAAAACCATGTTATTCAAACAACTAACTCAGAAGTTATTGAAGGAATGTGTACTTCCCAAGTAGTTTACACCTCTGACTGTTAAAGTAACCATACATGGACACCATGTATATATATATAATTTTTATACCACACTTACATAATATATAAAATTATGTTCACATCTGTGTTACTCAGAATGACTGGGCTTCATTGGCAGAGTGCCCAAATTCACTTATTACAACCAAAGAAGCTATAGGAGGTAAAAACACAATTCCCATAATCAAAGCCATCAATGCATATTAATTTTATATCCCAAGACAAGTCCACATTAGTAAGCTATTTTTTGTAAAAAAAAAAAAAACCCTGCATACAGTTGGTAGAGATAAGTATAAAACCATCAGATACACGAGTGTCAGTGTAAGTATAAAAGCACAAGAAGCATGCAAAGAGAGAAAAAGAGTAACATCACCCCTTCAAAGGAAAACAACTGTCCAGGAAAAGAGCACATATAAAATGATATACATGAAATAGCTGATGAATTCAAGTGGAAATTGTGAAGCCTAGTGAAAATGAAGGAAATATAAACAGACAGATGAATAAAATCAGAAAAACGGTTACATGATATACCAGATTCATCACATATGAACAGATAAGGAAAAAAAGAACCAAACAAAATCTTGGAAATAAAAGGCTGAATATTAGCCAATGAAAAAATATGCTTGAAAACATTAGTTATAAGTGATTTTTAAGTATTTGAAAGAATAAGTTTTTCTGAAATAAGTCAGTTGAAATATTCTAGTCAGACAAAACAAAGGGCAAACTTGGATTTTTGGAATACCATGATATCGGTGGTTCTCAGTCTGTGTATTGCAAACAATTTACATGTTGAACAACCATCAGAAAACACAGATATTTAAATATTATTCATAACAATAGCAAAATTACAGTTGTTAAATAACAATAAGAATAATTTTATGGTTAGGGGTCACTATAACATGAGGAACTGTATTAAAGGACCAAAGCATTAGGAAGGTTGAGAACCACCATATAAATGAAAATTACTCATAATCAACAATACTGTAAATAATAAAGCTTTATCTCAGAAACAAAGAGGAAATAACGATTATCTTTTCAATTTGAGCAAAATAACAGGATTCCAGACACTGGACTAGATTTATAGAAGACAGTTAATGAAATCATATATCCATAACTGAAAGAAAACTGTCAGTCATGACACATGTGAAAATACATACTCTGATAGACACATAAAAGATCTAAAGGAATGAAGTAAACTTTAGGAGTTATGAAGCTGCAATGCCCATGCATCGACTGCTGGAATCTCTGGGGAATGAACAAGAGGCAGCTTAAGAGCACTCATCTTACAAGTTAGTTGGGAGTTGGTGAATGCTAGTTTCCGTAGCAAGGAATTCAACTTTTGGAAGAAGAATAGAAGGGGAGATAATCGAGGGCTCAACCTCAACTATGGAGTACTTTCTTCCCTTACCATTAAGAGCAATGCAGAGTTTATTTTAAATTATTATTTAAGATCAAGAAATAGCCTCAGAAAAAAATACTTCTGTATATTATTAAAAGGTAATTTTATGGGGGGGGGGGAGGGAGAGAGAGAGAGAGAGAGAGAGAGAGAGAGAGAGGCACAAAGAAGGGTGCTGCTAGAAAAATATTATATTCTTGGAACAAGGACAAAACAGTGTGCAGTGAAACATTAGTTAAGTGAATGTATGGAAGGAAAAAACCAAGAAAGACTGGTGATTGGATGATTAGCATTAGGAAAACAAGGGAATTAAAATCTTAGAAGGATCAGTTCCATAGAATCGTGTGCTATAGACCTTGTGGAGATAAGATCAGTAACTGAAACCCAGTGAGAAGCTGCTGACTCACTCCATAGACACACCTACTTATTTTCTTCACTCTTAGACACCCTTTATTTAAGATTGAATATCATTTAATAGAACCAGCTTAGTTCTACACTTTTCTCTCCCTGAAGTTTGTTGCATTTGCATCATTTCTATCCTCTACTGTCTTGCTTCCAATTCTGCATGTCTCCCTTTTCTCCTCTCGAATCTGTTCGTTCTGTAGTTATATAATATGTATATATAAAATAAGATGCATTATAATAGAATAATTATGTATATTAGTGTTGCTTATATATACATATGTTTAAGTATGATCACTTGGGATTGGATAATCTACCAGAGGAAGAGAAAGAAATTTTTGAAGAGGTTTACAGAGCATGTAAATTTAGACACTGATTTTCTATGATTATTTTTGATTTTCTGTGTAATTGTCATTACTTGTTCTTCCTATTTGCATAGAAAGCAAGCAAATGCGTTACAAATAGTTGAAAACAAAAGGAAAGGGGAAGCACTAGCATAAGGAAGCACAAATCCTATCAAAAGGGTCACAGATAGCAAAGTATAACTAATTACCTTGTGTTTATTTTTGAAGCATATTTCTAAAAGCAAGTATTTTAATCATCACTACATTTCCATCGGTTGTGTTTTCTATTACATGTTCCCTTGAAATATTCTTATTGTTTAATCAAAGATTGTTCCCACACTACAGAGAAGAAAAAGAAAGTGCATTTAGAAGCACATTCAGAACTTCAGTGAAATGTCAGAAATGTGCCTTTAATAGAATTAACAGAAAACAAGAAAAAGATCTGTGTCCTCTCCCAACAAAAGATGTCTGTAACTATGCTATTATGGGGACCAGAGCATAGTTAAAAGATATGAGTGTGTGCCATTGTAATCAAGGAATCATACTG
Organism: Microtus oregoni; assembly: GCF_018167655.1. Taxonomy (NCBI): domain Eukaryota; kingdom Metazoa; phylum Chordata; class Mammalia; order Rodentia; family Cricetidae; genus Microtus; species Microtus oregoni. The sequence goes on from NW_024544825.1 coordinate 103,239, forward strand.
TCAATCAGTCCGAAGTGTATCTTAAGACTAGATTATAATTAAGCTGAAATGTAAAGAACTCTTTGGTCTAATCAATTATATTATAACCTGACTGCCTGAGATAATGGCCCATCAACAGAAAGATAATCTTTGTATCATTTTGAAAAATGAGAGCGAAGCAAAGGGTTAGATGTCTACCAGCCACAGTCACTACTAAAAATGCAGACAAATATGTACAGAACAGGCAGTAACCGAAGCACGCTTATATAATAAAATTTTCTACAAGTCAGTGCCTTTGCTCTCATTCCATTTTCATTAGCCTTTTGTCTTCTGGAGTAAATCAACTTGCACACAGACATTTTTCTTTTCATAAACCTTAAGCAAATTTCGTCAAGACAGTTTTATGTTTTAAAAAGTAACTTTGGAAATTAAATTCCAGGCTTCTAGGGAGAAATATATTCCAATGGTTAAAGTAATTCAAATTTTTTCTGTTATCAAGTTCTATTTTGTTGGGTTTGTTTTCTTTCTTTCTTGAGTCAGAGTTCTACTGTATAGCCTAGCCTGGCCTTGGACTCTAAAATTATCGTCCTCTAGTCTCTCATTTAATGGATTGCAAACTTATAGTACTATGTCCATCTTATTTCGAGATCTTTGAATTCTTTATCCATTACCAGATCCCAAAGCAGGAAAATTAAAGGTCTTCATAGATAGTGATTAAATTAATCTGTTTGGTTACTACTAATCACAGGAATGAATCTTTCATTTATACATTTCCTTGTGAGACTTTGAATATGTCAAATATTATGCTAGATCTTCATTGCCTCAAGCAAAAAAAAAATGCCCTTCATGACTTAATGAGATGGTTCAGGTGAGCTGCGGTGGTAATTGTATATAGAATGCTACTTACTGTTATTACTGATAACAACTTAAGTGGGTATGGTAGTATTTGTATTCATATTGAAAGAAGTAAACTAGCAAGCAGATACCACTATGGAAAGGTTCAATTCACAGTTTATTATCGTGTTAGTACAAGTGTCTCATATCTTCACCACCTACTCAACCTGCATAGAGATGGAACTAAATGCATTAAGAAAAATGTCACCTGGGTTGGTGAAAGTTACAGTCACTTAACTATTATTGCTGCTAAGGGAAAAGGTGTTTTTACCATCTTCTCAGTCCCTGTTATAGATGCTTCTCAATGCTACTGTAGACTAAATGAAAAAACTTTCCTTTTATACTGTCATCAGTCAGTAATCAACCTGTAATTCTCACACCACAGTCATCTCAAAATGTCAATGAATTAATATGTGAAATATGCTCAAAAATACTAATCATGTATTAACTTCTCTATAAATATTAGCTACTAATAGTCTCCATTTACATAATACTCAGAATCACTTTCTAAATATGTAGAATCATAACTTTCAGTTAAAAATTAAGAACTGCAAGGAATCATTAATTTCTTAATATCAGATAGTCAGTAAGTGGCAAAGACAAGATTAAAGCACATGTCTATATGACATTATTTTTACAATTTTCTTCTCTAATGACTTTCTCTTTAAAAGGGAACTGGCATTATATTGTTCACAGTAAAATATTATTAGATCCATACTTGCCCTCAGCCATGGACATTTTCATTTTTGTACCTTTAATATGTACACTGAAAATGTACTTTACAAATCAAACTTGACTCACATTCTAAGATGCACTGCATATAGGTTTTAAACTATTTAAAGATGTGATATTTGGAACATATATTTTCTGTTCAATTAATCTCTTAAGAATTTACCAAAAAAACTTTTCTAAAATAAGTTGTAGTATTTTATACTTTTACAAGCAATATATAAAATTACAATTTCTTCCATATTCTTGAACACATTGGTGTTTTTAGCATGGGATTGCTGTTAGTGTGCATTTGTTTTATTTCGGTCATTGTAGTTTGTGTGGCATGAGATTTCATTTTGTTGAGGTTTTATTTGTTTTTTCCTAGTAAGTGATGACAAACATATTTTCATTTTTAATTGTTGTAAATAATTTTTGTTATCATTCTGATTTGGTTTTGTTTATTTTTATAACAAAGCATTGCTCATCTCTTTTAAGATTTAGAAAATATTTTTAACTTTTAGGCATATGTCCTTTATTGAATATAGTTATGAAATATTTTCATATGTCTTGGCATATCTTTTATAGTTTAATACTGAATTTCAAAGTCATACATTTTACATCTTGATTATTTTCAATTTTTCAAGTTTTAATTTTTATGACTTGTATTTGGGGCTTTAGGGTGAACCAAGTATGATTATTGTTAATCTGCTAAATGAAAATATTTCCAAACTACCTTATTAGTGTTTATGTTTATGACTGTAAATTAGTGCTTATATCTACTTTGATTTGAGAACTTTCTTTATGCAGTCTGCAATGGTTAATGAAGACTGTAACTGGTCAATATGTTGAGAATAAATGACTGCTGAGAAGTGATCCTTAAATGATGTTTCCATATCACTCCATCAAAGTCTCAGGCAATATCAGGGAACAAAGCTGGAAAAAATTAAGAGCTGAAGATAAGGAGAAGTGCAATGAAGTTCTATCTTCTAAAAAGAATAGAGCTTTTGCAATAATAAATTCATTCCAGTGGTGGTTACTTTCACAAGATCAGCACAAGATTGGGCCTATCAATATTTCGTTCTAGATGAGAGTTGGGTTCATATGGACGCACCCCTTCTTGTGAAGCTACTCGAAGTTAACTCCTCACTCTATGAAAGGAATCTTTTATGGTTTCAATGGTATAACTACTCAAGTTGCCTGTGCTTCAGCAAATATCCCACACTCAAGTTCATTCCAAGAACTCTAATTGAGCTCACTGGGTCATGAAAAATGGCATGACAGAGAAGACCGTCTCAGAAGAAAGGTCTCAATGGGAGCAGGAGGGGAATACAGTAGGGTAATGTGGGGTGAATATGAAATAATATATTATATAAATATGTGAAATTATAGAGGATAGGAGAAGAATTGTAATAGAGTGAATGAGAGGTTGATTTTATCAAAACATTATATGCATGTGTGAAATTATCAAACCATATAGACAATATTTTTATATAATTAAATTTCCACCATACCCTCTCCAAGCCCAAACATCATCATACTTACTCTCTCAAAAATTCATGTCTATTTTTCCCTAATTGTTACACATACACACACACACACACACACACACACACACACACACACATATATATATATATATATATATATATATATATATATATATATATATAATAAGTATAATCTGCTGAGTCTGTTTAGTGTTGGTTGCATTTATGTGATTATATATTTTTAGGCATGTGTACTTAAGATTGGATAACTAATTAAAAACTTCATCAGTGGGGAAGATTAATTGTACCTCTCTCAGCAGTCCTTAGTTGCCTGTAGCTCTTTGTCTAGCTGGGACCCCTTGATAGTTCTCCTTTCCATGTTAGCATGTCTATTGGTACTGTCATTGCTTGGATCTTTCTTAGGAAAAAATAAAATGGAAATTAGTTCAGAAGAAGCGAATTTGTGGGAATAAAAGGGGATCAGTGAGGATGATGAGGTATCATAAAATACATATGTTTAAAATATAATCATTAAAATATAATAAATTATTAAATATAATTTATTTTATAATAATGTTTAACAATAAGGTAATAATTAGAGGTGAAAATAATAGCAATAAAAAAGGAAAATAAAAAGAAACATACCTGATCCAAACTGCAAAGATTATTTTCATTTATTTCTCTCTAAATTATTTTAATCTCAGTTTTATTAAAAACTTTATAGCTTTAACAGACTAAGTTATTCATTTTAATTATATTGTAGAAAGTAACACAAATGTGTTCTAGCCAGTTATTGAAAATAGTACTGGTTGTAACAGCATTACATGTAACATTGCATTCTTTAAAATTGATTCATATATTAAACATTTTTCTTTGCTAGTTTATAACTAATCATAATGCCAAGGTACAATCTTTTCTTTAACTTTCTTTTTATTTATTCTTTGTGACTTTCTCATCATGCTTCTCGATCCCGTTCATTTTCCATCCCTTCCTACCACCTTGTAACAGGACTCCATAAAAGATAAAATTTAAGAGACAGTGGCAATAGTGAGCAAGGGGTGGGGTCAGTTCTACTTTCACATCTTCAAGGTCCTCTCTGCTACACATACACTTTCAGGGGCAGCCCTACTGTGTCACCCAGGTGAGGCCATAGGGGTCATTCTCCCAAGTGCTGCAGCTGCTGAAGGACAAAGAAAGCTCCCTCGCCAATAACCCCAAGGCCAGCACTTCCACCTGCCATAGGCGGCAAGGGGTGGGAAAAAGAGCATCTCTCCCTAGTCCACACCACCATGATGAGGGAACCGTTTTCTCATGCCCACCTTCATCCCTGTCAATAGGGTCAGCTCTACTGTGCTGCCCAGGCGAGGTGCAGGGTCCACTTTCCCAATTGCTACAACTGGTAAGGGGGAAGGTCAGTTTGCTTGCCCATCACAGGTTGGAGGGGTAAGGGGTAGAGGGCATTTATCCTTGCCCTCATCACGACATGGCAGATGAGGGGGTTGTGGGTAGTTATTCCACTCTCGCACACTCAGGTCCAGCTTACTCATTTCTGTACCAACAGGGTCAACTCTGCTGTGCTGCCCAAGCAAGGAGCAGGACCTGCTTCCCTGAGTGCTGCAACTAATAAGGGGGAGGGTCCCTAATCTGTTGAAGGTGGTGAGTGGCTAGGGGGAGGATAAGCTCCCTTGTGTTTTGCAGGTGTGAGGGATAAGGGGTAAAGGGAACACCTCTCCCCTACTCACACCACTGCATGACAGATGAGTTGTGGTGACATATCTCCCATGCTAATAGTTTTGGGGCTGGCTCATGCTCTCCTCTGTCGACAGGGTTGGCTCTATTGTGCTGCCCAGGAAAGATGCAGGGTCTGTTCTCCTAAGTGCTGCAGATAGTAGGAGGAAGGGGCAGCTCTCCCACTCTTACGACCACAGAGGCAGCTCTCCCACCTGCATCAGGCATTGAGGGGCAAGGTGGGAGGCCATCTCTGTCCCACTCACAATGTCAGATGGCAGATGAGAGGGGCACAGCCAGATCTTCCATGGTCTTGTTCTTGGGGCCTGCTCACCTGTGACACTGTCAATTGGGTCGGCTATACTGGGCTGCCCAGATGAGATGCAGGGCCTGCTTTCCAGAGTATTGTTGCTGGTAAAGGGGAGGGCCAGCTCTCTGGCCAGTTGAAGGTGGTAGGGACAAGAGAGGAAGGCATCTTTCCCTCACCGCTACCACCACACTGCAGATGATGGAGATGGTACCAGGTATGGCCCTCTCACGCCCCCAGGGCTGGCTCACCCACATCCATGTCTACAGGGTCAACTCATCTGTGCTGCCCAGGCAAGGGGCAGAGCTCATTCTCCCTAGTACTGCAGCTGGTGAAGGGTTGCATTTGGTTTCCCTCCTGCACAGGTGGCAAGGGATAAGGGGAGGAGGGCATCTTTCCTCCTCCACAACACCACATGGCAGATGAGAGGGGCACGATCTGCTGTCCCATTTTCATGCCCTCAGGACCAGCTCTTCCATGCCCCTGTGAGCAGGGTCAGCTCTATTGTGCTGCCCAGGTTAAGTGTAGCACTCTCTTAATGTTTTAGTCAGTGAGGGGCAAGACCAGTTCTCCCTAGCTTTACAGGTGGGACAAACTCTGTATAGCCTTAATGTCTCTGCCTTGGCTGGTATCAGGAGCCTCAGCTATCAACACAGACAGTGCGTGCAACAGAGCCATAAAACTACACATGGTCCCAAGAAGAAGCCCAAGCCTAGACAGCAAGACAACCTAGACAATAAAAATTGGGATTCAATACACATTTTGACTACTGACATCAGGTAATCATTGATAATTTGAATTTTTCAAAATTGCTATAGAAATTATATAAATAGAAAAATACATTTATATGAGAGAAATTAAGTATCCTGTAGTTTATACTGTTGGAATTCATTTGTCATGTTTGTCTAGATTCATTTATTTTATTAATAATAGGACTTTTCTTATATTTAGATTTTGAACCAAATGAATGGGGATTTTCCATAAACTACTTTGTTATTCCTGCCAAAATGTTAATACATTAAACACTCCTATAGGCATGCCCAGGTTAATGTATAACCAAATTAACACATATATGCATGCATACGAAAACAAACAAACTAATCACATTTATAACTGCTTCTTCAAAGTAATACCATCAATAAAATTTAAACTCCATTCTTTGATCTGTGTCCTTATGCTACCATACATTTGTTTCATATTCAGCTCATAGTTATTGAACTGAATTTTTTTCTGAGTAATAATTTAAGTAATATCCATCTGAAAATTTGAGGAAAAAGTTATGTGAAACTAATTTTAGCCTTTCTTTCTGCCAGGACTATGAGCATATGTTACAGAACACAAGCGCTGAAATACACTTGCTGCATATTGGCTTGTGTTAATTTAAAATTGAGATTATACTTTATTTAACATGTCATGGTTAGGTAAAAAAGATGTGGCTGTCAATGAAAATGAAGGTCATAAAGAAAATAGGGATTTTTACAAACAAGTAGTTTCAATCATTGGGAAAACAAGCAGAGTTTCATCATTAATATACGTTGGAACAACATGATGTGAATAAAGAAGCTGCAGAAAATGGTGATAAAGATAAACCAGTATCATGCAATAAAACAGATGTTAATGAGATATAGAGCAATAATTTTATAAACATGATTATATGACTTAACTTAGTAGAAATACTAGTGTCTGGCTGATTAGACTACATGATTTGATTTTAATATATAAAGAGCACTTCTCATTCAGATGAAGTGATTGATGACTGTAAAGTTACAACTTTGTACTGTTTTTCCTGTATCCAGGTGGTTTGATATGCAGTCTTACATTTTCATTTTTGTCATAATGTTTACAAATTTGTTCTTAATTTTCTCCATGATCAAGTGCTTTCCAAATCAAATTGTTTGATTTTCACATATATGAGAACTTCCCAATTTTTATTTACTTTAATTTCTTTCATATCTTTAAAACACAGAATCTTTATGCATTATCAAAGACTATACTAACAGATCATCTAATTGTCATTTTTGAGTTAAAGAATAGAAAAGAGACAAACTTTCTCAAAGCAATCATAACACAAAATATCCCCAAACTAGAGAAGGATGCACATTCAAATATGGTAAAGTGAAAGGTCACCAATAAAATCAAATCCAACCAATATCTTTTCAGGGCTTCTTATATTCAAGCACTTACACTGAAATGTAAAAAGGACAATAGCATGACATTTTCAGAATAATGAAGGCGAGAAATACCTGCCAAGTGAGAATACTGTACCCAGCATAGCTACCATTTAAAATTGAAAAAGATATAACAGCAAAGTGAGAGTAAAACCTCCACCATATCTGCTTTATATGAAATGATAAAAGAAGCTGCTCAGACTTGAATATGTCTTGCTGAATACAAAGAAAATATAACAAGGTCTAAACTCATTGACAAAGGTAATAAAATACACAAATAACAATACATATTATAAGCATAATTCATAAACATTTTGGAACTTCAGAATGAATAGCTCTTAAATAATACAACTTAGAATAATAATAAATGCATTACTACATTAGAAGCTCTATGAAATATCAAGATAGAAAATGATATATAAAATTCATAATGTATGGAAGGATGAGTGAGTGGTATTCATGTTAGTATAATTTTGTTATACCTTTGTTTCTATTCTCATCTTTTCTAAAAATATATTACTACAGAATCTATAGAAGAGTGGAGATCCTATCTGCAGATGATGACCGATAGGACAAGGTTGTAATCATCTTCTCTGACATAACTACTAGTGAGTTTTCCATTCTCCATTTGGTAACTCTACATCCATGTTGGAAGCTCTGGTTAAAGCTCGCTAAACAAAACCAAACAAAATAAGGCAGGAAGAGAGACGGAGACTTGTTAGGAAGACACTAGCTTGATGGGAGTAGAATGCAGAGAATAAAGGGTAAGATATTTTTAATAATTATAATAAAAGGAGACATTAACAACCCACTTTCAAAAATTGGCTGATTACTCAGACAAATTTTTTTAAACAAATCAGAGGCTTCAGTTTAGATCAAATAAATGGTCGTAATAAAGATTTGTTGAAGATTCAAAATAAAATTTACCAATATATTCATTCCTTTTTCTTACTAAGAGTTAAGGCACTCTCATATATAGACCATATGACAAAAAGAAAGTGTCAAACATTTAGAAAAATGTATTTTCTTGTATAATTTATTCCTTTCTGAGAGTCTCTGCATATATAACATCCCAAACAAAATTTTTCCTACCTCTTCTCCTTCTAGTCCCTCACCTCCCCGCACCTCTCCTCTCCTTCAAACCCATTTCTCCTTCTTTCCCTTCAGAAAATGGCAGGTCTCACAAGGATACCAACCAAATATGCATATCAAGTTGCAATGAACTAGGAACATACCCTCACATTAAGATCAGTTGATGCAACCCAGTAGGAGGAAAAAGGTGCCAAAAGCAGGCAAAGAGTCAGAGACAGCTCCCGCTCCCACTGGTAAGCAGTCCCACAAGAGCTACACAACCATAATATATATGCAAATATATATATATATATATATATATATATATATATATATGTATATATACATATATATATGTGTGTGTGTGTGTGTGTGTGTGTGTGTGTGTGTGTGTGTGTAGGTCAGACAGACTTGCTGTCAGTTTAGTCTCTCTGCCCCTAGGAGCCCTGGTAAGATGATTCTGTGGGTTTTCTTGTGTTGTCCTTGATCCATCTGGCTCCTCCCTCCCCCTGTTCCAGAGGATTCACTGAGCCCTGCCTGATGTTTGACTGCGGGTGTCTTCATGTGCTCCCATCAGTTCTTGAGTGAAGTTCCTCTAATGCCACCTGGCTCAGCACCAGTCTATGAATATAGCATGTTAGGAATCATTTCTTCGACTTTTTTTTTTTGACAGTCATGATTGGTTCTATCCTAGGTCTCTGTGCTAGCCAGCTTCTGGGTCTTGGCCCTCCAGGCATTGTCAGATGTGGGCTTCCACTTATGGCATGGGTCTCAAGCTGGACCCATCATTGGTTGACCACTCCCACAGTTCTACACCAGGTTTTCCAGAACACATTTTGTGAGCATGACAAATTGTAGGTCAAAGGTTTTGTGGCTGGGTTGGTGTCCTAATCCCTGAGCTGGTGGCCTTGTTTGAAAATGGCTACTTCAGGCTCCATATCCCTCATTACTGGTGTCTTCTCTAAGGACACCCTCATTGATTCCTGGGAGTTTCCATTGCACTCGGTTTCTGCCTTGCCCTCCAAGTACCCTCCAATTCTGGCCATCTCTCCCAGTATTCTTTCCCTAGAAAGACAAGTCTGTCTACTCTCTATATAGTTCTTCAATATAGCACTTTAAGTTTTAGCTAGAGCAATAAGACTGCTAAAGGAAATCAAGAGGGATGCAGCTTAGAAAGAAAGGAGCCAACATATCACTATTTGCAGATGATATAGTAAACATAAGCAACCCCCAAAACTCTACTAGGGAACTCCTACAGATGATAAACACCTTCATTGAAGTGGCTGTATACAAGATTAACTCAAAAAAATCAACAGAACTCTTATACAAATGACAAAAGACTGAGGAATAAATCAAGGAAACAACCCCTTTCACAATAGCCACAAATAATATAAATATACTGGGGTTATTCTAACCAAGCAAGTGAAAGATTTATATGAAAAAAATTTCAAGTCTTTGAAGGAAAAAAATGAAGAAGATATCAGAAGATGGAAATTTCTCCCATGCTCATGGATTGGTAGAATTAACATTAATGTGCATCTTACCAAAAGCAATCTACATATTCAAAGCAATCCCCATCAAGATTCCAACACAATTCTTTACAGATCTTGGAAAAATAATACTCAATTTTATATGGTCAAGAATCAGAGACGATACTGGTAATGGGCCCAAAGGAAAACCTACTACTGTTGCTTTGCTAAAGTGAAATAGTAATAATGTTACTGCTAATGACATACTGCTATACCTATAGACTATTTCCTCATTCAGCCATAATCAGAGAAGTTTCTTCCTGAAGTATATAGGAATTAACACCAAGGTGCACAACTGGGCAATTTGCAGTGAGAAAAGACTTTGCAGCCTTCAGTCCTAAACCAGGTATCTTCATTAAAGCCTTCCCCTCAAGCTCACAGATAAAAAAGAGGAGGCAGAAATGTTGTAAGAACCAGAGCTGATAAATGACTCCAAGGGAATCGTATCTTCCAGACACAACAGGACTGATACACATATGAACTCACAGAGACTGTGGCAGCACACATGCATAGGTTTAAGCCAGATGTAGTCTCAGTCAGGGGAAATGGATACTGTTATCACCTGTCACTAGAAAGTTAATTGCATCTGATACATTTTGGAAAAGAAAAAATTATTTTCCTCCAGTGGTATCTCTAACAACACCTCGAGGCAGGCCCCATACCCGGGAGTATTTGGCCAACACAAAATGAACCCAATCATATTTTTGTAGACATTTTCTCTTATATTGCCTTTTGTGTACATTTGTCCTATCAGTCTTTTTCTGGTTTATTTTGATTTTCATTTTGGTGTTTTGGTGATGTTTTGCTTGTTTCATTTTGTTTTTAGTTCTCTCTGTTTTTATAAGAAAGAATTAAAAAGAACATAATAAAAAGGTTAGTTAGGGAGGTAGAGAGGATCTGTGAGGAACTGCAGAAGACAAAATCATAATCAAAATTTATTGTGTGGGAAAAAATCACTAAAAGTTACAGAGATCAGCTGACAATTTTCCAAACCTCAATTAATATATTTAAAACACAACCCTTACACTTAAAGCTCAGGGAACATTGTGGAAGAGGAAATACATAAAGATAGTAATACAAGACCAAGGTATCTACTGTTACACCATGTCTTTTTAAAAAATTTAATTTACTTTAAAAATCCAAAAAATGAAGAGGAGGATTATTTCTGGAAGCAGTTGGGTATATGAATAGGGGGTGAATATGGTTAAGATATGTTGTATGAAATTCTATAAAAATTAATACAAATATTAAGTTAAATAAACTAATGCTGTGTTATTCAATATTTCAACCACAACCATTTTTGAATCCTTAGACACCAGTGTTCAGGGAAGCCAGGATCCCCACCCTACCTGACACATCCCTTACTTTGAAATTTCTATCAGGCCAGAAAAAAAGAACGATTATTTTCCAATTGTTACCATCTATGAAGTTCCAACAAAAAATTCTTTAGATAAACCCACAGTAATCTCCTGGTTGCTAAAATTAACTATAAATTCTGTGAATGCTATATACACATCTTTTTAATTTTTTTAATGTGGCATCTTGGTGCAGTTTAAACCAAAGGAAATTCAAATTTGAATTCTACATTTATTTCTCTGTGCCTTGATTTTGTCTGTAGTTGGTAATTAACGGCATGTCTGACTTGCCAGTCCATTGTGTGTCTGACCTATGTCCCTGCTGCCTGTGTTCTCTGTGCTTAACAAAAGGCTTTGCTCTATATTTATTCACCCAGAATAGCAAACACACACACAGGCACGATCATGCGCTCAGAAGGGGGACATCAATCTATACCCACATATTGCTTCCAAAATTTACTGAATATTTTTATTGAAAAGAAATTTAGACACTATTTCTCCTCCTCTTGCTCCTCCAAGATCTTGCCCCGTTCCCACTGACATAACTCCATTTTTTTCTTTCTCTCTGTTAGAAAACAAACAGAAAAATAGAAAAGACAAGCCAGAGTAATAACAAACAATAATAACAAAGATATAGCACAAAGAAAACACATATACACACACTCACTAAAACAAACAAAAACAATCATAAAAATATAGAATGGGAAACCATAATATGCAAGCAAAATATCAGTAAGATATTTTTAAAGAGTGGGAACTGGGATAGGTATGTAAAATGATAAAAGATTGTTTTAACTAAAATAAATGTAATAATAATTTTAAAAAGATTGGCTTACACCTGTGAGTTGCTGCCAAGAAATGATTACCATATCAAAGAGAGGCGCTTGTCCATTCTTCTGGATCAGGGGTGTAAAGATGACATAGCTTAAGATTAAAGCTCTGGAGGCTGAGTAAGCAGCAGGAAAACAATATGGCAACAAAGGAGTATCCTGAAGCTTGCTATACTGCATTGTCTGTGATTAATCTTAACAATATATGTATAGAAATAAAAAATCAGTGATCAAATATGTTCATAACAAATAGGATATGCAATTTCCCCTTTTTTATTTATTTAATTTTATTTTTGAGATTATAGTGTAAGTAGATCACTTTCCTCATTTTTACTCCCTCTGAAACCTATATACCTTTCCTTGATCTCTCTTAAATTCGTAAACTTCCCCCCATTAATTGTTAAGTACATATATGTATATGTGAATGTACATGAAATTTTTCCTGAATACATAAGTAAAACCTGCTTAGTCTGTATAATATTACTTGTTTGTATGTTTCTAGAACTGACCAGTAGCTATTAATCAATTGATACATGCTTCCCTGAAGAAGACTATTTCTCTCACTCTCCTTTAAATAAATTGTTTAACTAAAAATAAATAAATATACCCATGGAAAGAAATGCAAACTTAATTTGCCTATTTATAGTCAACTTTTTACACTTTTGTGAATGTATCAGAATTCCATACATGATCTCTGAGACAATAAGAGGATATACTTAAATGAGTATGTCGAGAAGGAGTCTCGCTATGTGCAAAAGGTACAGCATAGAAAACATATTCAGTGAGAAATAAACAGAAGAAAGTTTCCCAAATCTTTAATTAGATACAGTCATCCGTATAGGGCATTCACTCCCCACTCCCCAAATCAGCATGATCAGAGAAGAACTTCTCCATGTCTTCTTTTCAACTTTCCAACAGTGAATTTAAAAGAAAGGATCTTAAAAAATTCTGAGAATAAATGTCAAATCACATATGTAAGAAAGCATACCACAATAACAGAAAATACTTATCACTCAGAAGGGAATGACATGACACGTTTCATCACTGGGCTAAAATGCCTGCCAACTAGGTTACTGAGAAGTATACATATCTACAAATGTAATATTTCAAATGAAAAATAGTTTCATTGAGAAAAAAGCATAAACTGACTAAAATTATCAAACTAAATCAGTATTAGGGAAGGTCACTAAATCCTGCAAGAAAAGTGTTGTGCTGGGATGGGACAGAGATAGGGGGAGGAGTGAGGGTGAATTAACATAAACAGCCCATGAAAAAGCCATATGAAAGAACACTGTTTTGTAAGTCAACTAAAAGTATGAGTTAAAAAAATCAGAGTTGAAAGAGAGGTATTTCATAAAGTTGTTTTTAAAAGCCAGAGATTATTAAAGAAAATTTCCAATACCATTATCAGATATGGGATACCTGCATATGAAGTCCCGATCAGGGAAGCTCATTCAACCCCTAAAACAATATAGATAAGAGCTTGCCATTCTTCTTCATTTTCTGCCAGTACTAGATGACAAGATTCTATTGCTGAAGACACCAAACACACACACACACACACACACACACACACACACACACACACACAGAGATATTAACCGCAAGTTCTGGAAGCTTTCTTCCTGATAGGTAGATTTTATGATACAAAAAGGTACTATTCAGGGATGAAAGATAAAAGGTATCAATATTCTTATCCACTTACAAACTTTATAAACTGTAATACCAGCCGGGTGGTGGTGGCGCATGCCTTTAATCCCAACACTAGGGAGGCAGAGGCAGGCGGATCTCTGTGAGTTCGAGACCAGCCTGGTCTACAAGAGCTAGTGCCAGGACAGGCTCCAAAGCCACAGAGAAACCCTGTCTCAAAAAAACAAACAAACAAACAAACAAACAAACTGTAATACCAGCCTGACAGGTGACATGTGCCCCCTGGTTCAACAGTGGTATGACTGGACAGTTATGGATACAACCAATCACTTCCTGATTGGATTTGAGGCCTAATCCATAAGCGAGAATGCTAATTTTAGTACAATCAAAAGTCCATGATGGAGTAGGTTATAGGAATGGGGGAGGAAAAGCATAAGGAGAGTTGGTAATATAGTCTAGCTAAATTGACATGGCATCAAATTTCAATCTAAATATTTGTTTGTATCCATAGACAAATGCTGCAATCAGCCTTAACCAGAGAATCTTCTATTTGCAATTAACGACAGTAGATGACTCTAAAGGTACTGAAAATAAGGGATGGTGGAGTGCCCGGCCCTAAACAAAACATTTATCAAACCCTCTCAATGCTCAGAGAAGATAAGAAAATAATGTAAAATACAGAGAAGATAAAAAAAAGTGTGATCTCCTAGGCACAACAAAGCAATTGCAGCATAAACTCACAGCAGCTATGGCCTCCTATGCTAGGTCTGCATGGGCCTCTTGACATTCTCTCATGAAATTACAAAACTGTATACTATCCTGCATAAATAATGCAAGTCCTGAAACTTAGAAAGTTTTGTGGTCAGACAAGGTATGGTATGGGCAACAACCTACTAGATAGGGCTCTATTATATTATAAAATAATAGTAACAGTGGACATTGTGTTTTATTTTGCTTACTGTGTTTTTAAAACTCTGTGAAGAATTTTCTAGATTAATGATTCATGTTGGAATGCCCAGCACTTTGGACAAGTGGTACTGGGATGTAAGAGAAAGCAAACTGAGCCAACTGGAGTTTGGGGAAGGGCACCAGCCAGTAAGCAGCACTCCCCCATGGCTTCTACTTGAGTCACAGTCTCCAATTTCTGGCCCGGCTTCATTCAGTTATGGATGTAGCAGCTCTAAGATGAAATAAATCCTTTCCTTCTGGAGTTGCTTCTGGTTATGGTGTTTTATCACAGCAAAAGAAACTATAAACTACAAAAACGACCAAAATGAGTTGATTCCTGGGGTAAGGTTTTTGCTTTCTGAGACATTTTACTCATTAGACCTTTGTGACACAACAAGGAATTTTTGCATAATAGGCATAAATATGTCTATACAAGCCACCTGAGAGGCAAGAAAAATAGTCTCTGTCAAAGAATTACACATAGAAATGCATTAAACACAGCCCTAAGTAGAGTTAAGGGCAACATTTATTATTATTATTATTATTATTATTATTATTATTATTATTGCTGTGAAATCTGCAAAGCCCTACTCTAGGGCCAAGGACTTTTATTTTTTTATAATTTATTTATCTATTAAAGATTTCTGCCTCCTCTCCGCCACTGCCTCCCATTTCCCTCTCCTTCCCCCGATCAAGTCCCCCTCCCTCATCAGCCCGAAGAGCAATCAGGAAGTCCAAGGACCACCCACCTCCATTCAGGTCTAGTAAGGTGAGCATCCAAACTGCCTAGGCTCCCCCAAAGCCAGTACGTGCAGTAGGATCAAAAACCCACTGCCATTGTTCTTGAGTTCTCAGTAGTCCTCATTGTCCACTATGTTCAGCAAGTCCAGTTTTATCCCATGCTTTTTCAGACCCAGGACGGCTGGCCTTGGTGAGTTCCCGAGTGAGGTAAGCCAGACCCAAAAAGAGGAACATGGGATGTACTTACTCATATTTGGTTTCTAGCCATAAATAAAGGACATTGAGCCCATAATTTGCGATCCTAGAGAAGCTAAATAAGAAAGTGAACCCAAAGAAAAACATATAGGCATCCTCCTGAATATTAACCTTCATCAGGTGATGAAAGGAGACAGAGACAGAGACCCACATTGGAGCACCGGACTGAAATCTCAAGGTCCAAATCAGGAGCAGAAGGAGAGAGAGCACGAGCAAGGAACTCGGGACCGCGAGGGGTGCACCCACACACTGAGACAATGGGATGTTCTATCAGGACAACAATTTAAACACAAGTCTTAAAATACATGAATAAAGGTATGATTTTTTTACAACATTCTGATCATAGTGCTTTGTTTTTATGATAGCATAATCTTCTAACTTTTGAGATCTTAGAAGTCAATCTGAGAATATTTCAATTTTAAGCTATACTTACAGAGTGAAATTTAGAGGGCTTTTCATCCACAGGCAGGCAGCTCCAAAGTAGTTATTCATCTGAGAATTCACAGCACCACTGCAGCGTCCAATTAGCAAAACATACATTAAAAGCTGCTGTGAAGCACTCTAGGACGCCAGCTGATGGCTCTGATTAACGGCTGTGCAGCTACAGCTACTGCACACCGGCCCTAACAGAGCTCTTTTTGTAAACTGTCAACGCAAACTCAAGCCACCTCAGCTTAGCAGGCAGGAAAGGATGCATTGGAGTTGGTTAATTACAGCCTTCTTCTCTCGCACCAGAATGTGTGTAATATTTCTCAATGACTGAAAAATGTCATAGACCAGAGAAGATGCTAATTTGGAAGCAAAATCTTACAATTCTAATGTACTTGTTTCTGCTTTTTAGGTCTCATAAACAGAAACATAAGTCCAATTTAAGCATATGGCGACCCTTCATTTCCAATTTCTATGGTCTTTATTTTGTTATAAATGTCCTAATAAATTATCTTGTTGCTATAGCAAAACTTTCCAATGTTATAAAAATTATATCTCACAAGAATGGCATTTGTAGATCTTGCATTTACCTTGGGTTTCTTACTAACTCATCTTAGAAACAACTGTCACACTATTTTGGATTTACAACTAAGAGTTTTCTTGTGTGTGGGTGCACATGTTTCCTACAGAAAACAAAACAACAACAAGATAATGTGATGTTAAGTTGGGAGCATCACCCCAGCCCCTGGCATCCATCCCAGTCCCCTGGCCTGGGAATTGCATTGGTCTGGACTCCAAATCCCAACATGCCAGGGTCAGAACCACTCCCACAGGGTATTTAAGTGGTGCCCAGGGGTAGAACACGTGGTCCCGGGTTTTGCATGTGCTCCTCAGTTTTTTGTCAATCCTGCCATGCTCTCGGCCACCCAAGAGTATGGTATTTAATAAAACATGGACATATTAATTTGATTTAACTCGACCTGATTGGATTTCTTGGGGCCGGCCTAGTGGCTCGGCTTAGGATTTCTCCTAACAGATAACATTATAGTTTGTAATCTTTGGCACAGGCTTTGCTGCCTCTGGAGAAACAAAATAGCCTTTTTATATGGCATAGCCCTGCTAAGTTGACAATGCATTGGTATTGTTTTTAGGTTTCAAATCTGGGACAAAAGGCTGAGGTGCCTATTTAAAATATTAAAGTGGACCTGACTGCCAGGTTCTTCCTGCTTCCCTTAGTCCCTACCTGTTACAGGGCCCTCCTGCCTGGCATACTCTACCCCATATCTCAAACTTTCCAGTCCTTAGAGCTGGACTGCTCTTCCCGTTATAACCCAACCATGTTAATTACCACTCCTTTTGTGCCTTTGGGCCTCCTGGCTGCTGCACCTGATTCCCCTTGCTCTCCTCTTCCTTTTCCTCCCTCTCTCCCACAAGGCACAACTCAGTGTCATGCCCACTCTGGACTCCCCCAGATGTCCCTGACTTTGACTGTGCTTTCCCATATCTCTATAATGAACTTTCTCCTCCATGACACCTAGGAGCAGTTATGCTTCCTTTCCTTTTTATTTCTGTTTTTCATTCATTGATGACACCAGAGTAAGGTAGGTAAGGTAAACATGGTAATACACAAAAATGATAACAGTACAACTGACAATACAACAAAGCATGTGGTATTCTGATTAGTATAGTCATTCACTAAGGAATATGGCCCATATCATATTTGCTCTTATTTTAGTAATATTTAAAGGCCTTGTTAAAATTAGAATTATAAATTAACATTGACTCTTTTTTAGAAATGAACCATAATTGTAATTAGTATTTATTAGTTTATTCCTACAAAGTATTAAATTTTAGATATGTAAGACAGACACTTGAAAAAGTCTGAATATTAGTAAATGAATGGTCTTTCTTAATAATTTTGAGATAATAAAATTTTTTACTGAAGGTTTAGATTATTTTTAAACTTAAAAATTTTAAACAGTCATTTTAGCATTTATAAGCCCATAAACATATGACAAGGAATTTATCTGATAAATGTTAAAGTGTTACAATTGCAGAAAATTTAAGTGGTTTAGAATAAGAGGAATAAATATAAGAAATATTTTCTATTTTATCTCACAAGTTAACCTCCATGAACACATTATTTGAGACAATTTGTCAAAATGCTTTTAAAATACAGCTTATGCTGTCAAAACTAATGTCATTTGTAAACCTGAGTTGAGATATAGTATCTCCATTCCTAGTCTCTCCATAGCTTTTACCCTGAAAGAATTTTGAGTTTTGTCAAAGGCCTTATCTCTATGTATTGAGATACTCATGTGATTCCTGTCCCTGAGACCATTTATGAGGGATGGATATTGTAAGGGGTTGTTTGCATTTAATAGTAGTTGGGGGTGCGATGTCATTTTTTTCAGTAATGTAGCCACTAATAAGATTCTTGTTCCAATAAATAACATTCTCCCACACTCAGACAAGAAACTCTAATGAAATAGGTGACTACACACAAAAAATTGTGAGTAACAGCAGGAAATGTTGAGAAGAAAGGCTTCAGTAGAAGAGGGCAAGGGATGAGGAAGGGGAATGGGAATTAAGATAACTAAAGTGTATTATAGTAATAGATAAAACTATCCAACAAAAAACATTTAAAAATAAGTCTAAGCCCAAGTGGAAATATAAAGCACATGAAAATAAAGAAGATGTTACCATTGTAAAATGGCAATCCCTAAATGGTAATATTGTATTTGGGTAAAGAATAGACAACTATAAACAAAATATATCTTTAACTTCATCTTGAGTACTGCATCAGACATATTAAACATAAAATATGCTCCTGTTATGTATGGGGGCTGAATTATGGCCTTACAACTCTATGCAGTGTTTTGTGGTCTCAACTCACCACGTTCTATTTCTCCTTTCATGAAAATTACATGTATCAGCTGTAATATGTTTTGGATCTTGCCAAATCATATGGTTTAATAGAGTGCTTATCTGTTTCTCCTGGTTCAGATGTTTACATTTCCATGAAATAATTTTGGAGAAAATTCCCTAAAGAGATTACTCTAATAATAAGAAATTGGGATTTGAGAGCTTTTTTGCCCCATGAATCCTACCATCTGTCTGTTTGCCTACTTCACCTAAGCCCTTATTGACCCTCATAATTCTTCATTGACTGAGATTGAAGTGTCTTCCCACTGGGTTAATAACAGAAGTCAAATAAAGCACAATTTGATTTTGGCATCCATTTAGAAACATAGTGTCAAACAATAAACAGATCATCTGAAACAAACAAACAAACAAAGGTTGCTTTTAGAAACAAAGCCTAGTTCTTACTTTGCCAATAAATGTCTTGCTAAGTCTGAAAAATGCTTATCTGAACTCGGACCAATTACCCCAAATGACCGCAGACTTTTTTCTTGAAATCACCAATTAAATACTCAGACCTTGTATAACACTTAAGACATTCAAAATTTGTTGGTTTGTATAAAGGACTCTGGTGGATGTCGTCATTTAGTCCATCTTGGACAGGTTTCTCTGAGGCTTTTCTCAGTCCTTCCAAAACGAGTTACCACATCAAGGAACCTTTGAGATCTAATGTGATTTCCACTCTAGCAAATGTGTAGATGGCTGAGTTCTTAATAAGTCAAGACAAAGGATTTCCTTATAATTGACACACAGAACTATCTGTTAATGGATTCTAGCTCCTGCCAAGTTTTCCTGTTAAGCTATTCATGTGTATAACAAATGTAAGTTCCAAGAGGGTAAAAAGTAGCGAGAGTGCTAGAAATTTTAAAAAGTTTTTTACAAAGCCTCTAAATTCCCTTAGCTTACCACTATGGGGCTCCTGACTCAAGAACCGCTAGTGCCCTCTCCTGGCCGAAAGAGAGACAAATTTTACACTATCTAGCGACAGAGGAAATCTGAAATGAGATGCCAAACACGTTGTGACTTTGTGACCCCTCCTAAAAAGTAGCATGTAGAGAAGCACTGTTAGGAAAACTAGAAAACAGACTTCCATGATTTCTACTGACTTTATACGAATAATATTTCAATGTCCAGGTCCACTGGTTTGTCTATGATTTCATAAATAAATTCCAGCATGACAATGTTGTCCAACCAGAAGAAAATGAAAAATGATGTGTATATATATATATATATATATATATATATATATATATATATATATATATAAATGTTTATGTCAGTTCCTATGTGCCTATGTAGAATAGTTCATGAGTGTGGATAAATTAGTATGTCTAAATCTGTTTAAAAGTAGTTTTCTCATAACAGCTATTATTTTTTTCATGGATAGTCACATTTCTTGTGTGAATACATACAATGATTTATTACAATGGAAAACCCTACAAGGAAAGTGCATGTTTGTAGTATATCAACACGAGCACATAATGGGATGCATGTTTACACACACAGTGAAAGCAATGCTATCCTTTCCAGAATAATTGTTTTGAAAAACTGCATTTATATCTTTGAGTCATTTGTAAATTTCCCTCTAGCATTTGCAGTAAGAGCCACAAACACATTTTTTTATTTTCTAAAAACATCTCATTTGCTTAATTTTTGTTGACATACATACATTGCACATAGTGATGTGTTTCCTAAAGACACTTTTATACAAGTATACCATGTACTTTCTCCCCATGAGTAGCTTCTGAAAATTCCCTTTGCTTCTCCAGACATGTGTGTGTTTTATGTATACTACATTAAATATAGGATATACACAAATAAGAAAATTCATTCAACACTTGACCTTCTTATTATTTCCTATATTATGATAATGTTCAGTTATATTCATTTTCTTACAAATAATGAGGGTTCATTGTTCTTTGTGACAAAATAAAAATCCAGTGTTTATGTATAAATATAAATTTTATCTTTCTGATCTTTATTATATTTTAGTTTGTATACATAATACATGTATGTCACAGTGCACCTGTGGAGATCAGGTGACAACTTGTAGAATTTGGGCCTCTTACCATGTAGGTCCAGAGGATTAAACTCTTGTCATCAAACTGACAGCAAGTACCTCAACCTGTTGATTCAGATCACTGGTTTTGTTCATTTGTGAATTTATTGATATGCTTGCTAATTTTATAAGTTGGCAATTGTGAAGAGTGTTACAATAAATATAAAAGTGCAATATCTCTGTGTATGTTGACTGAGAGTTCTAAGGGTGTATAGCTAGGAATGGTATAGCTAAGTTATGAGGTAGTTCTGTTTTCACTGTGTTGTTCTTTTGTATGTGTTTACGTGGATTGTACAGATGTGTGCATGTAGTTTCATATGTAGATAAGTGGAAGTGCATATATGTGCATATGCATGTACAGGACAGACAGAAACTTTGCATGTCAGTCTCAGGAATGTCATCCACTTCCAATGACTCAGGATCGTTCACTGGAATGGGATTCACTAATTATGCTTAAGTGACAGACAGGCCAGCAAGTCCCAGTGATCATTCTGTCTTGATCTCCAAAGTTTGGGATTATAGGTGTATACAACTAAATCCAATAGAGTTTTTAAATTTATGTTTCTATTTTTCTTTGAGAAATGCACATGTACATATATAATAAATATTTTTGTCATATCCACACTATTTCCTCCCTCCCATTCTCCAAGGACACTTTTCCAATAAGTACTTCTCTCCTACCCCCATGCTTCAAGAGCTCTTCTACATTTAGAGCCCACTGGATCCAGTTAGTGTTGTCCATATGTGCATAGGTACTGAATTATCCACTGGAGTATGGGCCACAGCCTGAAAGAAAAATGACTCTCTCTTCCCCAGCAACAATCAACTGCCAATAACTCATCAAATAGATGTGGGACTCTTGAGCTCTTTCCTCATTCATGCTGGACTGTAGGGATAAGTCCTGCCCCTTGGGGGGCGTGTTCGCCTCGGGCTAATGTTTGCCTATAAATTTGGCGAGCCTGCTCCCACCTGTCCCTTCTGCTTTCCTGGTCTCCACAGGAATGGTGGTTCTGTAAGTCTATTTCGCCATTAAAGCTGTATATATATTTTTACACTCTGTCTGCATTCGTTTACGCTGTTACATTTTGGCACCCAACATGGGGCTATTTTGCCCCCCAACACAAGCGGGTAGCCCACTAGCTAACACAGCACCCTCCCGGGTGCTATTTTTTAGTTCGTGACTCGGGCCACAGTGCTGAGTCCCAGACACACTCGGCCACACAGGCCCATTCTGCCCAGCCTGCTCACCAGAGCAATTAACCCCTTCCTTCCTGCATTGGCTAAGTTTGGAGCGGAACCCCACTGCCTGAATTAGCAGAAACTCAAGTACCTGCGGTTTTGCAACAAAAGCTGCCACAGCAGCAGATTTGGGCTGATACAAAGTGACTTGGCCAGGCGGTGGTGGCGCATGCCTTTGATACCAGGCACTTTGGAGGCAAATGCAGGTGGATCTCTGTGAGTTTGAGGCCGGCCAGGCGGTGGTAGTGCACGCCTTTAATCCCAGCACTTGGGAGGCAGAGACAGGCTGATCTCTGTGAGTTCGAGGCCAGCCTGGTCTACAAGAGCTAGTTCTAGGACAGGCTCCATAAACACAGAGACCACCACTGGCAGGAACCGATCATTGCAGGTAAAAAAATTTCTTTTATAAATAAAATGTCTGAACACATTAGTATTCAAGAATTTAACAGTTTTTTTTTAATTGTACCATGTGGGAGATTTCACAAGAGGTGTCTATTACCCCACATCTATGGATCCTTCTGGGATTTGTAGTTTTCATTGTCACTAAATGGTTTGATAATAGAAATATGATAAAGTCTTTACGAGATGAATCCAGGATTCTTAAGGCAGAGATTGAATGCTTAAAACAATTGAGAATGACAACAATCTTCTCAAGAATCAGTTTGAAGTTCTCCAGGCTGATGTTAAGGAGAAATTCATTACTATGGAAGAGGGAACAGCTGATTTGGATCATAAGCTTCAGTCCCTTTCAGTAGGAACTGAAACATTAGTGGCTGATATTAAGGAGAAATTCATTACTATGGAAGAGGGAACAGCTGATTTGCATCATAAGCTTCAGTCCCTTTCTGTAGGAAATGAAACATTAACTGAGAGAATCAAAACTGCTGAATGTGACAATCGGATTTTGTCTAAAGCTTATGACAGATTGACGGAAAGATTGTCAATACAAGAAGGCACGGGGTTTATGCCATAAAAATTATGTCCAAAGATGAGATGTTATCTCTAACGGACAAACTTCATACTTTAGAATCCTCAATGAAGGCTTTGGGACATAATTCTGGACAGGAGATTCAGACATTGCAGAAGGCAAAGGTGAATAGAATTGAAAAGATTGAGGAATTTCTAAATTCTGATGATGAAGAAGAGCAAAGGGTAGAAAGGCAAATTTTAACTACATCTGTGGGTAAATCTCTCTGGGACAATTTCCACAAATCTCTACCTACAGCTCTACCTGCCTTTCCAGTAATAACAACAAAGAAGGTGATTGGTTCCAAAAACCCTAGGGTCATCAAGGAGGATACATGGGAGCCTGTCCGTATGAATGATCTCAAGGAAATAAAACAGGCTGTCATGACTTTTGGGATGCAAGCCTCTTTTGTTAAAGAGATGCTAAGAACTTGGGCCACGACAAGCAGAGCAACCCCCCTGAACTGGCTACAGTTGAGCTCTGCGGTACTTAAGAGTGGACCACAATTGAAATGGAAATGCTTATTCAGGCAAGAGGCTAGACTCTTAGAACAGCAGGAAAAAGCAAAGGGAATTGACATTTCCCTACATAAAATTCTAGGTGAAGGGCTCTTTTCAGACCCTCAGGAACAAGCTAATTTGGATGAAAACACACTCTCCATGTGTACTACAGCAGCCTTAAGGGCTTGGGACAGGGTACAAGACCCAGGAAAGAGAATGGAATCATTTGTCAGAGTTAAACAGGGTCAGAGAGAACCCTTTAGTGATTTTTTACAAAGATTAACTAAGGCTGTACAAATAGGGATATCTGACCCAGAAGCAAGACGTATAATGATTGAGTCTTTGGCTTATGAAAATGCAAATGTGGAATGCAAAAGGATTTTGGGCCCTTTAAAGCTCAGATCAGCGCCCTTGGAAGAATGGGTCTTGCATACACTCAATGTTGATACATTTGATTATGACACTAAAGCATGGGTAGAAGAAGCAATTTCCAATGGTAAAAGG
The DNA here is from genome assembly GCF_018167655.1 of Microtus oregoni. NCBI lineage: Eukaryota > Metazoa > Chordata > Mammalia > Rodentia > Cricetidae > Microtus > Microtus oregoni. Next base: position 127,512 of record NW_024544825.1, read on the forward strand.
AGACACCAGAATACCAAATGTTTTAAGTGTGGCAAAATGGGTCATATGAAAAGGAATTGTAGACAATGGATTTTCAGAAATAATAATAATAATAATAATAATAATAATAATAATAATAATGCATCTTTCAGAAATAATAATAATGCATCTTCTGGAAATAACAGAAATAGGAGGACTCAGCCTTCAGGTTTATGTAGAAGATGTGGAAAGGGCAGACATTGGACAAATGAATGCAGGTCTACAAGAGATAGACAAGGCAACCTGATACAGTCGGGAAACGTGAGAGGGGGGCCTCACAGGCCCCCATGGCAAACATGGTTCAGTCATTTCCAGTTTCTGCAGAGAACGTGCCTCATCAGGACAATGAGAAAGCCCCATGCCTACTGTTACAAGCAATAATGATCAGAAAGATAAGTTACGTGTGTTTTGGCAAACTTCTATAAATGATCAAAGACCTAAACTGAGAGTGTGTGTAAATGGCATTTTTATTACTGGCCTGCTGGACACAGGTGCTGATGTAAGTATCATCACCCCAGAATCTTGGCATCCATATTGACCTCTTCAGAATGTAAATGTTCAGCTCCTGGGAATTGGGACCCTATCTCAAGTAAGGCAGAGCACGAGATGGGTTGAATGCATAGGGCTAGAGGGACAAATAGAAAATTAAGGCCATATGTAGCCAATATTGCAATGAATTAATGGGGTCGTGACCTATCACAACAATGGAATACCGAAATTAACATTCCTGCTACTTCTAGAGCCTATATTTCTGAGAATAATATTAAAAGATATTACAAATGGAGAAAACCGGCCATTCGGGCTGTACAAGAACAAGCAATTGATGTCCCTTCAGAGATACCAACAGCCTTGCCTCTAAAATGGTTGACTGAGAAACCAATATGGACAAAGCAATGGCCTTTAGCTGAGGAAAAGTTACAGGCTTTAGAACAGCTGGTACAAGAACAATTAGATGCTGGACATATAGAAGAATCTACCAGCCCTTGGAATTCTCCTGTATTTCTGGTTAAGAAAAAAATCAGGTAAATGGAGAATGGTGACAGATGTCAGGGCCATCAACAACGTTATTCAACCTATGGGCCCTCTGCAATCTGGAATTCCTTTGCCCTCTTTATTACCAAAAGGATGGCCTCTCATAGTTATTGATTTAAAGGATTGTTTTTTCACTATACCTTTGCAAAAAGAAGATAGAGAAAAATTTGCCTTCACAGTGCCTACTTATAACAATTCTCAACCTTCGAGGAGGTACCACTGGACCGTCCTCCCCCAGGGTATATTAAATAGCCCCTCCCTGTGCCAATATTTTGTGAACCAACCATTGCAAATAATACGCAAAAAAAAATTCCCAAATCTATAGTATACTATTGCATGGATGACATTTTGTTATCTGATTCAAACATGGATACCTTGAACAGACTGTTTGAAGAAATAAAGATACTTTTACCTAAATGGGGATTGCAAATCCCTCCTGAAAAGTTTCAGAAGGAAGATTCTGTTAATTATTTAGGTTATAAAATAGGTTTGCAAAAAATTAAGACACAAAAAGCACAAATTAGGAGAGATCGCCTACGGACTCTTAATGACTTTCAAAGACTGTTAGGAGACATTTCCAGTCTACGACAAGCTATTGGAATAACACCTGATCTAATAATTCATTTGAACCAAACCTTGGATGGTGATAAAGATTTAAACAGTCCCAGAGAATTAACAGCTGAAGCAGAAAAGGAACTGACAATGATTGAGGAAAAATTACAACAGGCACATGTGGACAGGGTGAATCCAGAGCTCGATTGTATTCTCGTCATACTACATCAAAAATTTCTCCTACAGGAATTTTAATGCAGAGAGATGATATTATTTTGGAATGGATCTTTTTACCACATAAACCAAGTAAGAAACTGAAAACTTATGTGGAAAAAGTCTCTGAGTTAATTATAAAAGGCAAGCTGAGACTTCGTCAACTAGCAGGCATAGACCCAGCAGAAATTATAGTGCCTTTCACTGCTGATGAACTAAAGAAATTATGGGAAGATAATGAACCATGGCAAAGAGCTTGTGCTAATTTTTTGGGAGACATTAATAACAACTATCCAAAAAGCAAGAGGCTTAACTTCATAAAGAGAACTTCTTGGATTCTTCCTCGAATCGTCTGTGATGCTCCAATAACTGGAGCCCGTACATTCTATACTGATGCCAATAAATCAGGGAAGGCAGGTTACAAATCAGAAGACTTGGGTAAGGTGGAACAAAGTCCTTATAATTCTGTCCAAAAGGCGGAATTATATGCCATTCTTATGGTGCTAAGGGATTTTAAAGAACCTATTAATATAGTCACTGATTCACAATACACAGAAAGAGTTATTTTACATATTGAAACTGCTGAATTTATACCTGATGATACAGAACTAACCACATTTTTTCTCCAGGTTCAAGATTTGATCAGGAACAGGCTTTGCCCTATGTACATAACACATTTCCGATCCCATACAGGTCTGCCAGGTCCTCTAGCACAAGGTAATGCAGAAATTGATCAATTATTGATTGGTAGTGTGCTACAATCCTCTGAATTTCATAAAAAACATCATTTTAATAGCAAAGGTTTGAAGAAAGAGTTTTCAATTACATGGCAACAAGCTAAGGAGATTGTAAAGAAGTTCCCTACTTGCTCTTTCTATAACCGGCTTATTTTTGTGAAGGCAATCTCAGTTAATGTTAGTCTATGCGTTCAACATTCATGTCACATTCAGAAGATTCAAAAGACCCATAGTTTTTCACACCAATCATTCCCATTCTTTGGTTCATTCCTTTCTTTCATGATGTTCCCTGAGCCTTGGTGGTGGAACACTGATATAGATATCCTACTTGGGGCTAAGAACTCACAATCACCTACTATTAATATTTTGACCAGTTATAAGTCTCTACATTAACCACTGATTACTACAGAACTTTCTCTGACCAAATTTGAGAACAGGATTGACAACATGACCATGTATCCAAAAATATGAGCCTATGGATGTTGTGGGAGCTTTCTCATTCAAAAAGGGACACATATCCATTGTCTACATTCTCATCTCAGTAGTGGGATCATATGTGACTTAAATCTGTGCAGGTCTTTTGCGTGATGCCATAGTCTCCATGAGATCATATGTGTATTAGTCCTGTTGTGTATAAAGGATTTTGAGCAGAGGTACACTCAGAAATTTTGTGAGGTTTGTTGGAACTGAAATCAGTTCTTCCTGCTTGAACTCAGTTTTTCGTTTTGGAAGGACATCCAAACTGATATCCATACTGGCTATAATAATTTACATTCCCAGAGGCAGAGTGTAAGTGTTCTCTTTCCCCCACATTCTCACCAGCATTTTGTGTTATTTGTTTCTTTAATTGTGACAGTGGTAACATATAATATCAATGTAATTTTATTTGTACTTCATTGAAGGCTAATAAAAATCCCAACAGCAAGCATGAAAAACCTTTTTTTGAGCTATTTGTCAGGGTTGTCCAAGAAACTGACAAAGTATACAGCCTATTGCTGCTGCCCTTGTTTGACCCCAGAGGTGAAAGGTAAATAACTATTGCTGAAGACACCATATACTTCAGACCAAGGCCCAGAGACCCTGGAGCTGGACCTGACTTGACTGGCTTCTCCCTGAGGCCTAGCTTTCAATTGTATCATAATGTGCCATGTAAGTTTCCAAAGGAGAAAAATCAACCAGTAGCCCTCCCCAGGTAGAATACCTATGAACCATATCAATGACCAGCATGGCAAAATCTAAGGATACAGTAGTGGCATGCATACCTTAACTGTAGCCAAAAGCTCAATAATTGGACTTAAGATCAGCTCAACAACAGCGAAATCATGTCTACTTTCCTGATCCAACAACCCAGAGCTAATGAAATTGTGGATCTTGGAGGAAACATGCAACGTTCACTTAATTAGTTCACTAAATAAGCACACTCCCTAACTATATTGTAAATAATTGTCTTTATACCCAATGATAAGTGTTTTCTTTTCCTCTTACAAAGGACACTTCTCTTTGCAACAGAGAAATCATTTCAGAAAAACACAACCAATCAAAATTAGGAGATTTTGGAGCAAACTCCCAATGGATATATATGCAAAGCATCTCCTGAACCTGAGTCTCAAAGGAGCATTGAGAAAGAGAGAAGAAGAGAAAGAGCCAGATGATCAGGGAGTTTGCTATGAGACTGTGTATCCTAGTAATGTTAGAAGTTACACTCAGAATCTTTCATCAATATGACAGCATAAATATGAGCTGAACAACAATAGAATGCTAAAGTGGATGGGAGAAAGGCCACAAGACCTCAACATGATACAAGGAGCTACTAGCAACTAAGGAATGCTGAGAGTAGGGGAAATAGTCTTTTCCAAGGAAGAGCACATAAATTTGCTGTCTATTGCCCTGTCAGCCTGACATGTACACAAGTAACAGACTGAGCAGATTTTTCTGAATATATATGTATATGATAGTACATACATTCTTGTAACAACAATTTATTATAAAAAGAGCCCATGATTTCAAAAGAGAGAAAGGAGGGATATATGGGATATATATACATATCCTATATATATATATATATATATATATATATATATATATATATATATATAATATATATATAAATATATATATATGTGTGTGTGTGTGTGTGTATCGCTGTTCAGTCCATTTTTCTTTCTGCATGAGCATGACCTGGTCCTTGTGGTTTTGCTCACAGCTCACATCCTCAGTATGTTTGTCAGGAAAGGGATACCCCTTTAAGAAAAAGACATTACATCAGGGCCACCTCTCCAATCACCCACCAGAGGTGAGGGGTAGGGCTGGTGGCAACTCATCTGTTAATGGCAGATGAGAGGTGGGTCCAGATCTCCCACACTCACATTCTTGGGGCTGGTTCACTAACACCCATCAATAGGGTCTTTTCTACTGTACTGCCAGGTGAGGCACAGGGCCCCCTTTTCTGGGTGCTACAGCTGGTAAGAGGGATGGTTGGCTCCCTCATACCACCCCTGCTTCTTGCCTAAGGCGATCATAGTGTGTGGGAGAGATGACCTTAGTAGGAGAGCTGTCTCTGTCCCTCCCCAGTTGCAGCACTCTGAGAGTGGCCTCTGCTGGCCATAATAGTGTAGGTGTAGGTGTAGGAGATCTGAGCCAGAGGGGTGAAAGCGGAAGAAATGGCCCTGCCCCTTGCTCTTTACTGCAAGAGGTGAAATAACCAGGGAAATGCTGGAGTGCTCACCCTGGTGGCGAAGATGGGAAAGAGCTGGAAGGCTGACCAATCTGGCAACTATCCAGGCCAGGCAACTGGGTTAGGAACTAGCCTGCCCCAACATCCACCTTATCTATGAACTGCTGGAGCAAGGGAAAGGGCCAGTTCTGCAGATCCAAAATTGCAGGATCTCCATGACACCGGGCAACAAGAGGATATTCAAGAGAAGTCCCATCGAGGATCCAGCATGGATAGTGTAGCAGAAACCAAAGGCATCAAACCAGGCCAATAATTTTGTAATGAACACTTACAAGAAAGATATATGGAAAAAAGTGTTTACTGCATGACTCACTGTGCTACACTACAGCTTCCATAATGAGAGTTTTCCTTTTATTTTTCTCTTAAATTTTATTTCATTTGGGGGTGTGCAAGGGCAGGTGGTGAATATGAAGGGATGGGAAAATGAATAGGATTGAGTTGCATGGTGTGAAAGACACAAAGAATAAATAAAAAGAAAGTTAAAGGAAAGAAAAGAAAAAAAGATAATTGAAAACTAGAACCACTTTCTGGCATCTCTAGCTTCTGACTAGAACAAGGATTTTCAAGGATATTCCTGGTGTTTAGCTAAGAATGAAACTAATCATCTTTCTTTGGAATCTTTTTACCCTAAACTTCCTGAGCAATTTTTACCTCTATTTCTTATCACTGACACCTCAGTTTCCAGGTGCACCCAATGAAGATTTACTGTCATAGTACCAAACAAAGCCCATTTAGGATTATAGAAGTATTTGACACAGCCAAACAATCTCTGGCTATCCAGGCTTTTATTTGAAACTTTGTTAGAGGTATCTATGATTTCTTCCTAATCTTCTGCTCTGCCTAACCACAGAACATTTTCAGCAATCATCATGTGGATTGCGCTTTAATGGCTACCACAAGGGGCCACATGTGTAACAAAAGTCTCTGAATGCCTTGTTGATAATGAGCAAGGTAACCTGCTAGGACTTCCTTGTTAACAGTAGCTTCTCTGTCCTTAAAAGAAATTTCCATTTCCATAGCTCAGACTTTATCTTGATAGTCATCATCATTTATGCCCCAGCAATGCTTAGCATACATGGGCAGCCCATTTATGGTCGTTCTCCAGTTGTTTCTACTCTGGGCAGTCCTAGATATTTGCGTTATTGTCATACCCAAAGTTCCAAAGTCTTCCTTTATGCTGTCTATCCAGCATGGGGGGGGCTTCCTCTTCTCCTTATCCTCTGCACTTCTCCAAACAGAGCTGTCTTTGGGAATCTGCCGTCATTCATTCTTGTAACATGGCTGAAGTATCTCAAGCACTGCTGCCATATCCTATAATTTATTTCCTTCTGTAGATGAAAATGTTTCTTTTTTATTATTTATTTTTTACTTAAAAATTTCTACCTCCTCCCCTTCTCCCATTTCCCTCCCCCTCCCCCATTCCTCTCCCCACATCCCCTTCCCCCTCCCTCTCCAGTCCAAAGAACAGTCAGGGTGCCCTGCCCTGTGGGCAGTCCAAGGTCCCCCCCCATCCAGGTGTAGGAAGGTGTGCATCCAAACAGGCTAGGCTCCCACAAAGCCAGTACATGCAGTAGGATCAAAACCCAGTGCCATTGTCCTTGGCTTCTCAGTCAGCCCTCCTTGTTTGACACGTTCAGAGAGTCCGGTTTGATCATATGCTGATGGAAATGTTTCTTAATGTCATCATTGCACAACTTATCTCTTCACGTGGCACCTAGAGTCCTCTGGAGACATGACATCTCAAACACATTCAGCTACTGTTCTGAGGAGTGTTTCATTGTCCAGGTTTCAGAGTTATAAAGAAAACAGCTCAAGACAAGTGTCTCATAGACTTCTAGTTTTGTCATTGTCATTATGTCTCTTGCTGATCAAACCTTCTTTAGTGCCTGGAATTCAGCCCTCAGTATCCCTATCTGCTTCTTGGCATCTGAAATACTTCTCTCCTTTGAACTGAGGTTTCCTCCCAGATAGACAAAGTTTACTGCTTGAGGTTCTGATTCTTTATTACAAGGTTAAAATCTTTGTACACCCTTCCCAAGTGTTGTATGTCAGTCTTCTAGATGCTTAATTTCATACCAAGGTTTTCACTTACTACCACTACTCTATTTACCATGGTCTATGGCTCATTTGGATTTTCAGCAAGTAGTGCTGTATCATCAATGAAGCGCAAGTTGTTGATTCACACACTACCTGTCTTCATTCATATCTTCTCATCCTCCAGAGCTGTTGCTACTATAAATTCCAGGAATATATTAAAGAGTAGTGGTGAGATGAGGCTACCCTGTAACACTCTTACAATTGTCTTAAACTGATCACTTAATTCTCCATAGACTTTGACTGATGCAAAGATAACTTTATAGCCATTTTCTAGTATTATTATTTTCTCTGGGCACCTGCAAAACCTCATTGTTTCCCAAAGTCCTTCGCTCCAAATGCTGTCAAATACCTTCCTGAAATAGATATTACAGACATATAAGTCATTTCTAAATTGTTATGTTTTTTCTGCCAGTTACCTTAAAGTGAAGATCTGATCAATTGTGCTCCTGTTAGCTCTGAATCTACCGTGGGCCTCTGCTAGGATTTCCTCCTCTGTTCTGCCCTTGATCCTTTGCAGGATAATGGAGGAGAAGATCTTTGGCATAACAAACTCATGCCCCTGGAATGTGAGCAGTCCAGCTTGTCTTCTTCTTGTGTATGGGAATTATGATTGAGTGCTTCCATTCCATGGGGATCACTTCGTGTTGCCATATCTCTCTGAAGAATATGAGACGTGCCTTGGCCCCTGAGCTGCCACCTCCATATCCTCTACCATGATGTCATCTGCTCCTGGGGCCTTCCTGTTTTTCACTCTTTTGATAGCTTCCTCTATGTCACTCCTGTCAATATCTAATATTTCCTCATTGTCTCCCGTATTCAAGTGGCTGCCGAAGTGTTTCCCAATGTAGTCCATATTGACAGCATTAGGGTCATTGTATAGGGTGTCATAGAATTGTCTCCATCTTTGCTTTACTTCCCCTGGTTCTGTTAACAAATGACCTTGCCCATCTCTAATCACCCGAATCTAAGGGGCATATCTGGCAGTTTTCCATCTGATAACTTTGTAGACAAGGTGTGTTTTATTATGGAGCCTAGCCTCTTTGACCTCTTTGCATATACCTTGATAATACAGCTCTCTATCCTTCTTTGCTCTTCTTTTGACCTCCCTGCACAGATAGTTGTGGTATTTTGATGCCTGCAAATTTTCTCTTCATTTTCTCTTTAGCTTCCTTCTTTCTTCTGCCAGATTGATCTTCTCTGCAGTAAGCCATTTTACTGGTTTTTCCCTTTTTGCATACCCAAGCCTCTCCTTGGAAGTCTCCTGTATGGCTCTTTTGATGTTCTCCTGTTGACTTTCTATATTTATAAAGGGTTGTTTAATGATTTCACTAATCTTATTTTCAGTGGTTCTCTTCAACTCCTTCCATACAGTTGAGTTCGTCAGTTGTTTAAAATTGATCTTCTGGTTCATCTTGCCTGGCATGCCTCTCCTAAGTTTCAGTTGAATATTAGCTATAACAAGTTGATGATCTGACTCCAAGTCAGCACTAAAAAATGATCAACTGTTTCAGACGCCAGATAAGAGTCTCCTGCTGACCAGAATATAGTCAATTTGGCTGTATGTGCGTTTGTTGGGGGCTTCCCACGTCCAGCATATTGATGGTTTGGCCTTCTTGAATTTTGTGTTAGATATGTACAATTCATTTATGTAGCAGAGGTTCCCCTCTATCATTTCTTTGTCTTATCAATATGTTCCCATGACCCTGTATTATATTCTTTCTCCGGATCACACTCTTACATTGAAGTCAGCCATAACAATTAGTATGTCATTCTTATGCGCCCTGCTGATCTCATTCTGTAGATCTGTGTAGAAACTGTTGATGGCATTCTCTTTTGATTCTGCTGTAGGCAGCTATACCTGTATGATAGTTACTTGATGTGTCAGTGTCTGAAATCTAGCTGATATTATTCAGACATTTACAGGTTGTGATGGACTAGCTCAGCCGGAGCACTGGGACAGACAGAACATGGTCTCAGGAATAGGTGGGTAAGGAATCGGCAAATGAGAAACAGACACAAGACTCAAAGGAATTGCATCTGAATATGTCTTTACTAAGCTTGAGGCTCATTCTTTATACAGAAAAAAGTTGCTTAACAGCATGTATTGTTTTTTCATGTGGTACAGATTATTCTTAGAATCATTGTATCAGCTATATGAGAATAGAATTTCATCAGACAGATGTCTCTGGTGTGAGTCTGCGGTTGGTCATGCTAGACATGGATTGGCATTAGTTTCAATATAAATCATTATCTAGGCCATGAGTTCATGGCATTTTGAGCTAAGGGGAAGCAGTTGTGGTTAACAGTCACACAGTCTACAGTCTTTTCATATTTCTGCAATCTATGAGGAAGAACTTCTTTTCTTTTCCTTCTCCATATTTCTAACTCCTTTTCAAACCTCCCCCAAAACCAATCTCAAGAAGTTATAGGCATTTATCTCTCTCTTCTATCCTTATCCCATTTTTTCTTTGCTGAATCTGTCTTGTTAAATTAAGTTTGTCTTTTTTCTTTATTTATTAAGCACCAGATTAAACCTGGAAACTTTCCCTTGAATGCTAAGCCATCTTCCTCCATTAGCATCATATACTCCTGTATATGGCAGTGGCTCGTCAGTAGACTCTGGAAACTTAAACATACTATCTTCCCTTCCAGAAGAAACCAGACTCTATTCCCTGGAACATTAGCAGGTCATGCCAAAAGTGCAAGGGTTCCAATGCAGGTAGCACAGCACACACACACCTTCTCTGCAGGACTCTTCCTTGAAGCTTTTGCCACATCTTATGTGAGAGATCATGCACACTCCACAGGAGGTGGCATGATAACAGGTCTGTACCAGATCATGCATTTTTGAGCCAAACTGGATAGCACTAAAGCTACACTTGCTGTGTGTTTTCCCTCTTCACCTGAGTTCATAATCTTGCATCTGTTTATTACGAGTTCGTTTGTTCTTGTCCAATGGATTTCTGCCAACTCAATGATTTTATAAGGGAATGTTATAAAAATATTAGGGAAAAAGGCAGTTAATTATTTCGCATTATTTTAGAACTCTGGCAAACAAGATAATTTCCACTTCCTTATGAATGGTAAGGTTTCCTTCACTTTTTATTTCATGAAACATTTTGAAGATAATTGTTATTAGTTTAATGATAAAAATTCATCCATTTATCTAAGGTTTTTGTTGAGATAGTACTATTTTTTAACATCAATGTTAAAATGATTGGGAGGGGTTTTCATTATCTAACAATTTTGTAAATGTGTATAGTAAATCTGGGTCATTTTTACCTGGATTACCTCTTCTTACCTCCCTTTCTATTATGCTAAAACCTTCTTCCTTCCAAGAAGACCCCCACATAAATACTGAGTATGATCATGGTTGCTTGAATGAGCATAACTATGCATAAGGGGCAGTGCTTACTTAAACATTTCAATGTATTTTCAAAACGTTGCCAGGTGATCTGCTGAATTTGATAGGTATATGTTTTAGTATTTTCTTTTCATCACTAATTTTATTCATGATTGTTTTCTTTTCCTTAAGTCAATTTGACTAAAAGGGCTCTAAATCTTTTTTTATCTTTTCCAATAATCAACACTTTGCCATGTTTACACTTTGTATTGTTCATTTAGTCTTCATTCTGGTGTTTTTTGTCTTTTCTTTATTATTACTTATTTCCATCTCAAAGTTGGGGGTTTGATGTGTTAATTCCTAAGATATTGATGCATATCATAATTTTTTAAATTTGAGCTCTTGCTGGTGCTTTAATGTAAACACTGATATATAGAAACATTCTCCTTCGATTTTTCTTGTCCTTTTGCATTTTTATTTTCATTAAGTTTTAGAACTTTCTCAAACTTCTTTATTTTTGCAGTGACACTTTCAAAACTCAAAATATATTGTTCAATATATATGTCTTGTGTGCTTTTCTACAGTTCTTCTTGCTGCTGATTTATAGCTTTATCCATTTATGAGCTGATAAATCCAAGAAATCACTTAAATTTTAACATTATAGCTTAAAATATGATCTATATTTAGAAAAATTCATCAAGTACTGCAAAGTGTGTACATTCTGTCATGATTAGATGGAATTATTTTTAGATGGAGCATTATTTTCATGGTGGGTGACCTCTAAAGCACCTTGGAGAAAAGGCCTGTCTTAATTAGGGTTTCTATTGCTATGATGAGATCCCAAGACTATGCAATTTTTATAAAAGAAAACATGTTTAATTGTGGCGGCTTACATTTTCAGAAGTTTAGTCTATTATTCTCATGATAGACATGGTGCTATGTGGAGAGACGTGGTGTTGGAAAAGAAGCTGAGAGTTTTATATCTTGATATGCATATAACAGGGAGTGCTCTGAGACATTAGGTGTGGCTTGAGCATATATGAGACCTCAAAGCCCACCACCACAGTGACACACTTCCTCCAACAAGGCCATAACTGCTCCAACAAACCCACCATCTCCTAATGGTGGCACCTCCTATGAGCTTATGAGTGTTAATTGCATTCAAACTACCACAAGGCCATTCCATCATGAAGAAAGAAAAATATCCAGGTCTTTCTGTTCTTTTTGTTCGATCACTCAGAGAATGAGATACTTCTCAAGATACATCAAGACACATTCTAAATTGAAAGTGTTAAGAACTTTAATAATATAAGCTATAAATATGTCAGTTACACCATCAACTCAGAAGGGATTTTTTGTTAGCTTGCAGATTTTGTAGACCTAGATAGAATATACTGAAATTCTTTCAGCCTGGTAGATGAGGTCTTCCCTTTTCCCACTGAGATACTACATATTGGGTGCTAGGGCATGCTCTTATTTCTTGTTATTCTAACACTGTCTTTTTTTCTAAATCATGGTTACTTTTTTTTCTTATTGTGTGTATTTGTGTCTAAGAGTGCTCGAATGAATCACAAAGCACATATGGCTATCAGTGGACAACCTGCAGGAGTTAGTTCTATCCTTCTACTATGCGGGTCCCAGGAATCTAGTACAAATTCTCAGGCTTGGTGTCAAGTGCCTTTAATGATTGAATAATATAAACATATCTATCTGTTATCTTTCTAGATATCAATGTTTCTGACATTCAGCTGTTTTGAAACTTTCAGACTTTACTCCAAAGCATTTATGTGAAAACCATCATATAAAGCACCACACTCCTCAAATGAATTGGGTCTATCACCTAGATCCATTTATAAATGTTGCATGTCTTTAGTCTGTCATTTTTATGTTGATCTTTTCACAGTCCTTAATTTTTTATGTGTACTGTAACATTGTTTTAAAGGCCTAAGTATATATTGCTCTTCTTTACTATTTCAATGATATCTTGAATATTCTTACAATTGTATTGTAGCCGACATTTCTGCAGACTTGGTAAGAATTTTCTAACACATGCGTAATCCTGTAGAAAAAAAGGTAACACTTTCTAAACATTTGTCATAATGTAAATTGCAAGAAATTGAATCCAAAACATAATTTTAGAGTCTAAGGTCATAGCCAATTAACAAAAGACATCAGAATACAGAAAATTATTCATGTTTGGATGCAAAATGTTATATCTATATGTATATTATATAATTTGTGAAGCATTTCTTCTGATTGCTTAACTTTTATTCATAAAATAAGAATAACAATTATTCTGCTAGACTGAGATTAGGTTTATTATTAATAAATAGAGAAGCAAAGAATAAGAGATAGTCAAATATGAGTATTAAAGGAACAATAACTAGAAGTTTTATGAACTGTAGGCAGAATTTATGAGAATTTTTTAGAAACTGTTGATGTTTTTAAAAAAAAAGGTTGCAATGAACACACCAAGCATATATTTCTTTTATTCATATTGTTATGTTTAGTTATAAGTGGTTTTAAGTATCATAAAGCAAGATAAAAGCAAGGAAGAGGGTATAGCAGTACACAATGAGTTTAATTTTCTAAGGACTGAAGGGGGTTATTGTGGGGGCTGTGGGCCTCTTCCCACAGGCAGGCTCCTGGCCACCTGGCTAGCTTATACTCTGAAATAACAACACACAAACTGTATTCATTTAAACACTGTCCAGCCCATTTTTATTAATGTGTGTAGCACCCCAACGTGCGCTTGCTGGGAAGATTCTAGCCTACGTCCATCCTGGGTCGAAGCTTCATTGCATCTGCCCCAGAGAGAAGAGCTATGGCATCTTACCTCACTTCCTCTTCTTCCCAGCATTCTGTTCTGTTTATTCCACCCACCTGTGTTCTAACCTATGAGGCCAAGCAGTTTCTTTATTAATTAACCAATGACCTTCCCACATCAGGTTATGAAGGGAATTTTGAACTACAATAGATTAGAAGAATAAATATAGATACTAGTAGTAAAACAGCTTATTGATTAGTGCTATAAAATACATATTTATATGCTACTAGTTTGCCCCATTCCCTGAAAAAGTGAGCTTTTTTGAATCAAGATTGAGGGCACTATGCAGTTTGCAGCAATGGCAAAGTCCAGCTTAGAGTTATTCAAGAGAAATGCAATTGGAACCATAAATTATCTCAGTATTCTACACCATAAATTAAAAAGTAATAAATAAATATGTTAATCAAATGTCTTCAAATTTTCATATCAACATGAAATAACTATAAAATATTAAAAATAATTTAAATATTATTGAGTATTTTATTTGTATTTAGCATATACATCCAATTTTTATTTCAACTAGCTATAATTACACAGCTTAGTGTAGCACTACTGACTGTCAGAATGCTCACACCATAGATCTGTACTATAATCATTGAAGAGAATATATAAAAAAAATACAGTCTGAGGGAAGAAACATTGGAAAGAAAGGAGGTAGCAGGCCAACGGGGTGAGCATATTGACAGATTTACCTGCATATTGAATTTCCCAAAAATTATGAAAGAATAAATGTTAGGTTTAGTATGCTCAAGTCAAATGGTAAAATTTTCAAGGGACAGGAAGAATAAATTTGAAGGTTGACATACAATAGAATCAAGCTTGGTCAATAGATGGTGCAGTTTCATGACTTGAGACTGAAAGAGGGATTTCTTTATGGATAGATGTGGAGAATTGGCTGTAGAGAAAGTTGTAGAAGGAGCGGTGGGCTGCATCCCGCCACCCTACTAGCTTTACCTGAAATAATTACACGGAAACTGTATTCTTTTAAATACTGTTTGGCCCATTAGCTCTAGCTCTTACTGGATAACACTCACATCTTGACTAACCCATTTTTATTAATGAGTATAGCACCACGAGGTGGTGGCTTACTAGGAAGGATCTTAACCTGCGTCCATCTTGGAGAGGAGAGCTATAGCGTCTGCCTCAATTTCCTTCTTCCCAGCATTCTGTCCTGTCTACTCTACCCACCTAAGGGCTGGCCTATCAAAGGCCAAAGCAGTTTCTTCATTAACCAATAAAATTAACACATTGACAGAAGACCCACCTACATCAGATAGTAATGAGAAAGATATGTGACTTCCTATACTTTTTGGACTATGTGTTATAAGAGACACAAATGTTTTTTTTTAATTTTTAAAATTTAAATATAAGTATACTATTCCCCTTTAGTGTGTAGTATTATGAACATCTCACTTACATTCAGAGACTGGAACTTCTGCTGCACCACACAGTCAGAATTGATGTTCCAACTTGATGTCACTTAATAGTTATAACTACTATCCTACTGTATACTGAATCTGTTTCTTTAACCTGATTTTGGGAGAACAATGTTGTTATATGATGTTTTGATTGCATTCTGACTAAAAAGTTTGCTTTGAGTAAGAGGGCAGAGCTAGCCACTAGCTGACCAAAATTAACCATAGACATTTCAGAGGACTGAGGACAGATAGGAGGCAGGAAGTAAAATTACTTCAGTGGGAAGTGCTTTGATTTCTTTTTTTTTTCAATTTAATGGTGACACATTTGGGGTACTCTGAGTGTATTACTAATGTGTTTAAGCTGAGTATTACGTTCTGATACTTTCCTTTCTTTCCTCCAATATCTCCCATCTGTCCTTCTTTGCTCTCTCCCAAATTCTTGTTCTCTTTTCTTTGTTATTAATATGAAAATAGAACCCATTCAGTCTATTAAGTGTTATTTCTAATACAAAATAATTTTTTAACTTAAAAGGTCGTTTACTAAAGAGTTTGTTGGGGATAATGACTTAAGAACAGACCTAAATATTAGACAAAGAAGATAAAAGTATTATTATTTAGTATGATGTGGAAATAGAGTTCAGTTGAATGATCTTGATTGTACAAATGGACAGTGACAGAATTTCCAACTAATAAAGAGTGTTGTATGGAATTCAGAGGAGAAATAATCACAGAAGCAGATTAGATTCTTGAAACTGAGTGGTATTTTTGAAAACTAAAGCCATATGGACTAACTAGTACAATCAAAGAGAAAAGTCATAGTGAAATACTCAGAGTGATCCTTATATGGGTTAAATATAAATTTTTCCACATAGAACCTTGTGCTTAAATGACTTCACACCAGCAGGCAGTGCTAGTGTGATACTGGAGCCTGAGGACAGAAAATAGGTCATGGGGCCATGACTTTGAAGAATATGGTACTCTGGCCCTCTCATTTCTGTCAATTTCTTTGTTCTGCTATGCCCTCTTTTCATTATGATGTTGTACATAGGACCATAGTGATAATTCAAGCCAATACTGGAGGAAAATGGCTGAAAGTGTTAGACTAAATAATTCTCCCTTAAGTTGCTTCCCTTGCTTATTTGAAACATAGTTAATAAACTGATTAACAATCCTAATTATGGTGCAGAAGAATTGTCTGTATTCTGTCAATCATGTTATAAATAAGTGCTGATTGGCCAGGCAGGAAATATAGGCGGGAAAACCAGACAGGAAGTAGAAATGATGTAATGAGAACAGGAGAATTCTGGGAAGGAGGAAGTTGATTACTCCCACTCCTGCCCAGATCACTGAAGCAGCAGGATGTGATCTGCCCCACTGGAAAAAGGTACTGAACCACATGGCTAACATAGATCAGAAAAATGGGTTAATCAAGATATGAAAGTCATCCAGTGAGAGGCTAGATCTAAGGGGCCAATCAGCTTATAATTTATGGAGACCTATGTGTGATTTTCTCTGGGACTAAACAGTTGAGGGTACTGGGCAGGACAGAAAACCACAACAACAAACAGGTAACCCCCGTTCATGTTACATAATTATACAAAGGCCTTGTTGGTTTTGCCTCCCACCAGTATACCTCTTGATGATTTGGTTTAGAGTTCAAGGATCCATCAGGATAGGATACACAACAGTCATGGTCCAAGCAAATTTGGGTGACTGTTTAGGCAGCCAGATATCTCTATCATTTCTAGAGTTTTGGAAATTGCTTACAATGTACTTCCCATTTACTTAGGTAATATTATATCTTTTGTGGGTTTTTGCTGGAGTTGAAGACTAAATAGTTATAATTACAGTTTTCCATAATTATGAAAAATGATAAATTAGATATGAAACTTTAGACTCACAAAGATAAACTAGATGATAGACAATTTTCTTTAATTTTGCCAAATACAAATAGACTAAATATTGTAACTATAATTCTTACTGGTTAGCTATTTTGTTATATGTAATTTTCCTATATTAAAAAGCTAAAACCTTCCTTTTTAATTAGAAAAGGCAAGATGATGTGAGATGCCCTTCTGAATGCTGTGAATATGTCTTAATACAATTTATTAATAAAGAAACTGATTTGGCCAATAGCCAGGCAGAACAGAGCCAGGCAGGAAATCCAAGAAAAGATAAAGGGAGAAAAAAGGTAGAGTCAGAGAGATTCCAGCAGCCACCATGGAACATGACTGGTGGGGAACAAGATGTGAGGTAATAAACCATAAGCCTTATAGTAAAATACATAATAATTGAAAGGGGTTAATTAAAGTTTTAAGAGATGATTAATTATAAGCCTGAGCTAATAGGCCAAACAGTTTGTAATTAATATGTAATTAATATTTAACCTCAGAGTGGTGTTGGGGGAACTGGAATGTGGGAGAGAAACCTCCAGTGACAACCAATTCCATATCTGATTGAGAGTTAATATCCAAAATATAGCAATAATTCATTAAACTAGACATGAACAAACAAAATAGCCCAATTTAAAAAGGAAGTACATATCTAATCAGAGAATTCTCAACAGAGAAATCTCAAATGGCTTGGAAACAAATAAGTGTTCAATATCCTTGGTATCATGGAAATGCAAACCAAAATGACACTGAGATTCTGTTATACCTGTATGCATAGCTAAAATCAATAATACAAGTGACAGCTCATGCTGGTGATAATATGGAGCAAGAAGAACACTCCTGCATTGCCAATGGGAGTGTAAACTCTGCAGAAACTTTGGAAATGAATATGACAGTTTCTCACGAATTTGAGAATCAACCTACCTCAAGAACCAGCTGTACCACTTTTAGTCTATACCCAAAGAATACTCTATACTACCACAAGGACACTTGTTCCACTATGTTCACAGCACCTTTATTCAAAAACTAGAGGTAACATAGATGTCTGTCAAGTGAAGAATAGACAAAAAATGTATGCATTTGTACAATGGAGTTATTCAGCTATTAAAGAATGACTTCACAAAATTTGTAGGCAAACGAATGGAACCAGAAAAATTATTCTGAATTAGTTAAAACAGACCCAGCAAGACAAACATACTATGTACTCACTTCTAAGTGGATATTGGTTGCTGTAGAATATTATTTTAAGGTGTGTTTCTTTTGTTTAAGCTGCATTTTTTTAACTTTGTGAAGCTGGGATTCTTGGCCTCTCAAAAACACCTGATGGTCTTATACAGAGCTGAACAAAGGATAGGAAGCGATTATAGACAGAATAATATAGAGGAGAAACCTGTAGGTGATGTGGGAGTGATTTCTTGTTAATAAAGAAACTGCCTAGGCCCCTTGATAGGCCAACCCTTAGGTGGGTGGAGTAAGCAGAACAGAATGCTGGGAGAAAGAAGCTGAGTCAGGGAGTCGCCATGATTCTCCCACTCCAGGCAGACGCAGGTTAAGATCATTCCTGGTAAGCCAGCTCGTGGGCTATACAGATTAATAGAAATGGGTTAGATCAATATGTAAGAGCTAGCCAAATAGAAACTGAAACTAATGGGTCAGGCAGTGTCTAAAAGAATACAGTTTCCGTGTAATTATTTCAGGTAAAGCTAGCCGTGCAGGCGGCTGGGTGCCAGGGACACAGCCCCGCAGCTCCTAACACAACATGTAGGTGTAAGAAGCAAGAGAACAAGGAGAGGATAATGCTAGGGACCAGCCACCCAAGTACACAGAAAGTCACTGAGTAAGAGTGAAAGTAGGATACACAGAAGAAAAGTAAGGAAAAGCTCAAAGGGAAAAGGTAATTAGGATAATTAGTTAAGAAAAGCTGGCAAAAAACAAACCAAGCTAAGGTCAGGCATTTATAAAAAAGCATAAGCCTCTATGTGATTTATTTAGGAGGTGAGGTGCCCCCCCCCAAAGAACAAAAGAGCAAAAATCCCCAAGAATTAAAAAGAATAAAAGTGAAAAATAAGCAACTATAAATAGGTTTAAAGTAAAAGATAATAATGCTCCAGTCCACAGTCCCAGAAAGGCTAAATAACAAGGCGGGTTCAATGCGGGATGCATGGATGTCTCTGGAAAGAATAAAAAGAATAGATTTCATTGGTAGACTGAAGGTGAGTGGGGATGAGAATTACAGGAAACATGTAGGGGGTGGAGAGAGAGGGTACTGGTAGAGACACCTGGAACTAGAGGGCATTTAGGGGTGAGGTAGAAACCCAGTAATAAATGGAAACTCCCAGGAATCTATAAGGGTAACTATAGTAAAACCTCCTAAAAATGAGGGATACAGAGCCTGGACAAGACATCATCTGTAATGAGGCAAGGATTACAGTGGAGAGGTCGGAAAACCTTAGACCTATAATTTGTCCTGCCTGAGAGACGTGCTGGGGTAACGGTTGTGCAGAGTTTGTGGGAGTGGTTAACAAATACATGAGGGGAAAAACAAATGAAATGATTCCTAATGTTACTTCATGTCTAGTATAATTTTCATCAGAGAGGCTTCATTCATTTTTTTTTAATGTGTGGATGCTATCTTTTTTGATCTACTTTAGTTTCTATATTTGGGAATGTTTCATATGCTATTTAAAAAACACATATTCTGAAGATGTTGTATGTTTATTTTGCCCTGTAGTATTTGAGAACACATCAAGAATGCCTATGGTCTCCTATCTCCATCCAGCATAACTTCCATACTGTTCTACTACCACTACTACCTTTGAATCTCCTATAAGGACTAGAGGTTTCAGGTCTTATAGAACACTCAGAAATACTAGTCTGGTCCACAGTTGATAGCTCTTCCACACGAATTGCTGCATCTGGCTACACCAAACAACTTGACAAATGGTTCAGCTATATTGGATTCTATATTTCACAATTTCTCTGAGATTTTTGGAAACACAAAGATCCCATTGGACCATTAAAATGTCTTTCTTTGGGTTTTTTAGGAGTCAAAAGGACTATTTCCACTTAATAGTCTATATATATATATATATGATTCTTAATTAAAATGAAGTTCTATACATTCATTGACCTGTGTGAAAAATCTTTGACTGAAGAAGGTAAATAACATTTTGAAATATGGCATTATTCTATTAAAAAATGTACAGCCAACGTTACAATTTACTCTCTGAAAACATTATAAACATCTCATTACAAGCAAACTGCAGAATGAGTAGCTAAAATGTAATGATTACCTTGACAGTCAGATTAATAAGTGTTTAATAAAGGAATAGACTCATCTTAGCAGTGAAAACTGCCTTAAAGTGATAGCCTAAAGCGCTAGGTAGAATTAAAGCCATTATGTGGATAATTCAGATAGCAGTAATTGAGTTTTGAGGCCAGAGGATGAGGATAATTGCCTCAGTTCTCCACTTGGCCCCTGTCATGAAATGACTACTAAATGTTGTCCCACAGAATAAAGGGCCACTTAATTAATGTCCATCATTTGTCTTCTAGGAGAAATAATTGTATCATGTATCTATGAACCACAGTACCATTACTCCTTCCAATAGTGTAAAAGAAAAAGCATGCAACAAAAGTATTATACTATCTCCCATGCCAAACAAAAATCTAAATAAAAACACAATGATTAAAATAAAGCCTCTACTAAATCCTGCTCTCATCAACAAGAACAAGCAAATCAAAACAAAATAATAAAGTTGTGCTTTTATATGGTAAATTTTATAGAAAGTGTTTATTTTTACTGAATCTATATTTTTCTTATTCAAAAGATCAAAATATCAGTCCTTTTTTTGAAGCATATACAGTCTTATTAGAAATACAAAGACCTATCCCTATGCAAAATGTACTCTTTTAAATAAAACTAAATGATCTACTAGAGCATTCTTGGAGTGATATAGTCAGATGTATTTTTAGTGTGAAGTTTAATTTGAATAATTACAATAATATGTTGTTCAATAACTGATATCATACCACTAGTAAACTATGCAACCAAGAAACAAATCTTCTTTTAAAAAGGAAAAGAAAATATGAAAGATTATATGCAGAAGACATTTTACTCAATAATCTCATGTAAATTAGTTAACAATGCATATTTCCTCTATGACAGTATAGTATGTGAAACTTTAACAAAGACATGTAACTATGATTTCTGGAGTTCAACATGAAAGTGTGTGTGAAGGGGAACATGTTGAGCCTGAAGGTCATGATAAGATTAAACTTGCATCTTTCCCAATTTGTCAAGTTGGGACAAATCGTTTGCTTTTTTTATGGACTCCAACTATTTGTTGCTATTTTGGTGTCAGTGGCACAATAAATCATAAAGTCTATAAAAGGTCTGACAGAGTTGCTGTGTGTTTTCGTTTCAGTTTGTACTATATGTAAACTCCCACCTGCCTATCATTTTGTCATTTACAGACTTCCAAAAGGAAAGCATCATGAGCAAGTCTGGTTTTTATCCAGAGGATTATGCAAGAGCTAAAAATACATTAAGAGATTAAAACAGTACAACAGAAACTATGACACCTGCCTCTGTCAGTCAAGAAGACAGTTGCAAAAGGAACTAGAAATGCTTATCCAAGTGGGAATAGTTCAAATAGAGCATGTATCTATCTGAGGACTAACTCATGAATAAATTAGGAGGTATTCAAATTAATATTAATGTGCCCAAGCTCTATAATTGTTGTCTTTAATGGATGAAAATATTGTGTCTCTCATACCCAGAAACTTTTCCAAAGTTATTTCATTGCCTGTTGTCAGCATCAAGGATGTAGACATTCTGAGATATTGTGGGGGTTTGAGTTGATAATTTTTTTTTTACCTTACACAAAAAAAATCTCAATGAATTTGATAAAATAATAACATATAGTGGCTAGTTTGTGTCAGTTTGGTGCAAGTTAGGGTTATTTTGGAAGAGGTAACCTCAATTGAGGAGATGGCTCCACCAGATGCACCTGTGGTCAAGCCTGTGGTGCATTTTCTTGACATTGATTGATGTGAGAAGGACCAGCTCACTATGAGAGGTGCTCTCCTGAGATGATGTTCCTAGATGCTGTAAGAAGCCAAACTGAACAATCCAATATGTGTAAGTCTTTCAGAAATACTACTTCATGGTCTCTTCATCAGTTCCTTCTTCCAGGTTCCTGCCCTGACTTCCCTGGATGGTGGAGTATAAGCTATAAGATGAAATACACCCTTTATTCCCCAAGTTGCTTTTAGTTGTGGCATTTTATCATAATAATAAAAAACTATTAAGGTATAACTTTAACAGTCTCTCAAATAATTTATAATACAATAATATAATCAATTATTTTCAAGATTATCAGTGTCATAATTATGGCTTTATTACTGTGAAGAGATACCATGACCACAGCAAGTCTTATAAAGGAAAACATCTAGTTAGGGTGTTTTAGTTGTAGTTCAGAGGTTTTGTCCATTATCACCATGGTACAACATGGTGGTATTTAGGCAGGCATGGTGTTGGAGAAGTAACTGAGAGTTCTATATCTTGATCTTCAAGCAGCAGAAAAAGACTGTGTGTCATACTGGGTATAACTTGAGCATATAAAACTTCAAAGACCACCGTTATAGTGACAGACTTTCTGCAACATGACCATACGTACTAAGATAGGGCTAAACCTTCTAATAGTGCCACTACCTTTAGTGGGCATTCACTTTCATACCACCACACAAATGTAATCTTGAAAATAATAAATATAAACAGCAATGTTGGAGCCACTGCACTGATTTTTAAGTATACTGCAAAAACAGTGATAACAAAATTGCCATAGCTCATAGGCTTAGAAACAGACATTTAAACCCATGAATTGCAATAGAGGGCCTACACATAAACACAAAAGTTTATATTTAATTGATTTCCAAGACAAATTACAAAGACACACATTGGAGAAAGGGTACAGTATCTTCAATTAATGTTCATGGTATTAGATACCCATGTGCAGAAGAAATAAATTATATTCTCACCTTTCCATGTTACAGTTAAAATTGGGTCATATTTTGAAATATAAAACCCAACACTGAGAAGCAAATAAAAACACAAAGAAAGCACTTCAAGACCTAAGAATGGCTTTGGAGATTGGGACAAGACTCCCAAAGTCTAGCAAACAAAGGCAAAACAAACAAATATACTTTTATAAATCTGAAATTGCTCATAACAGCAAAGTAACCCACTCATCAAATTAAGAGACATGTTATTAGAAAACATTAAATAAATGGTTTCTTGAATTTACATGATTTTGAAATGAATGCACTTTCTCTTATAAAAATGAAATTAGATTTTCAGCCTCAGGTCTGATCTCCAAAATATATAAAGAACTCAAGAAACTAGACTTTAAAATGCTAATTAACCCAATTAAAAAATGGGGCACTGAACTGAACAGAGAATTCTCAGCAGAGGAAGTTCAAATGGCCAAAAGACACTTAAAGTCGTGCTCAACTTCCTTAGCAATCAGGGAAATGCAAATCAAAACAACTTTGAGATATCATCTTACACCTGTCAGAATGGCTAAAGTCAAAAACACCAAGGATAACCTTTGCTGGAGAGGCTGTGGAGGAACGGGTACCCTCATCCATTGCTGGTGGGAATGCAATCTTGTGCAACCACTGTGGAAGTCAGTGTTTCGGTTTCTCAGGAAATTCGGGATCAACTTACCCCTGGACCCAGCAATACCACTCCTGGGAATATACCCAAGAGATGCTCTATCATATGACAAAAGCATTTGTTCAACTATGTTCATAGCAGTATTATTTGTAATAGCCAGAACCTGGAAACAACCTAGATGCCCTTCAATGGAAGAATGGATGAAGAAAGTATGGAATATATACACGCTAGAGTACTACGCTGCGGTAAAAAACAATGACTTCTCGAATTTTGCATGCAAATGGATGGAAATAGAAAACACTATCCTGAGTGAGGTGTCCCAGACCCAAAAAGATGAACATGGGATGTACTCGCTCATAATTGGTTTCTAGCCATAAATAAGGGTCACGGAGTCTACAATAGGTGAACCTAAAGAAGCTAAGTAAGAAGGTGAACCCAAGGAAAAACATATAGTTATCCTCTTGGCTAAGGGAAGTAGACCAAATTGCCGGGGAGAAAATTAGGATCTTGGGGGTGGGGTGGGGTTGGATGGGGGTAAGGGGAGATGGGGAGAGAAAAGGTAGAAGGGAAGGAGGGGGGACTTGGGGAATCAGGAGAATTGGGATAAAGGAAAGGTGGATAGGGGAGCATGGAACCACAATTCTTAGTTAAGGGAACCACTTTAGGGTGAGCAAGAGATGTGACCCTAGAGGGGCTCCCAAGTGCCCAACATGAGGTTCCCAGTTAGTTCTTTGGGCAGCTGAGGATTGGGAACCTGAAATGACCCTATCCTAGAGCAATACTGAAGAATATCTTGCATATCATCATAGAACCTTCATCTGGTGATGGATAGAGATAGAGACAGAGACCCACACGTGAGCACTGGACTGAACTCCCAAGATCCCAATGAGGAGCAGAAGGAGGGAGAACATGAGCAAAGAAGTCGGGACCACGAGGCGTGCACCCACCCACTGAGACAGTGGAGCTGATCTACTGGGAGCTCACCAAGGCCAGCTGGACTGTGACCGAAAAAGCATGGGATAAAACCGAACTCTCTGAACATGGCGAACAATGAGGGCTAATGAGACGCCAAGGACAATGGCACGGGGTTTTGATCCTACTTAATGTGCTGGCTTTGTGGAAGCCTAGCCAGTTTGGATGTTCACCTTCCTAGATATGGCCGGAGGGGGGAGGACCTAGGACTTACCACAGGGCAGGCAACCCGGACTGCTCTGTGGACTGGAGAGGGAGGGGGGGAGGAGTGGGGGGAGGGGGAGAAGGGTGGGAAGAGGGGGAGAAGGGTGGGAGGAGGGGGAGGGAAATGGGAGGCTGGGAGGAGGTGGAAACTTGTTTCTTGTTTATGTTTTTTTTTTCTTTTTTTCTTAATAAAAAAAAAAACTTAAAAAAAAAAAAGATTTTCAGCCTCAGAAATTCACAAGACACTATTTTCCACCTAGGCCTTCTTGGTAACTTCTTCAACTTACAGAAAACATAGAGAAAGAAGATTCTTTTGGTGCCAGCTCATTTATATGAGTTCCATTTCCTAAGAGTAAGTCTCCATTATTACTGGAAATGACAGTGGCCAGTGTGGTAGTGAAAGCTGTGTTGGAGGAAAATCTAAGTTTGAAACTTGGAGATGGTAGCCCAAAGTTTTAGATAGTGTATAAGAATGAAAAGTAGAGGTAAGAGATCCATGGAAAGAATAAAGTACTGATGAAAACAATTTTCTTCTTTTCTACTACTTCTCATAGACATAGTACTAGTTATCAAGCATTTTCATATTTATTTAAGTACATAAATAATCACATACATTATTTTGTTCTTGTCTTTCAAATAATAATTTTGTTTATGTGTTATTATGTAAACATTTATTTTAGAAGTAACTCTGAAATGGAACCAAAGCTGGGATTTTAATCATCATTTTCAGATGTTCCTCCAATAACACTGTCTACCTCCAACTGCACCTGTCTGAAGACAGTGACATAATAATGAATATAAAATTGTTGTAATAGGGCCTAGAGAGATAGATCAGCAGTTAAGACCGTTTGCTACTCTTCCAGGGGTTCTGAGTTTTGTTTCTATCACTAATGTGATGATGCTCACAAATATCGGTAACTCCAGTTCCATGGGATGCAAGTGAATCCATATTATTTTGAATAAGCTAGTTTCATTTTGCACACTATTTTTACAGTGTTTCTCTTTTCTCTTTGTGAGATCTGTAAGCCTATTTAAGCACCTCTATGACTTTTTGTGCTGGTGTTTGATTAGGATAACTCCTAGAAATTTGAGAAGTTATCAAATATCCCCTGCAGGACACTGTCTGTCAAAGATCTGATGGTCAAATGCTTCACATATTGTAATCAAACTCTGTGTGGAGGGTTAGAAGAATTTCAGAGGAAAACTGGAAGTGAAGAAATGAAGACAAAGTAGCCTGAAGCTTTTGGATCTTGCTGATCCAGTCACAGCATATATATATATATATATATATATATATATATATATATATATATACAGTTACAGTTATATATGACATACTTATATATTTCAGACATTCATAATTTTTCTTCTTAAAGCATCTTTAGCTCTGGGGACCCATACATGATATTACAGTTTACCATATACAGATGTGTGCAGAGAGAAGCCTAGTCCCATAGCTGTTCAGTCCCAAAGAAACACACAGAAGATATTAAATATAAATTTTTGGCTTATTAGCTCAAGCTTTATTATTAACTGGCTCTTACAACTTAAATTAACCCATCATTCTGGTCTATATTAGCCACGTGACTTGGTATCTTTTCTCAATGAGCCATTCTCAACTTGCAACCTCTGCATCTGACTGGTGGCTGCCTTTCTGACTTCCTCTTCCCAGAATTCTCTTAGTCTGGTTGCTCTGCTTATACTTCTTTCCTGGTTACTGGCCAATCAGTAGTTTATTAAACCAATAAAAATGACAAATCTTTACAGTGTAAAATGGCATTTCCATTTTTTTTCAAAAAAAAGACCCCGAATCAATTCTCCTTTGTTTATCTTTTCTTCCTGACCATTATCCATAAAAACTTATAACATAAAATCTAAACAAAAGCAAACATACATAATCCATTTTGGGGGGATTTGGGCATAGTTTCTTGGCTATTTCCTGAAGATTAGGAGAACTGATAATCTTATGGAGAACCCCATAAATTAGGATTATAGTTACATACTGACTAGAGTATTCTTTGAGGCTGGATCACTTAAACCAGCAGTCTTGAAGCTGTTCTGGATGTAGGTATCAGAGGAAACTGGAACAGAGGTGCTCTAAAATGTTGAATCTTCTGGGCCATCCACTCCTATTGGAGATTTTTCAGGGGATCTTCCTTGATCAAACTTTATTTTTCTTAACACAGAATGAATCTGCAGCCTCTCTCTTCCTGTGAAAACAAAAACAAAGCCTCTTTTCCACAGTAAAATTGTTTACTTAAATTGCATTTTAAAAATATATAGGTTGGAGGGATCCAGCAGCATTTATAAACAAATGTCTTTTAGCAGCTGTTGCTCCTTCATCAGCAGTCACATAATTCAAAGACAATATAATTACAGTATCCAAATTCTCTGTGTATTTTCCATCTTTATGTGGATTTTTAAAACTCTATTTTTTTTTTTTTTTTGGTTTTTCGAGACAGGGTTTCTCTGTGGCTTTGGAGCCTGTCCTGGAACTCGCTCTGTAGACCAGGCTGGTCTCGAACTCACAGAGATCCGCCTGCCTCTGCCTCCCGAGTGCTGGGATTAAAGGCGTGCGCCACCATCGCCCGGCTAAAACTCTATTTCTTTTGTTTTATTTTTTTTTTTAATTTTTGGGTTTTTGAGACAAGTTTTCTCTGGATATCTTTGGCTGTCCTGGAACTCACTCTGTAGCCCATGATGGCCTCAAACTCACAGAGATCCACCTGCTTCTTCCTCCAAGTGCTGTGATTAAAGGCATGTGCCACCACACCCGACTTCTCTTTTATTTAATGACTTTCTAAATCCTTTTTTATTTTCTCTCCCAAGCCTATATTTTTAAACACAATGTACAGTCTTTAAAGGTTTTGTTTTTTGTATTAATCTGTCTTTCCTGTATATCTCTACTACTTTTTTTCTGAGCACGAGTTTTTAACCTGCTAAGCAATAGGGATGAGAATAAAGCTGCTGCTTTTGCAGCTGCCTCCACTCCATTCCTTAGCTGTTTGGAAGTCTATCTTCACAGTGGAAGTACTAGCAGGGGACATATTTTTTTTTTAATATCTGTGTGGAGTTTCTAAGTCCATGCCACTCCCAAGCAACCTGACGCTGTTTATAAACACCATTTAAGTGTTTGATGGCAGGACCACTTAAAAGAGTTGCTCAGTTTTTGCTGCTAAAATGCTGAGTCAGGAAGCCTTTCATAAAGGAGCTGTGCCTCTGCTTGCAGCCATCAGAGTCTACTAAAGAAAAGACAGTTCCCAAAAACTGTTCTTGACTCTTCTTGTCTGTCTAGAATCCTTTTATTAAAAGCTTTCTCGGGCTTTGTGTGGAAATTCTTACCAAATGTTTAGGCAACATTTATAGACAGAAGTTTCTTTCCTGTCCAGTTCAGAAGCCATTCAGTCCCAAAGAAACACACAGAGGATTATATTAATTATAAACTGTTTGGTCTATTGATCAGACTTGTTAATAACTACCTCTTTTATTTATTTATTTGTTTGTTTGTTTGTTTATCATTGATTTTTTGAGCTCTACATATTTCTCTGCTTCCCTCCTGCCCCTCCCCTCCCATTCAACCTTCACGCAAGGTCCCCATGCTCCCAGTTTACCCAGTAGATCTTGTCTTTTTCTACTTCCCATGTAGAAATCATGTAGAAATCTACTTCCCATGTAGATCAATGTATGCCTCTCTTTGTGTCCTCATTGTTGCCTAAGTTCTCTGGGATTGTGATTTGTGGGTTGATTTTCTTTATTTTATGTTTAAAAACCACTTGTCAGTGAGTACATGTGATACTTGTCTTTCTGTATCTGTGTTATCTCACTCAAAATGATGTTTTCTAGCTCCATCCATTTTTCTGCAAATTTCAAGATGTCATTATTTTTTACTGCTGTGTATTACTCCATTGTGTAAATGTATCACATTTTCCTTATCCATTCTTTGGTCGAGGGGTATTTAGGTTGTTTCCAGTTTCTGGCTATGACAAACAATGCTGCTATGAACATAGTTGAGCACATGTTCTTGTGGCACAATTGAGCATCCTTTGGATATATACCCAAAAGTGGTATTACTGGGTCTTGAGGAAGGTTGTTTCTAATTTTCTGAGAAATCACCACACTGACATCCAAAGGGGCAGTACCAGCTTGCATTCCCACCAGTAATGCAGAAGTGTTCCCTTTTCCCTACAACTTCTCCAGCGTAAGTTGTCATCAGTGTTTCTGATCTAGGACAGTCTTACAGGTGTAAGATGGAATCTCAGAGTTGTTTTGATTTGCATTTCTCTGATGACTAAGGATCTTGAATATTTCCTTAAGTCTCTTTCAGCCATTTTAGATTCCCCTGTTAAGAGTTCTCTGTTTGGGTCTGTACTCCATTTTATTTATTGGTTTATTTGTTCTTTTGATGACCAATTTCTTGAGTTCTTTGTATATTTTGGAGATCAGACTTATGTCTGATATGGGATTAATGAAGATCTTTTCCCATTCCAAAATACGTTGTCATTTTGTCTTGTTGACCATGTCCTTTGCTTCACAGAAGGTTTTCAGTTTCAGGAGGTCACATTTATTGTTATTTATCGTTTTGTTTCTCTCAGTGTCTGTGCTACTGAAGTTATATTTAGGAAGTGGTCTCCTGTGCCAATGCATTCAACCTTTTCTCAGTGAAGCATTCTTTTTTTTTAATTTTTATTTTTTTTCTTGAAAAAAAAAATTCTGCCTCCTCCCAGCCTCCCACTCCTCTCCCCCTCCCCCCTTCCTCTCCCCCTTCCCTCACTCCTCTCCCCCTCCCTCTCCAGTCTGAAGAACAGTCAGTGTTCCCTGCCCTGTGGAAAGTCCAAAGTCCTCCCCCCTCCATCCTGGTCTAGGAAGGTGAACATCCAAACTGGCTAGGCTCCCACAAAGCCAGAACCTGAAGTAGGATCAAAACCCAGTGCCATTGACCTTGGCTTCTCAGCAGCCCTCATTGTCTGCCATATTCAGAGAGTCCGGTTTTATCCCATACTTTTTCAGTCACAGTCCAGCTGGCCTTGGTGAGCTCCCAATAGATCAGCCCCACTGTCTCAGTGGGTGGGTGCACTCCTCGTGGTCCTGACTTCTTTGCTCATGTTCTCCCTCCTTCTGCTACTCATTGGGACCTTGGGAGCTCAGTCCAATGCTCCAATGTGGGTCTCTGTCTCTATCTCCATCCATCGCCAGATGAAGGTTCTATGGTGATATGCAAGATATTCATCAGTATGGCTATAGGATAGGGTTATTTCAGGTTCCCTATCCTCAGCTGCCCCAGGAACTAACTGGGGACCTCGCTTTGGGCACCTGGGAGCCCCTCTAGGTCCAAGTCTCTTGCCAACCCTAAGATGGCTCCCTTAATTAAGATATGTGCTTCCCTGCTTCCCTATCCAACCTTCAGTGAAGCATTCTTATCTTGCTTTCTCACCATCTGGCTGATGACTGTGATGCTGGCTTTCTTCTTCCCAGAATTCTCCTAGTCTCGTCACTCCACATATACGTACTGCCTGGTTACTGGCCAACCAGTACAAATGACAAATCTTTGCAGTGTACAAGAGCATCATCCTTCAGTTTTTCATATTTTTTTCTTTTCAAAACAAGATCCCTGAATCTAATTACTCTTGTTTAGCTATTTTATTATTGCATTTACATTATGGCACCAAGCCTTTGGCAGCATACATCCACATAAAGCCTAAGAAAGCTTTAAAGGGGGGGGGGCTTCTACATGCACAAAGTGGGAGTCAATTGAAGCATCTGGGTTGCTGCACTTTTTCAGAGAGGTTCTATTTGCTGGTGTTGAGCAGAGGCACCACTTCTTTAAGAGATGGAGTTTTGGTTCATGCTGAGACCACAAATGACTCTAGCTCTTTTGAGCAGTCCTGCTACAGAGCACTTAAATGGGGTTTGTGAGCAGAGAGTTATAAATTGTTTAACAATGACAAAGACCCTCTGTATCTCTGGAGCTAGGGCATTGAGCATGGTTCACAGAGACAGTGGACATACCTCCACCATGTTGGACAGGGTGAAGCCAACAGGCAAAGACAAAACATTAGTCTTAGCCACACATGCATAGCATTAAAAAAACCTCTCCTGGTCAGAAAATGATTACAGATACACAATAAGACAGATTCAGACAAAAAAAGACCTCCTAATGGATCACAGTATTGGATTAATGTACAGGCTTAGGAGAGAGAAAAGAAAGAGTACACAGAGTACAGACAGTCATAGATTAAAAGAGTAAAGATAATAAAATTAATATTAAAACGTAAGAGTAAAAAATAAGTCACATAAAGATGGAATATACACAGAGAGTCTGGATTATGTATATTATTGTGTTTTCTTTGGATTTTTGACTGTTAATGAGTTAACTGTTTTAAAAAATATTTTATTCTGGGGGCTCCTAAGGTAAATCAACATATATATTTTAAAGATATCTTCACTTCAAAATTTGACTCTAAGGGTATGTTGCTCTAGAAAAGAAGTTCTGCTTTTGTTTCTACAGAGAATGGGCACCTGTGGATTCCTTCCATGTTAATGTAGTTTGATGGAAGAAGACTCCTTAAAAGGTCTCCATGAATCCTCAAAATACTTCACCCAACAAATAGCAGGAAGCAGTCTGGAAAAAACTACACCAAAATTCCCAAAATGATTGTTTATAAATGTTTCTTTTCATTTAAAGTGGTTTGATTATAAGTGGATAAAGATCATAGTCAATCCCTTTCAAAAAAAATATTGGAGGGGGACATGATATAGAAGTAAATACATTGGTATAGACTTAGCTTTATTGATCCTAATTTAAGGTCAGTTTTAATATATATATATATATATATATATATATATATACTCTTGTTTAAGCTATTATGTTTATAGAGCTCATTTAAAAATATAATATATAATTAAAAATTACAGATTAATAGGTAGTCATTTATAATAGTCAAATGTCTAGTTATGCTAGTTAGACTTCCTAGATATATGAGATATATTTCAGTCAGATATAAAATCTTCAACAATTTAAAGACCTCCAGAATGTGACACGTAAAAGATTTTAAGAACTTAAAATTTTCTCAACAGTGAGTCATATCTGCTTCTGGCAGAACCAATTACTTCAAAGAGATTCATGGGTGTAAACAGGCATTTCTGTTCTGCCTGGTCTAATAGCTGTTCAGTCCCAAAGAAACATACAGAGGCTTATATTAATTATAAACTGTTTGGTCTATTAGCGCAGGCTTATTATTAACTAGCTCTTACAACTTAAATTAACCCATAACCCTTTTCTATGTTAGCCATGTGGCTTGATACCTTTTAACAGTGAGGCATTCTCATATTGCTTCCTTTGCACCTGGCTAGTGACTGAGTCTCTCCCTTTCCTCTTCCCAGTATTTTCTTTGTCTTGTTGTCCTACCAATACTTTGGCTACAGGTCAATCAGCATTTTATTAAACTAACATGAATGGCAAATTTTTACAGTGTATAAGAGCATTCTCCCACAGCAGATGAGTATTGAAAAAACTCCTTATGGAATTTGCCTTCCATGTGAAAAGGCTAGCCATTTAGGCAATAAACTGCTCTTGCTTGGACTGCTTGATGATATGCTGTATAAACTGGACATGCAGGACCCACAGAAAATGATTGCTGAACTTTCTAAAAGAAGATGAGGCAGTCCTTCAAGATCCCTGCTTCATGAAACAGTCTGTCCAACATTCTGCAGGACTCAGAAGAAAGCAACTGACAAACTACCAATATAGGTATAACAGTCTTTCAAATTTCCTGCTTCAGGGAAAAGTCTGCCAGATATTATGGGCCTGTAAGCTGAAGATGAATGCCCCAATATCACAGAAGAACTTTGGGTGACTGTCCAGGCAGCAAGGTATCTCTGTAAATTCTAGAGTTTTAGAAGTTGCTTACAATGTATGTCCTGCTAACCGAGGTAATGTATCCTTCTAGGGTCTTTGATGGAGTTGAAGACAGT
This sequence comes from Microtus oregoni, assembly GCF_018167655.1. Lineage (NCBI taxonomy): Eukaryota > Metazoa > Chordata > Mammalia > Rodentia > Cricetidae > Microtus > Microtus oregoni. The sequence goes on from NW_024544825.1 coordinate 160,201, forward strand.
TAAAGTTTTCCTTAATTATGATGAAAGATAAATTAGATATAAAACTTTAAACTCACAAAGGTAAAATAGGTGATAGAATATTTTCTTTAATTTTGCCAGATACCAATAGACTATTGTTACTGCAATTCCTTCTTGATACTTGTTTTGTTATATGTAATCTTACTATGTTAAAGTTAAAACCTTCCCTTTATATTTAGACAGAAAAGGAGCGGGGAGCACCTTGGACTTCCCACAGGGCAGGGAATCTGGAGTGCTCTTCAGACTGGAGAGGGAGGGGGAATGGAGTTGGGGGAGGGGGAGAGGGTGGGGGGAGGGGGAAAAGAGTGGGGAGGGGGAGAGGAGTGGGAGGAGGGGAGGAGGGGGAGAGAAGTGGAAGGCGAGGGAGAGGAGTGGAAGGAGGGGAGGAGGCAGAAATTTTTTTAAATAAATAAATAAATAAAAAGAAAAGAGGAAATGATGTGAGATTCCCCTCTGTATGCTGTGAATATGTTTTATTACCATTACTTAATAAAGAATCTGCTTTGGCCCATTGCAGGGCAGAATAAAGCTAGGCAGGAAAACTGAACAGAATGTAAGGAGAAATACGGCAGAGTCAGGCAGATGCCATGTAACCACCAAAGAAAAAAATGCCAGGGCATTACCAGTAAGCCACAGCATAGTGTGGTATGTTAATTTAACATATAAGAGCTAGATAGGCATACTCCTGATCCATTGGACAAACAATTTTGTAATTAATTTAATTTCTCTGTGATTATTCAGGTCTGGGAGGCCAGAAAATGAAAGCACAGTCTCTATTTACAAATTTTTAAGTTTTTATTTGTGTACTCACTAAAGTACTGTGTTTTATATTTCATGGGTTTCTTATTGTAGCAGTGGTTCATTTATCCTATGGTATACATAAAACATGTTGTTATGCAAATATATCATATATATATATATATATATATATATATATATACATAGGTATGCATGCATGTATTTAGGAAGAAAAGGTTGGGTTACAGTGTTTGCTGGATCTTTGTTGCTCTTTACAGTGTGGTCACATTTTCAGCTTTCAATATTTTATTTGGAATTTTATTTGGCTTATTGAAGATGGCTGTCCTGACCTGGCAGGGGGCACATTTTGTGATCTTCAAGTTCCAAACAAAATGTCAGTGATAGAGGCATATAGGCACATTTTGAAAGAATCTGCCAATCACAGAGAATGAACAACATTGAAGAAGAAAAGTGGAAGTGGCCAACAATTGCTTAAGTCATTGAAATATTTTCTTATCTTTCCACTTCAGCCAGCATCAGCTACTTTTTAACTCTACTTAGTGAAACAAAAGAAATAAAAACTATTTGAATTTTGGTTTGTAGTATCAAAAAATAATCTGACCCTTTGATACTCTTTCCCTGAGGTGTGCCTCAAGCCTTTCTTTCCTGTTTGTCTTTGTTCTCTGCTGAGCTGCGTGGGGTACTTTTGAATCATTTGGGATAGTTTCCACTTGGCAATTGGCCTTATTTTTTGTGGTTCTATTTAACAACATTGGGCTATTACTATTAAACAGAGAAACAGTGACTTGTGGCAAAGCAAGGGTAAGAGAGAACATTAGGAATCTGAACACAACCCCAAGTCAGGAACTGAAGAAACAGCAAGAAATTACTCTGAAATTTCTGTACTCAGAGGATTCAGGAAGACATATTTGGGTCTCATTTGTCATGTATTTGCCTTTTCATTAAGGAGAGTAGTGTATTTTAGTTTACCCAGTAGGAATTTTCAGGTCTAGATAGGAACACAGCTTGATCTATTCAGGATATGATGTTTGACCTTCTAAAGCTAGAAGTGTCTTAAAAAGAGAAAAGTCCAAAGTCTATCAATTTGGATTGTAGGACAGGCCTCCTCAATCTGGAAGTTCTTTTGATAAAATTTTTATTTTTACTGAAAAAGTGAGTATATCTGTACTGTGGCAAAAAAGTTTGGGGGCTCTTTTTGTTTTCCCCTGGGCCCATGTCCCTAAATACCCAAGCAGCATTTGCAATGGGTTCCAAATCATATCATAGAATAGGCCTTATCATATCAGATATTGGCTTGTTACTTCTACAAGCTTTGTGCCAGTGTATCTCATGGGCAGTTTAGTCTTGTAGGTCAAAGGATTTGTAGCTGGGTTAATATTTACTGTTCACCTTTGGTAGCATGCAAAGTACCTACCAGTACCATGAACATTTATCTTTACAAGTGAAGGTTCTAGGTAAGCCCCTGCTCTATTTCTCTTTGTTCAATGAGTTTTGAAGATGCTATCTTCATCAATAGGGACTTCATCAGTTGTGAAGAGCCACCCTTGACAACATGCTAGGCTGTTTGGGTCCATGGGACCCCTTCGAACAATTCTTGTTTGAAGCTCCATTTTGGTGACAATAGATGTACAGTTGAGACTTTCCATTTATTGGTGATGTTACTTAGATCATCTTCATATATGTATATATTATAGGAGGCTTATATTGTATTAGGCTTTTTATGACCCCTCAACTGGCCTTTAGGTTTAACTATTACTCCTCATATGTCCTTCACTCACTTCCTCTTTCATACCCTCCCTGTTTTATCCATTCTTAGGCCTTCAACCATCTATAATTACCTATTCTATTTCTTTGTCCTAGAAAAATGCATCCTTCCATCCTAGCCCTATATTCTCTATTTAGTGGTTATATTGATTGTAGATTATTTATCAATGACTTTACAGAACCAACATATAAATGAATAAACATGGTGATATCTTGTTTGTACTCTAATGAAGTTTGCCTGAAAATTAGAATGTGGAGCTATCCACTAGATAATCATAGAGATCAGGAGGTCTGTATAGACAGAAAGGGAGTGATATGCCTGGGAAAAGAGAGGAATATAAGGCTCAATCATCCTTTTGGAGACTTCAGAATTGCTTTTAGACATGGCCTTTATTCACTGCAAAAAAACTTAAACATTTTAAATATCATATGCTGCAGATCTCAAATAAGTTAAAAGACAATGCTTCATTATGTATTTCAGAATACAAAAACTTAATTCTGAGTTACCTGATAAAGACTTAAACCTTAAATCTTGTACAGGAAGCTAAATTAAGCCTTATTCTAGAATTATCTAGTACTTTATATATCCATTAATATCATGACAAAAGTTTTATATAGATAGATATATACATATATATATATATATGAATCATAAATTTTGAGGTATATTGATACCTTAAGAATAGCTGTTAAAAAGTAAAAATAAAATCAAAGGACTATGAGATTAGTGGCAATAAAGTAGTCCTTAATATTTGTTTTTCTTCTGTCCCATATCAGGTGGCTCTTCTGACATGAGACAGGGATTTTTAATTTTAATTTAATAAGCATGCTTGGGTTTAGAGAAGGAGAGAGTCACACTCCAAATCCAATTGATTTTTAATTGTACTGGGACTTCAAAAAGACTACTTGCATTTGCGAATATTTATGAAATTTTATCCTGTTGGGACAGAAGGAACACCAATATTTAATGACTACTTTATTTTCACAAATCTCATAATCTTTAGATTTTACTTTTATTCTATTACAGCTTTTCTTATGGTCTAAATATTATCTCAAAGATTTTAAGATATCTATATCTATATAGATATTAAACTTTTTGACATGATATTAATGGTATATAATATAGAGTACTAACTAATTCTAAAAAAAGTTTAATTATCTTTCTGTACATGATTTCAGGTTTGAGTCTCTATCATTTATCTGCAGTGAGCCATGAGCACACCTAACAGTGACATTTGAAGTCTCCAAAAGGAGGCTGGGACCCCAAAACAATGATTCTACCAGTACTATGGTGGGCCTATGTGAGTTTTTATGCACCATGTGTATTCAGGTGCCTAAGGATGCCAGAAGAGAGCATCAGACTCTATGAATCTGAATTAACAGATAATATGAGCCACCATGTGGGTGCTGGGAATCAAACACAGACTCTATGTAAAAGCAACCACTTCATCACTGAGAAATTGCTCCACCTCTTTGCACTGTTAAAGGAAAGACTGATGCTCATGACAGAATCATTTCTTTGTTTATTGATTTCTTGTTAATGTACTAAAACCATTGACTTGCATATTCTAGCATTATAAAATTGATATAGAAAATAACTAAAATTAAAGTTACTGATGTTGGAGGAGATGTGTCAGCTGTGAATATGTTTTATTGCCATTGGTTAATAAAAAAAGCTGTTTTTAGACAATGGCTTGACAGAATAAAGCCAGGCTGAAAGAGATATACAGAGAAGAGTAGGCAGAGGCAGAGAGAAGCCATGTAGCCACCCACAGAAGATAGATGCACTGGAATCTTGCTCATAAGCCACAGCCACGTGGTGATACACAGATTAACAGGAATGGGTTAATTGATAATCTGTTAGCTAGAAATATACCAACTTGTTGGTGGAAGCTGCTCATTTATTTTCTGGATGCCCAGACTCCCAAAATAATCACACTAAAAGTATATTATTTGCAATACTCTGTGGTCAATATCTTAAGCTTATTTCTGGCTGGCTCTTGCATCTTAAATTAATCCATTACTATTATTTAATATTTTACCATGAGGCTCATGGCCTACCAGAAAGGTTCCAGCTGGCGACTCACACATTTCTCCTCTGGCAGTTACATGGTGTCTCCCTAACAATGCTTTCTTTCTCCCAGCATTCAGTTTAGTTTTTCCTACTTAGCTCTATTCTGCCCTGCACAGGCCCAAAGCATCTTCTTTATTAACCAATGATATTCACAGTATACAAAAGGGAACCCCATATCACATGGTCAACTAAATCTACTTAAAAACTTGAGGGAGCTTAAAAAGGAATTCTTGCCACAAAGAGACAGATTTTATCATGGCTTCTTGCTCTGTTTGCTGTTGGCTTGATGCAGCTCCCTTAAGAGAGGTCTTCCTGATTCAACCACAGGAAAAAGAAAACCAAAAAAGAAAAAAGAAAAAAAAAACCATGTGGTTTTCAAATGGTGACTTTCTGGTCCTTGCTGCCAGCACAAGCTCTGGCTGAGTACTTGAATGGAGTTTGTGGGTAGTATGCTTCAAGTTACTTGGTCACAGCATGGGCCAACTTGTTGCCAGATTTGAGGTGGTAAGCATGGCTTACATCTGAATCTCAGAGGCAGTGAATGGACCTCAACCATGTTGGACTAGGCAGGGCCAAACGACAAAGTAACCTTAGTCTTTAAAGAGACAGAGTACAGTCATAGGTTAAAGGGGTAAAGAAAAAATAAGCCACGGAATATATATGGAGTTTTTGGATTATGCATATTATTGTGTTTTCTCTAAATTTTTTGACTATGAAGCAGTTAAGTACAAAGGGACATTTCATTGAGTGGACTGCTAAGCTAAACTAAACATTGTGTGTGTGTGTGTGTGTGTGTGTGTGTGTGTGTGTGTGTGTGTTTGGAGTATCTTAACTTCAAAATTTGGGCCTAAAATTTGTCACTTTGGAAAAGATGCTCTTTTTTTGTTTCTGCAGAGGATGAAAACCTGTGGATTCCTTCCAGACTAATGTGGTTTGATAGATTAAGACCCCCCAAATTTTCCATAAACACCCCTCAAAATTACTTCATTTAACAAAAAGCTGGAAGCAGTTTGGAGAGAACTATGCCAAAATTCCCTAAATGATTGTTTATAAATGTTTGTTTACATTTAAAGGAAAATATGCTAAAAAGATAGATACTTTGCATTGGTATGAATCTTGGTTTATTCATAAAAAATTAAGATCAATTTCTTTAATATATATTTCTGCTCTTAAGGATTTGTGTTTGCAGCTCATTAAAAATGTAATGCATAATTAAGAAATATAGATTAGTAGATAATCATCTATAATAGTCAAGATGTAGTCATGTTAGTTATATTTTCTAGATGTACAGAGATATATTTCAGATGGATAGTTATTCTTTAACCCTTTCAACTACTACAGAATATAGTATTTAAAATGTTTTAAGAACTTAGGAGTTTTCATGTCATTGAGACACATCTGCTCCTGGCAGCACCAGCTATTTCCAGGAAAAGATGGGCACTGAACAAATTCCTTATAGAATTTGTTAGCAATTTGGGCAAGAAACTACTATTGCCTAAACTGTTTGACTGGACTTGCAGTACCCACAGAAAAATGACTGCTGAAGCTGCCTAAAAAAAGTGAGACAGTCCTTTGAGGTTCTTGCTTCATGAAAGAGTCTGCCACACATTCTGAAGGACACATAAAATGTGCTGACAAATTGCTAATATAGGCAGAATTGCCTTTGAAATTTCCTGCTTCATGGAAAAGTCTGCCAGTTACAATTGGCCTCTATGCTGAAAATGGATGACCCAATGGTACAGAAGAACCCTGGGTGACTGGCCAGGCAGCGAGATGTCTCTGTCAATTCTGGAGTTTTAGAAGTTGCTTACAATGTACTTCCTGTTTTCTTAAGGTAATATTGTATCCTTCTCGAGTCTTTGATGGAATTGAAGAATTGGTACTTATAATTTTCCTTAGTTATTATAAAAGATAAAGTAGATATAAATATTATAACTATAATTCTTCCTTGATGCCTGTTTTGTTATATGTAAACTTCTATGTTAAAATTAAATCATTCCTTTTTATTTAGACAGAAAAGGGGAGGTAATGTGGGATTATCCTCTGTATGCTGTGAGTGCCATTAGTTAATAAAGAAGCTCCTTTGTGCCTGTGAAGGGCAGAATAGAGCTAGGTAAGGAAAAATAAACTGAATGCTAGAAGAAAGAAGACAAAGTCAGGGTGATGCCATGTAGCTGCCAGAGGAGAAAAATGCAAGCTGCTAGCTGGAAACTTGCCAGTAGGCCATGAACCTCATAGTAAAATATGAAATAACAGAAATGGGATAATTTAAGATGCAAGAGCTAGATAGAAATATGCTTAAAATATTGGTCAAAACGTATTGCAATTATTATAGTTTCAGTGTGATTATTTTAAATCTGGGAAGACAAGAAGTGATGAGCAGCCTCCCCTAACAGTTATTTAACACTTTTTATCACAAATGTGTTATATACAACACTTTCACAGTCTCAGACATATCCCTATCATCTATTTTCTCAAAGGAATGGTATTCACCAGGTTTTTTTTTCTGGCTTCATATTTTTTTAAATGATGGACTTTTAGAAATGGAAGTCTAGATTATGTAACATTTTGGCACTGATTTTCCTTCTATTTGAGATCATTTTATAGCCATCAGAGTTGTTGAATGTATCTATTGCTTGTTTCTTTTTGTTGCTGAATAAAATTCCATGACATAGATGTATCATAATTTCTTATATCTATTAAAGGAAATTAAGTTTGTCACTCATTATGCGATTATTGAAAATTATATTTATAAAGTCATTCATATATAGCTTATTATATGAATGTATTTTTCATTCTTAAGGCTAAATTTTCACAACTTAATATAATTTCTTGACTTTATGAAAACACATTTAATTGTGGAATCCACTGTAATGTTGTCAAATTACTTTCCAAAGTGTTTGTAACACCTCATTCTTACAGCACTCTAATTTTACAGTTTCCTTCCATTTAGTTTTGTTAAAAATTCTTATTTTCACTACTCTGAAAGATATGCAGTGATATGTTAAATATTTTCCAGGCAGTTAAACACATCCAATATATTCACTTCAACAAAAATTTGTCTGTATGTATTGACTCAATTTACAGTTTTCCTTTGATTCTTTCTCTTTATTATTAGATTTGAGAGGTTGTTCAAAATATATTCCATATAATGCCAGGTTTCAGTTAGATGTCTAGCTTGCCAACATTTTTTCTATGTACAGCTTGTGTTGTCATTCTCTTCACATGAGAATTGTCATACAATAAAATCTCTATTTTTATGAAGTCTAATTTATAAATCTTTCCTTTTATGAATCATGCTTTAATGTCAAGTATGACATATATTGCTGAGTCTTAGATCTTAAGACCCAATGTTTCTCATTATTTTTTTAACTTTTACAAAACATCCCCATTGATGACATACATGCATAGTATATTAGAAACAAATGGAGTCAAAGATTTTGAAAAAAAGCAAGGAAATATCACTTGCTTCAAATCTTAGAATATAAAAGGGTGAAAAAATTGTTTTGGGAACCATCCTAAACTTTCAATCCAAAACTTAAATAGTTTGAAAATTATCTTTCATTCTTCTTACATACTTCCTTGTTTATTCCCTTGTTATATTCAGTCTTTTTCTTCCAGGAATGTCAGGCAATTTTGGAAATTTGGAAACAAATAATTTTTCCTGGACACACAAGGCTAGCCAGTTATTAAATAAAAGCAGTGAAAACTTCCATTGTTGTTTTTTTATATTCATCTGGAAAGGTCACAAGTCTAAAAGGCATGGCTTCCTATTAATTAAATGATTTGAAAAGATAATATGCATGTCATTGCACATTGCACATGCTGAATGCAATCTGTAAAAGAGTCTAACAATGCTTTTAACCTTAGTCCTTACCTAAGGCAATACTGATTGAATTACACACACCAGGCTGATTATTTGATGCAATGGATTCCATTATAACACAATAACATTTCACCAATTCTACCACCAAATTCTACCAACTTTGGTAACTATAGTAAAATCTGAGACGAAAGTTTCAGTTTGAAAACAAAAATTATTTTAGATTTATCTGTTGTCAGCCCTTTACAGTTAAACAAAAACAATTGTGAGTCATATTCTGAGTCTAAAGTTGAGAAAAATCCTTGCTTCAGAGTGAATTTTTTGACACAAAGTTATTTTGTTCTTCAACTATTCTTTATTTCCATTTTAACAAGACTCACTATATTATGGAGTTATCCTGGAAGAGGAGCCAAAAACAATTTAAAAGCCAGAGAAGATAGAGGACATCAAGGAAACATGACCTTCTAAACACAATAGGACTGAAACACATATTAACTAGCAGAGACATTGACAGCATACACAGGGCCTTCAGGGGTCTGAGCCAGATGGGATCCAGTGCTGTAAGGCTTTATGGCACAAGTCTCCAGCCCAAACAAAGAAGCTATCTCAAATTGATAACTACTCACAAAGGAAAAAATAGTGTTTTTTTCAAAAGTTTCATTTGGTATATACACCACTCTTAAGAGGAGGCCTATGACCAGCAGTAGATTGCCAACACAAGATTAATTTGATGGTACTTTTCAGGGTTTTTTTTTCCATAATGATTTATCAAGGCATTATTTGTTACCTTGCTACGGACCGGCTCAGGGGAGCCACTCAGACAGTGGGAGAAGCAGGATCCTGGTAACAGGAAGGCACAAGTTCGGTGAATGACAGACAGACACAACACACAAGAGAGTGGTTGGAATCTGCTGCGATTTTACTGAATTTATGTTTTCATTATATAGTATTCAAACAAAGAACAAATCAGAAGGTCATGTATCATTGGTTGGCACAATGTGAGAGCTTCTTTTAGTCACATCAGCGATATTTAAGAAAAGTATATTATCAGGAACAGGTGTTAGACATAAAGCATCCTAGAAGAGGAAATCTTGTCCTTGAGAACGTAAACCTCAAACAAGTGGTTTCATTTTATGAATAGAAAGTTTCTGTCTCATTATCGCTATCATGGCCCTTCCTGTTCCTAACCCTTTATTTCATCTAGTGACCAAATATACCTAATCAGATCTCTGCACCTGTTGAACTATACTTTTTAGTACCTTCTTATGCAGCAGACATCATGGGGGTTGGAATCGAGCAAGCCTATCCATAAAGTTCAAAGTATAATATAACAGTCCTTGTCTATCAACATTAACCCATCTATTCCCTTGCTCAGCATACACCCTGTGGATGACAAAGTTTCTGCTGTAGTCTTATACATTCCCATACTGTGCTTTCCCTATCTCAAGGCTATTCCTGAAGAGAATGATCCTTGTCTTGTATATATAAAGACTATCATTATTATAAAAGAGATTGTGCAAAGCTCATATCCCGCATAGCCAGCTACTCGAGAAACCCGTCTATGCCTCAGCAGTGGCTAATACCGGGCCATCTGCCATTGACCTCCAGGAAGCCTAGTCCCATGGGACACGTAGCTCCCATCTAGCATAATGGCATATGTCATGTCACACAGACAACACTGGAGTTGCTGTGGCATTACCTCATTTGTTTTTTGCATATATACTGTGGTTTTCTGGTTTGGGGATTTTATGGGATTTCTCTGTGTGTAATTGTGTATCTCCGTCTATGTGCTTCTTGTGCCTTTTCTTTTTTATTCTGTTTTGTTTATTTTTTCCTATTCCATTTGGTTTGTTTTATCTTCTGTTATTTTATTATTATTTTGGCTGTCCATTTGTTTCTAGTGAAGAGAGGGAAAAAAGGTACAGATTTCAAAGGGAATGGAGGTAGGGAGGATCTGGGAGGAGTTAGAGGATGGGAAAATATGACAGATTATACTTTCATACTTTCAAAAAATCTACTTTCAATAAAAGAAAAATATAAAAATACATCATAATTATTTCATGATTTTAGAAAATGATGGGAAAACTCCTTCAGCCAATGGTCGTTGAGAAGTTGAATCAGGGTGAGGTGTAGCTTTGTGGTACCAAAAGGCCATGATCCTGCCTGCTTGCCCTCTCTTCCTGTGCTCCACAACTAGATGTTAGAACCCTGATCCTATTCCATGAGTTTTCCCTTTCAATAACTAAAAGCCTTAATATACCCTATATGGAGCTAGTGTGGGATTATTTTGTTCATGTTTCCCCCAACTGACACATCAGTTTACTTTTACAGGATTCCATAGAAAGAACATCACCCCATGATGGCTGGAATTAATTCTAGAAGATGACACCCCCTCTCCCAACAAATTTTGTCCTTAGCGTTAAGGACATCATTTAGGTGATGATTATTAGTGGTATAGGGCTAGGGGTTGGAGTGGAAATTATGTAGGCTTAGATATCCTTTTAAATAAAAGGGAAAAATTGAATGGGTTAATAAGTAGATTAATAATATTAGTGAGTAATAGAATGAATACTTATGAGCTATTATTTACAGACAATTTATACCGATATAGATTCTTGTATATTGATACAAATCCAAATTATATTTGTTATATTAAATATGCTCCAAATCAGCTTACAGTATTTGTACAATGATGCAAATTTATTTGGTAATACTGTATGAGTGCATGTTTCTACCTCTGTTTAAGACATTTTGTATACTGATAAAATTTTAAGATATATTTATCATATTTCATTATATATATATCTACCACTGATCAAGATATTTATGCATTGTTTACATTTTGAGGTCATTGTTCTCATTTACTACATAGTTGTTTAAAGATTGCTAATATTCTAATATGAAGTAGTATTAGTCTTTCAGTTTTACAGGCATTAAGTATCATAGGTCAATATTCATTCATGTTCGTCATACTTATAGTTAGACTAATCAGGTTCTTTAGATACATAGAGATTATATTCTTCATAGATAGGTAATCATCAACCACTTCAAAGTGCTGCAGAATATGGCATTTAAATAACTTAGGGTTCTGTTGATGTGAGACACAATTGCTCCTGGCAACACCAAAATATTCACGAGAGAACATTGAGAAATGAAGACACTCCACTTGGAGTTTGTTTTCTTCTTGGCAAAACTGGCCTTTAGGCAAGGAACTCATGACATGCCTCAACCACTGACAAAATACATGGTGTCCAGACTGGACAAGCAGTATAAAAGAAAAAAGACTGCCAAACCTTGTAAAGTCAGGGTAAGAGAGTTTTGAAAAATTTTTCCTGCCTCTGAAAATAGGCATTAGCCAAAGTTGGTTGCTTCAACATTGCAAATGAGAATTTGGGTGATTGCCCAGGTAACCAGTTGCCTCTGTCATCTACTGCACATTTTGGAAGCTGCTTGATTGCACTTCCTGCCTGCTCAAGTAATATCTCCCTTCTCAGGTATTTGATGGGTTTGAAGATTAATAGTTATAGTTACTTTCCTCTTATGATTTAGCTAAGCCATTTCTAATACAAGACTTAGACTCCTTAGGATAGAATGATTATTGAGACATTTATCATATGTTATTTGATTAATATTGTTTATGCTGGTTATAATTCTAATTCTTATACTTGATATCTATTCTTATTGTATGTGGTTTTGTATTGAGTTTGGAATTCTCTTATTTAAACAAAAGGGGAAGGTGATGAGGACCCTCCTTCAGCCAATGGCCTTTGAGAGGCTGGACTAGGTTGAGGTGTGGCTTTGGGGTACAAAAAGGTCACAGTCCCACTGGCTCACCCTTTCTTCCCATGCTCCACAACTGGATGTTGGACCCCTGTTCCTATTCTGTGAGTTTTCTCTTTCAATAAAAAGAAACCTTAATATACCCATTTGGAGCTACTGTATAATTATTTGATTCACATTCTGTTGATTGGGAGCAGTGGACTGCATTCCGGCCGCCCCAGCTCCCGCATGGCTAGCTTATTCCCCGAAATAATTACATGGAAACTATATTCTTTTGAACACTGCCTGACCCATTAGTTTCAGGCTCTTAGTGGCTAGCTATTACATATTGATCTAACCCATATCTAATATTCTGTGTAGCACCATGAGCTGGCTTACCAGGAAAGATCTTAACCTGCATCTGTCTGGAGTGGGAGAATCATGGCGACTGACTAACTCGGCTTCTTTCTCCCAGCATTCTGTTCTGTCTACTCCGCCTACCTAATTTTCTGTCCTGTCAAAGGGCCAAGGCAGTTTCTTTATTTAACCAATGAAATTAAAACAAAACAGAAGACTCTCCCCCATCAATGTTCCCCCCACATTTGATGCATTCTGATGTATTCTCCTTCAAGAAAATATCTTTCAACATTTCATGTGATACCTTATACCATATATCACATGATGTAATTGCCTATGATAATTCTAAATATCATTTATATGATGAGTTACAAATTTCTAGTTTCTATCCAGAGATTTTTCCTAAACATTGAATTTAATAAAATTTCTCAAGTAAAAATAATTATTAATATAATTTTTAAATGCTTAACAGAATTTTAAAGGAAATACTAAAAGCATCATTTTGTAGTGAAATGAAGTCAGAATTTGGAGCATAATTTTATCTCTAGTAATTTAGCAAATTGTATCAAATCTATAATCTATATTCTATTGAAAAATCAGTGATGACAGTGATAACTCAATGGCAGTATACAGAAGGCCCTACATTCAATTCCTAGTTCTACAACAACTAATAATGACAGTATAATGCATCAGACAATATTCTTTTAAATCATATAACTCTATCTATTTAAGAGAACTCTGTAAAGTGATAAGTTCTGTGTAAAATTTGCCTACTATCTCTGTCAATCTGCACCTTATTACAAATAGTTAGAAAGAATCACATTTCACTTTAAAGTTTTGGCATATATTTAAGCTTGTCATGCATATGCCTATAATTATTGGTGTATAGGACTTAATTGCACCAGAAGTGGTTAACAACATCTGCTAGGATATTTGAGGGAAAAATTGCCCACTTGTACCTTGTTTGGAAGGTGCAATTAGCTGCTTACAAAATTAGTTGAAGGCATAAAAGAGGGAAAATTTGGGCTCAGTTAAGGCCTCAAAGCCTTCATTCTAATCTCCATTGCATCAAATAATGGAGCTTTCAAATGGACACTCTTCATGATTTTCTCATTTCTGAGAAACATTACATGATTGATTCACCAGCTGCAGTTCCCCAAAGACAACCAATTCCTTCATGGAAATTATTTTCTTTCCGTCCACACACAGAAGAACAGAGTGACAAGGTGTTCGAAATATCTTCTGTCAGACATGCCTGGCCTCAGACGGACTTCCTTTATTCTTCAAAATCTCATTGAAATGAATATAATATAAAATAAATTTGACATCACAAAACAAAGTTTTAATATTAATTCAAAAAAGGTTATATTGGGTAATCTTGGAAAATATTTAAAATCATAACCATTAACTTCTCTTTACACAAGAGAAGTTATGGTATAAGAACAAACTTACTGAATTATTACAAAAATGGTATAACTATAAAGAGATTTTAAAATAACCACCATTTTTTGCATGAGTTATTTGTTATTGACCTATATATACATGTTTTTTTTTCTTTTTTTAATTTATTTATTAAAAATTTCTGTCTCATCCCCGCCACCGCCTCCCATTTCCCTCCCCCTCCCCGAACTAAGTCCCCCCCCCCCCTCCTCAGCCCGAAAAGCAATCAGGGTTCCCTGTCCTGTGGAAAGTCCAAGGAACCCCCACCTCCATCCTGGATGCTCAATATACATGTTTTTTTCTATCTTGCGTATTTCTTAATCAGCTTATGAAGAAAGAAAAATTGCTTTTGTTACCTCCCTTTCCTCATTGCTTCCCTTTCTAGTTCCCTTCCATTCTCAGTAGTCATCTTCATTTTCAACTTGCATGTAACATTTTACCCCCACCCCTAACTTCTCAACTCTCCCAGTTTTCTTCTTATGATCTCCTATCTGGTGCCATAGTCTATACTCACTCTCACATTTCCTTCTTTATATACATACACACATAAGTTACGATACATGTACGAGAGCCCATATATAACAACTGATTTTCTGACACTGGGAAACCTTGGTTATTATAACAATTTCCAGTTTTATCCATTTACCTGACAATTCCATGCTTTCATTTTCCTGAGGAATTGAGTAAACTTCTGCAGTATATATCCTACACTTTCATTTTTCATTTTTTGTTGATAGGCATAACTTTGATAGAATATCAAAGTGGTTTAGCTTGCATTTTTTTAATGGCTAAGGAGGTTGAGATTTTTTTAATTTACTTTCCATTTGTGAAACGTGCAACAACGACTAGATGTGTGCAAGTATCTCTGTAATATTAGCAGAATTCTTTGGGTATATTCTCAAGAGTGTCGTATCTGATTCATATGGTAGTTTTATTTTTAATTTTTGAGGACTTTACACACCAGTTTCCATAGGGATTATGCTAGTTTATATTTCTCCCAGCAGTACGTAAGTGTTCCTCGTCTCAAGTATTTATCATTTGTTCTTTTTTCAGTGGTTCTTTTTATCTATTTTGGCATTATATTAAAATTATATCATTTCCCTTCTCTTTCTTCCCTCCAAAACCTTCCATGTACCTCTATCTCCTTGAATTCTTTGAAATTTATTGAACTCTTTCAAATTCATGGCCTTTTTATCTTTTCTTTAGTTGCTGTTACAGACACACACAGTCACTCACACTTACTGACACACACACACACACACACACACACACACACCTAAATATATAAATAAAACCTGCACACTCAATATAATGTTAAATGCCATTTGTATGTATGTTTTTAGGGGTGACTCTGGTATTGGATAGTCAACTGGTGTGCTCTTCCCTTGGGAAGGCTATTCCTCCCACACTGAGCATTTCTTGCTTGCCTGTAGCTCTTTTCTAGAGTGAGGCCTCATGATCTTTCTCCCTTCCCCATCAGCATGTCTATTGATGTCTTCCTTGTTCATGTTATGTTTAGACAAACATAGTCTCTTGACAATAGTCATTCTGACTGGAGTGAGATAGAATATCAAAGTGGATTTACCTTGCATTTTTCTAATGACTAAGGAGGTTGAGTTTTTTAATTTATTGACTTTTGTGTTTATTGTATTGAGAATTATCTGTTTATTTCATTAGCTTACTGATTGGTTGTCTATTTTATGATTTGGGTATTCATTTTCAGTTTTTTAAAATGTATATATCAACCTCATTCATCATAAGTATTCTTAAAATACTGTTTTTGAAATTCCTGCCAAACATTAGTTTTTTGTTTTTTTTTTTTTAAATCCAGAAACAACTAGTAAAAAATGCCTTATTTCATTCACCTAGATCCAGCTAAGATAAAACATTAGATCTGGGTCTATGAGAAACAAGAAAAGAGTGTCAATTCCTTTTCTGACCCTGAGTAATATATAAAAATATTTTTGTACCTCAGAACACATCTCTGAGTTTTTACCTGATGATAAAAATAATTGCATCTATCATGTATTTCAAGAGATTTCAATGATATTCATAACTTTTTGCCTGTTTGTTCATTTAAAATAGACTTTTCTCTGCCCTGTAGAAAGTCCAAGGTCCTCCCCTTTCTGCCCATGTCTAGGAAGGTGAACATCCAAACTGGCTAGGCTCCGACAAAGCCCGAACATGAAGTAGGATCAAAACCCCGTGCCATTGTCCTTGGCTTCTCATCATCCCTCATTGTTCGCCATGTTCCCAGACTGCTCATTGGACTGGAGAGGGAGGGGGAGAGGAGTGGGGGGAGGGGGAGAAGGGTGGGAGGAGGGGGAAACTTTTTTTCCTTTTCTCAATAAAAAAAAGAACTCAAAAAAATAGACTTTTCTCTCATATGCCATCTTTACTAGTTTCTCCTTCCTCTGCTCCTCACTGACCCTCTCCACCCTCCACCCTTCCAGATCCACTCTCCCTCTGTCTCTTACAGAAAAGGATAGGCTTCCAGCAGACAACAACCAACCACAGCGAAATAAAATATAATAAAACAAAATCCAAACCACTACATTGAGACTGGACAAGGCAAAACAATGGAAGGAAGACATCCCCAAGAGAAGGCACAAAAGTCAGAGACCTACTCGTTCACACACTAAGAACTCCCACAAAAACACTAACCTAAATATTGCCATAAACACAGAGAACTGATGTAGAGTTTCACAAGCCCTACTCTTGGTGCTTCAGTTTCCATGAATCTACACTCCCTATGCATCATCTTCTATGCGGTTACTTGAGCTCTGAGAGGAGGGACCTGATGGAACCATCCCATCTAGAGCCCGGTCTCCCCATCTGTTTGGTGTTTGTCAGTGGGTCCCTGCATCTGTTCCCACCTTCCATAGGAGTGAGTCCCTCTGATGATGGCTGAACAAGGCATCAATCCATGAGCCTATATATTCCCATACTACAGACACTGGAACAGGGTGGTGAGGCTCTGTATAGGCTCCAACTCAATTTCTCCATGTTCAATCAGTTTTCTGGATGTTGTCCTTAGTAATGGTGTTCCCCTTATAGTTTACAATTTATAGAGTGCCTCCCCATTACCTTATCAAAAGTCTGGTTTGTTTAGGGGATCTCCATGAGACCCCATTGACAACAACTCAACTGAATTTAACCCTTTCTTGGTACTGGAAAACTGATGTGGTGATAAGATCCAAACAGGTGTGACTCCACCATCCCCATTTTTAGGAAACCTCATTAGGGTCACCTCCATATATTCCGGGAATTTTCTAAAGCACCAGGTTCCCATGTAAGCACTCAACTGCCCCTCAATTCGATCTCTTCCCACATTTCTGTCCACCCCATGTCCCCTCCCAATTTACACCTGATCTTCTAGTTTGAATCCCCACCTGCCCCCAGTACACACATAAAATTCACTCTAACATCCCCTCCCAGGAAGATATACATGTCCTCCCTTATCCCTTCCTCTGAACCCAGCCTCTCTGGGTTTATGGACTATAGATTGGCCATCATTCATTTCGTGACTCGTATTGGTCAAGCATTTATAAGTACTTTTAAGACTCAGTGTTGGTTATTTGGGAAACAGCTTCTGGGATAGGAAAACTCGTCCTACAAATGGCATCCAGTGTCTAGGACCATGTACATACACAAAAGTCTGAGCAAATTTCTTTAAGAGGTTCTAAAAGCACAGAAATGGAACCATATATGACTTCCTAGTCTATGTCTCTCATACATGCTGCAGTACAGGGATGCATCTCCTGACAAGTTCCAGTAGGCCATGAGCTAAGCTGTATGGTGGTTCCCACTGGCCATGGGACAGAGAGGCACCTCCCAGCCCTGCACTGAATGGTTGGTTGAAGGCTTTTTCTCTTGCAGACAGAAAAGGTTAAAGATATATGGAAAAGAAAGATACAAATAAAAAAATCTCTAACTGGGTCACAGGGATTTTAAAATATACATAGGCTGGGGATAAAAAAGAAGAAGAGTAGAGAAAGTTCTTAAAAAGCAATAGAGACATACAAATATAATAAGCCTTGTAAAGATGAGAAATACACAGAGAGTCTGGATCCTGTAAGTTATTGTGTCATCTTTGAAATTTTATGTGTTTTTTGTAAATGCAAATTTTTAAAATTGTTCTTATAGAGCTATATATTTTTCTCAACTACCCTCCCTTCCTCTCCCCCATTCTACCTTCTCCCATGATTCCCATGCTCCAAATTTACTCAGGACATCTTGTCTTTTTCTACTTCCCATGTAGATTATATCATTGTATGACTCACTTAGGGTACTATTTGTTGTCTAGGTTCTCTGGGATTGTGAATTGTAGGCTGGTTTTCCTTTGCTTTATGTCTAAAACCCACTTATAAATTAGTATATATTATATTTTTAGTTCTGGGTCTGGGTTACCTCACTCAATATGGTGCTTCTTAGATCCATCAATTTGCCTGCAAATTTCAAGGTGTCATTAATTTTTCTGCTGTGTAATACACCATTGTGTAAATGAACCAAATTTTCCTTATCCATAGTTTGATAGTGGGGCATTTAGGTTATTTCCAGGTTCTGGTTATGACAAATAATGCTGATATGAACATATTTGAGGACATGTCCTTGTGGTATGACTGAGCATCCTTTGGGTATATACCCAAAGTGCTATTGATGGATCTTGAGGTAGGCTGTTTACTAATTTTCTGAGAAATTGCCATATTAATATGCAAAACAACTGTACCAGTTTGAACTCCCACCAGCAATGGAGGAGTGTTCCCTTTACCCTACATCCTCTCTAGCATAAGCTGTCATCAGTGTTTTTGATTTTGGCCATTCTTACAGGTGGAATATCAGAGTTGTTTTGATTTGCATTTCTTTGATGACTAAGGATGTTGAGTATTTCCTTACGTCTCTTTCAGCCATTTTAGATTCCTCTGTTGAGAGTTCTCTTTTTAGATCTACACCCCAGTTTTTTAATGAATTATTCGTTCTTTTGATGACCAATTTCTTGAGTTTTTTGTATATTTTGGAGAACAGCCCTCAGTCCGATGTGGGGGTGGTGAAGATCTTTTCCCATTTTGTAGGCTGCCATTTTGTCTTGTTGATTGTGTCCTTTGCTTTAAAGAAGCTTCTCAGTTTCAAGCGGTCCAATTTATTAATTGTTTCTCTGCTACTGGGGTCATATTTATGACGTAGTCTACTGTGCAAATATGTTCAAGGGTACTTCCCAGTTTTTCTTCTATGAGGTTCAGTGTGGCTAGCTTTATGTTGAGGTCTTTGATCCATTTGGACTTGAGTTTTGTGTATGATGATAGATATGGGTCTATTTTCATTCTTCTACATGTTGATATCCAGTTGTGCCAGCGCCATTTGTTAAATATGCTTTCTTTTTTCCATTTGATATTTTTTGCTTCTTTGTCAAAAATCAGTTGTTTATAGGTGTGTGGATTGATATCTGAGTCTTCAATTCAGTTCTTTTGGTCTTCCTGTCTGTTTTTATGATGATACCAGGCTGTTTCCAATACTGTAGCTCTGTAGTAAGATTTAAAGTCAGGGATTGTGATGATTCCAGAAGTTCTTTTATTGTACAGCATTATTTTGACTATCCTGAGATTTTTGCTTTTCCATTTGAAGTTGAATCCTGTTCTTTTGAGGTCTATGAAGAATTTTGCTAGGATTTTGATGGACATTGGTTTAAATTTTTAGATTGCTTTTGGTAAGATTGTCATTTTTACTATGTTAATTCTACCTACTCAAGAGCATAGTACCCTCCTCCCTCCCCTCCATTCTTGAGAGAGGGCTGGGAACCCTGCCCTGTGAGAAGTCCAAGGCCCTCCCCCCTACATCCAGGCCTAGGAAGTTGTGCATCCATATAGACTAGAGTCCCAAAAAACCAGTACATCCAGGAAAAACAAGTCCCAGTGCCTTTATCAATGGCTTCTCAGTCAGCCCCCATTATCAGCCATAATCAGAGAGTCCAGTTTGATCGCATTCTCGTTCAGTCCCCATCCAGCTGGATTTGGTGAGCTCCCATTAGAACAGACACACTGCCTCAGTGGGTGGACCAACCCCTCACAGTCCTGACTTCCTTGCTCATCTTCTCCCTCCTTCTGCCCTTCAACTGGACCTTGGGAGCTCACTATCCTGAGTGAGATAAACCAGACCCAAAAAGATGAATATGGTATGTAAGTTTGTTTCTTTCTGTTCTAGAGTTTTCAGGTGTTCTGTTAATTCACTGGTGTGAGATTTTTCCAGCCTCTTTATGTGTGCATTTAGTGCTATGAACTTTCCTCTTAACACTGTTTTCATTGTGTCCCATAAATCTGGATATGTTTTTAGTCTTTTTCATTGTATTTTAAGAAGTCTTTATTTTTCTCCTTTCTTCCTTCCTTCACTCATCGATGTTTCATGTGGGCATTGTTTAATTTGATGTGTTTGTGGGCTTTCTGAAATTAGTTTTACTGTTGAGTTCTAATTTTTAGCCATGATGATTCGATCCTGCTTAATGTGCTGGCTTTGTGGGAGCATAGCCAGTTTGGATGTTCACCTTCCTAGATATGGACGGAGGGGGGAGGACCTAGGACTTACCACAGGGCAGAAAACCCTGAAGGCTCTTTGGACTGGAGAGGGAGGGGGAAAGGAGTGGGGGGAGGGGGAGAAGGGTGGGAGGAGGAAGAGGGAAATGGGAGGCTGGGAGGAGGTGGAAACTTGTTTTTTTTTCCTCCTTTTCTCAATAAAAAAAAGAAACATGGAGTTGTTCCAAATTTTTTGTCTGTTGAGGTTTTCTTTGTTATCGAGTATGTGGTCAATTTTTGAGAAGGTTTCATGAAGTGCTGATAAGAAGGTATATTCTTTTGTGTTTGTATGGAATGTTCTATAGATGTCTATTAAGTTTATTTGAGTCATAACATCTGTTAGTTCCCTTATTTCTCTGTTAATTTTCTGTCTGGCAGACATGTTCAGTGGTGAGAGTAGAGTGTTGAATTCTCCCACTATTAGTGTGTGGGTTTAATGTGTGATTTAATCTTTAGTAGTGTTTCTTTTACATATGAGGGTGTCCTTGTATTTGGAGTATAAACATTCAGTATTGGGATTTCCTCTTGATGGATTTTTCTGGTGACTAAAATGAAATGTCTTTCTTTGTCTCTTTTGATTAATTTTAGCTTGGAAGTCTATTTTGTTAGATATTATTATAGCTACACCAGCTTGTTTCTTAGATCCATTTGATTGGAAAATTTTTTTCTCAACCTTTTACTTTGAAGTGATGTCTGTCTTTGAGGTTAAGGTGTATTTCTTATATGTAGCAGAAAGATGGATTCTGTTTTTGTATCTAGTCTATTAGCCTGTGTCTTTTTCTAGGTGAGTTGAGTCAATTTATATTAAGGGATAATAATGATCAGTGATTTCTAGTTCCTGTTATTTTAGTTTTCATTTTAGATGATATTATTGTGTGTGTGTTTTTCCTTCTTTGGACTTTGCTGCTGTGAGATCATTTATTGTCTGTGTTTTTGTGTATGTAACTAACTTCCTTGGGGTTGCAGTTTTCCTTCTAGTACTTTGTGTAGGGCTAGGTTTGTGGCCAGGTATTGGTGAAATCTAGATTTATCATGGAATATCTTGTTTTTTCCTTCTATGGTAATTGACAGTTTTGCTGGCTATAGTAGTCTGGGCTGGCATCCATGGTCTCTTAATGTCTGCATAACACATGACCACGACCTTCTGGCTTTTCTTGTCTCCAATGAGAAGTCAGGTGTAATTCTGATAGGTCTATTTTTATATGTTACTTGGGCTTTTTCCTTTGCAGCTCTTAATATTCTTTCTTTACTCTGTATGTTTAGTGTTTTGATTTTTTTTAAATAAATTTTATTTTTTTTAACTTTTTTTTATTGAGAAAAGAGAAAAAAAAACAAATTTCCTCCTCCTCCCAGCCTCCCATTTCCCTCCCCCTCCTCCCACCCTTCTCCCCCTCCCCCCACTCCTCTCCCCCTCCCTCTCCAGCCCAAAGAGCAATCAGATTTCCCTGCCCTGTGGTAAGTCCTAGGTCCTCCCCCCTCCGTGCATTTCTAGGCAGGTGAACATCCAAACTGGCTAGGCTCCCACAAAGCCAGCACATTACGTAGGTTCAAAACCCCGTGCCATTGTCCTTGGGTTCTCATCAGCCCTCATTGTTCGCCATGCTCAGAGAGTCCAGTTTTATCCCATGCTTTTTCAGTCACAGTCCAGCTGGCCTTGGTGAGCTCCCAATAGATCAGCTCCACTGTCTCAGTGGGTGGGTGCTCCCCTCATGGTCCCGACTTCTTTGCTCATGTTCTCCCTCCTTCTGCTCCTCATCGGGACCTTGGGAGCTCAGTCCAGTGCTCCAGTGTGGGTCTCTGTCTCTGTCTCCATCCATCACCAGATGAAGGTTCTATGATGATATGCAAGATATTCGTCAGTATTGCTCTAGGATAGGGTCATTTCAGGTTCCCCATCCTCAGCTGCCCAAGGAACTACTGGGGACCTCGGCTTGGGTATCTGGGAGCCACTCTAGGTTCAAGTCTCTTGCCAACCCTAAGGTGGCTCCCTTAACTAAGAACCGTGCTTCCAGGAAACTAGACTTTAAAATGCCAATTAACCCAATTAAAAAATGGGGCACTGAACTGAACAGAGAATTCTCAGCAGAGGAAGTTCAAATGGCCAAAAGACACTTAAGGTCATGCTCAACCTCCTTAGCAATCAGGGAAATGCAAATCAAAACAACTTTGAGATATCATCTTACACCTGTCAGAATGGCTAAATAAAAAACTCCAATGATAGCCTTTGCTGGAGAGGCTGTGGAGGAAGGGGAACACTCATCCATTGCTGGTGGGAATGCAAGCTTGTGCAACCACTTTGGAAATCGGTGTTTCGGTTTCTCAGGAAATTCGGGATCAACTTACCCCTGGACCCAGCAATACCACTCCTGGGAATATACCCAAGAGATGCCCTATCACATGACAAGAGCATTTGTTCAACTATGTTCATAGCAGTATTATTTGTAATAGCCAGAACCTGGAAACAACCTAGATGCCCTTCAATGGAAGAATGGATGAAGAAAGTGTGGAATATCTACACATTAGTGTACTATGCTGCGTTAAAAAACAATGACTTCTCAAATTTTGCATGCAAATGGATGGAAATAGAAAACACTATTCTGAGTGAGGTATCCCAGAGCCAAAAAGATGAACATGGGATGTACTCACTCATAATTGGTTTCTAGCCATAAACAAGGGTCACGGAGTCTACACTTGGTGATCCCAAAGAAGCTAAGTAAGAAGGTGAACCAAAGGAAAAGCATATAGTTGTCCTCTTGGCTAAGGGAAGTAGACAAAATTGCCGGGGAGAAAACTGAGATCTTGCGGGTGGGGTGGGATGGGGGTAAGGGGAGATGGGGAGAGAGGGGGGAGAGGGGGAGAATGGGGGGGAGCTTGGGAAAGGGGGAGGATTGGGATGAAGGAAGGTTGGATGGGGGAGCACGGAAGCACGGTTCTTAGTGTTTTGATTATTATTTAGCAAGAGGAATTTTTTTTTGATCCAGTCTATTTGGTGTTCTGTAAGCTTCTTGTATCTTCATAGGCATATATTTTTTTTTAGGTAGGGAAAGTTTTCTTCAATGATTTTGTTAAATAAATTTTCTGTGCCTTTGAGTTGAACTTCTTCTTCTTCTATTCCTATTATTGTTAGCTTTAGTCTTTTCATGTTGTCCCATATTTCCCGGATATTTTGTGTTAAGCTTTTGTTAGATGTAATGTTTTCTTTGACTGATGAGTCTATTTCCTCTATTGTACCTTCAGCACTTGAGATTCTTCTTCCATCTCTTGTATTCTACTGTTTATGATTGCTTTTGTTGTTCCTGATCATTTTCTCATAATTTCCATTTCAAGAATTCCCTTGGTTTGTGTTTTCTTTATCATCTTTATTTTGGTTTTCAAGTCATGAATCATTTCTTTCATCTGTTTGATTGCTTTTTCTTGGTTTTATTCCATTTTTGTTTGTCTTTTCCTCCATTTCTCTAAGGGAATCTTTCATTTCCTCTTTAATGGCCTCAACATTCTCCTAAAGTTATTTTAGGTCATTTTCCTCTGTATAATCTATATTGGGATATTCAAGTCTTGCTGTTGTAGAACCACTAGTTTTTGTTGGTGCCATGTTGCTCCTTGTGGTGTTGAGTGTGATCTTAACTTTTCTACCCATCTTTTCCTCTGATTGGTGTAGTTGGGACTGTTTCTCTGGTGATCAGCTTTCCAGGTGCCAGAGTATACAAGGCTCAGATGGTTGCTCCTCATGGTGCAGTCAGGGACACGGTTCCAGTCATCCTGGAGGTCACACAGTATTCCTGGCAGTTGCTCAGCACTCCTGTGCGTTGTTCTGCAATTCCAGAGGTCATTTGGGTCTGCCCTTTCTACGGTCACTCCCTTGTACCTGCTCCTGTGGAGGTTGCTGCCATGAACCTGTTCTAGTAGAGGTCGCTAACTCAAGCCTACTCCAGCAAAAGATGTTGTCTCAGGCCTATTCCTGCAGATGACCCTGGTTGTACCTGCTCCCGTGGAGGTCCTTGACTTGGGCCTGGTCTTACAGCGTTCTCTGGCTTGGACCTGGTCTCTTGGCAGGTCCCTTGTACCTACTACTGCTCCTGTGAAGGTGCCTGCCTTGGGCCTGCTCTGGCAGAGATCACAGGGTCAGACCTTGTCCAGCAGAAGACACTGGCTCAAACCTGTTCCTGTAGATGTAGCTGAAACAGGTCTGCTTCCACAGAAGCCCCTGGATTGGGCCTGGAAAGGTCTCTGGATTGGACCTTCTCACCTGTTTGTCACTCCCTTATACCTGCTCCTGCTCCTGTGAAGGTCACTGCCAAAAGCCTGCTCTGGCTGAGGTTGCTGGCTCAGGCCTTCTCCAGCAGAGGTCATCGGCTCAATCCTGTTCCTGCAGAGGTCTTTGGCTCAGGCCTGCTCCCTTATATCTGCTCCTGCTCCTGTGGAGGTTGCTTACAAGAGCTAACTCCAGCAGAGGTCACTGACTCAGGTCTTCTCCAGCAGAGGTCACTGGCTCAAGCCTTTTCCCACAGAAGTCCCTGGCTTGGGTACAGTCCCATAGAGTTCTCTTGCTCAGACCTCCTCACTTGATTGCCACTTCCTTGTACCTCTGGCTACAGGCATAAAAGAAAAATAAACCTAAAAGAACCAAAGACATGTAATGTATACTTTTACCTGCTCAAACACAAAACAAAAATTTATCTTTGGCTAATTCGTATACAACATGGTCTATAGTTATATTAACACAAAAATAAATGTTACTTTTAACAATTTATATATTTTCAGAACAAGGAGACCGAACAAAAATAAAAATGGATGGCCTATATGATACAGCATTTCAAACAGCCTCTGTTACAGTCTTCTCAAAAGTCTGCACCCAGAACAGCTTCAAGGCTGCTGGCTGAGATGAGACAGCCTCACAAAATACTCAGGTCGGGACTTGACCATAATGCTAAATTTTCTGAGGGTCCCCTAAAGATAACAGCATCCGCAAACAATAGGAAGAAATCTAGAGAACTATGCCCACATTTCCTAAAGATGGGTTAAAAATACTTATTACCATTTGCGTGCTTGTATGAGGGGTGGTTACAAATTGTTATTGGTAATGATCAAGAAAAAACTGAACAAAGGAGATTAGATTCAAGGATCTTTCTTCTCAGAGAAAGGGGGATATAGAAATGATAGGACGAAAAGGTAGATTATTGAATCTATTTTTAAACTAGAAAAGCAATTACTAGTCTTAAATATTTTACATTAGTATGGATTTTGGTTTTATATAAATTTAATTTTTTATACTGTATGTATGTTTCTACTTTAATTTAGGGTATTGCTACTTATTTAAACATATAATGTATAATTAATAAATACAGATTAGCTGGGCACTAGATACACATTTCTTACAAGCACTATGGAGGGGCAAAGGCAGACAGATCTCTGTGAGTTGAAGCCCAGCTTGGTCCACAGAGTAAGTTTCAGGACAGGCTCGAAAGCTACACTGAGAAACCCTGTCTCAAAAACCCATAAAAATGGAATACAGATTAATAGTCATCTATAAAAATCAAACTTATACTAATGTTAGGTATGTTTTCAAGATCATACACACTTATAAATAGATAGTTGGTCTTCAAGTATGTCAAAGACCTTCAGAATATGGCATTTGAAATGTTTAATAACCTAAGGATTTTATGACAATGAGACACATCTGCCCTGAGCTATATCAATCTACTGCAGAGAAGATAATGGTCATTGAAGAAACTCTGTATAGAGTTTTTTTTCCTTTATGGACAAAGATAGCCATGTGGGCAAAGAAATTTCTTTTGCTTCAGTTGCTGACAATATACTGTCCAAACTGAACAAGTAGGATGCAAAAAAAAAGTGACTGCCAAACTTTGCCAAGACAGAGGTAGAAAAGTCCTTCAAAATTTTCTGCTTCTGAAAAAAAAGTATATTAGACATTCTAGGCATGTTAGCCAGAGTTAGTTGCTCCACAATTAGAGAGGAAATTTGGGTGACTGTCCAGAAAGCCTGATGTCCCTGTCATTAGGTAACATTTTATTCTTCTGAGGTCTTTGATGGAGTGAAAAACTACATAAACCTACAGTTTTTCTTAATTATGATAAAAAGCAAGAAAAAGGCATAAAACTTTAGACTCACCAAGATAGAAAATAGGGTATTTTCTCAATTTTTGCCAAATACAAGTAGACTAGCTATTTTAACTGTAATTCTTACTTGATATCTGCTTTTGTTTTATATAATTTTATTATGTTAAAGCTAAAATGGTCCTTCTTAATTAGACAAAATAGGGAAATGCTGTGGAATAATCCTTCTGTACACCTTGTAAATATATATTGCTATTATTGGTTGAATAAACAAGTAGACTGGCCTATAACTGAACAGGATAAAGTTAGGTGGGAAAGCCAAACTTAGAATGATGGAATGAAGCAGGAACCCCAAAGGATCATCTCACCTTTAGGCAAGTTCAGCAGTCATTTCTCTGTGTGTCCTGCATCTTGAGTTTAGCAGTCCAGGCAGGAACAGTTTCTTGCCCAAATGGCTAGCAAACTCCATAAGAAGCCTCTTCAATGCTCATCTTTCTTTTGAAGTAGCTGGTGCTTCTAGGAGCAGATGTGTCTCATTGGTGCCCCACGTGGATTCAGACTCCATACCTACCGGTGGATGGCCTAAAGTCATAACCAATCCATGGCCCAGAAAGACTCCCAACCCTGCCCACTTGGCTTGCTTTTACCTAAGCAATTTTCTGTAGAACCCTTACTACAGCAGGGCTTAATGCATTGACTTGGAAATTTCCCAAGAGCATGCACACACCCCACCCCCATTGCCACATTCCCTGGCACTGTTCCCTGCCATGTTGCCTAAAGTTGAGATGATCCTTTGGGGTTCCTGCTTCATGAAAGAGTCTGCTAGACATTCTACAGGACACAGAAATATTTGATAGACAAAATGCCAGTATAAGTGGAACTGTCTTTGAAATTTCCTGCTTTGTGGAAAAGTCTGCTGGATCCTATGGGCCTGTGGGTTGAAGATGGATGCCCCAACAGTACAGAAGAACTTTAGGTGACTATTTAGGCAGCGAGATGTCTCTGTTAATTCTAAAATTTTGGAAGTTGCTTACAATGCATTTCCTGTCTACTTAAGTAATATTATATCCTTCTGGAGTCTTTGATGGAGTTGAAGAATAGATATAGTTTTCCTTAGTTATGATAAAAGATAAAGTAGATATAAATATTGTAACTGTAATTCCTGCTTGATAACTGTTTTGTTATATGCAATTTTACTATGTTAGAGTTAAAGACTTTCTTTTTATTTAAACAGAAAAGGGGAGGTGATATGGGAGTCCTCTCTGTGAGCTGAGATTACCATTAATGAATAAAGAAACTGCTTTGGACCTATAGCAAGGCAGAACTTAGGTAGGAAGGGAAAGCTAGGCTGAATGCTGGGAAGAAGAAAGGCAGAGTCAGAAGATGCCATGAAGCAGCTGCCAGAGATAGACGTGCTGAAACTTTGCTGGTAGGCCACGACATCGTGGTGATACACAGATTAATAGAAATGGATTAAATTGATATAAGAGTTAGTCAATAAGAAGCTAAAGATAATGGGCCAAGCAGTGATTTAATTAAAGCAGTTTTGTGTGATTATTTCAGCCCTTATCTAGCTGGGCAGCCAGGAACCAACAGACAACTACCTCCCCCAACAATTTGGTGGTTTCTCTGAATATTGGGAATCAATCTTCCTCAAAACCCAGCAATACCATTCCTGGGAATATACCTGAAAGACAGTCCATGCTACCACAACAATACTTGTGCAAATATGTTCATGCCAGCTTTATTTGTAATCACCAGAAACTGGAAACAACCTAGATAATGATCAACTGAAGAATGGATAAGAAAATGTGGTACATTTACAGAATGGAGTATTACTCAATTGTTAAAAAAATCATGAAATCTGAGGCAAATGGATCAAACTAGAAAAAAAAATCCTCTTGAGTTAGGTAACCCAGACCTAAAGAAAAACGTGGTGTGTACTCACCTATAGGTGCTATTAGTTGTAAAGGATAACCATGTACTTTTTTCTCTAGTGAGAAGAGAAAGGAGTTGGATTTGCATAGGAGGTAGTGAAGAATTGAGAGGAGTAGAATGAGGGCAAACCATAATCATATATGAAAAAAATCTGTTTTCAATAAAATAAAAGCAAAAGCAAACAAATAAAAAAAAGAATGATGGAATGAGGAAGGGTGGAATCAGAGGAGCTGCCAGCAAGACACAGGGAGAAGCTAGATGAATATGGTGTACTGAGAAAAAGTACCAAGCCACGTCGTAGATCAAAGATAAGAAATACGGGTTAATTTACATGTAAGAATTAGTAAGCAACAAGCCTGAGCTATTGTCCAGTCAGCTTGTTTATTAAACCAACAATAGCAACATATATTCCCACAGTGTAAAGAAGAGTTATTCCACAACACTTGTATAGCAAGATCTTAAGGTTGATTGATTCCCAACATTCTGAGGAACCACAATATTGATTTGTATAGTGACTGTACCGTTTGTACTCCCACGAGCAATGAAGAAGTGTTCCACTTGCTCCACATCCTCGCCAGCATGAGCTGTCACATCTGTTATTGATCTCAACAATTCTGACAAGTGTAAGATAGAATCTCAAAGTAGTTCTAATTTGCATTTCCTTGATGACTAAGGATGTTGACTGTTTCTTTGTTTCTTAGGCATTTGAGTTTCTTCATTTAAGAATTCTCTCTTTAGATGTACCCCATTTTAAATTGGATTATTTGGGTTTTAGATATCTAGGGGTTTTTGTTGTTTTTTATTGTTCTTTATATATTTGGACATTGGTCCTCTATTTCTGTTCATATGGAAAATTGGTGTGTAATTTTCTTTGTTGGATTTTGAGGTGGTTTGGGTATCAGGGTAACTGTGGCTTCATAAGAAAAATTGAGCTATGTTCCTTCTGTTTCTATTTTATGGAATAATTTGAGGAGTAGTGGCATTAACTCTTATTTGAAGGTATGGTAAAATTCTCTAAAATCATCTAGGCATAAATTTCTTTTAGTCTGGGAGACTTTCGATGTCTGCTTCTACTTCACTAGGGGTTATCTGATCTTGATTTAACTTTGGTAAGTGGTACATATTGAGAAAGTTACTCTTTTCTCTCAGATGTTCCACTTTTTAAAATATAAGCTTTAAGTATATCCTTATGATTCTCTGGATTTCCTTTGTATTTGTTGTTATATTCCCTTTCATTTCTGATTTTGTTAATTTGGATATTTTTTTCTCTGCCTTTAAATTGGGTTGGATCAGTATTTCTCTACCTTCCTGATTTTCTTGCAGAATCAATTGTTTGTTTCATTGATTATTTGTATTTTTCTTTGTTTGTATTTCATTTATTTTAGTCCTCAGTTGGATTATTTATTACCATCTACTCCTTTAGGATGTGCTTATAACATTTTTCTAGAGCTTTTAGGTGTTTTATTAAGCTCTTTGTAGAGTTCTTTCTAGTTTGTTTGCTTGTTTGTTTTAATGTATGCATTTAGTGCTGTGAACTTTCCTCTTTGCTCTGCTTTCATTGTGTCCCATAGGTTTGGGTATGTTGTGCATTCATTATCATTGAATTCTAAAAAATCTTTAATTTCTTTATTTCTGTCAGTCTTAATAAAAATAATCCATTTTATTAAGTAAATAGTTGTTCAATTTCCAGGAGTTTATATGCTTTCTGTTGTTTCTGTTGATGTTGATATCCAGTTTTAATCTATGGTAGTCTGATAAAAGACATAGAGTTATTTCAGTTTTCTGGTATCTGATAAGACTTGCTTTCTGTCCAAGTATGTGATCAGTTTTGGAGAAAGTTACACAAAATGCAAAGAAGAAGGTATATCACTTTGTGTTAGGATGAAATATTCTCTAAATATCTGTTAGGTACATTTGGCTTATCATATCTGCTCATCCAAAATTTTCTTTGTTTAGTTTTTGTCTGGATGACCTGACTATTGGTGAGAGTGGGGTACTGAATTATCCTACTATCCGTGTGTGAGGGTCCATATATTATTTAAACTATAGCAGTGTTTCCTTTACAAACTTGGGTACCCTTGTATTTGGGCAATAGATGGTAAGAATTGAAATGTGTTCTTGGTGAGCTTTTCCTTTGATGATTATGTATTTTCATTCTCTATCTCTTTTATTAGATTTGGTTTGAAGTCTTTTTGTTAGAAAATTGCTAAGCCAGATTTCTTATGTCCATTCATCTGGAATATTTTTCCAACCCTTTAACCTCAGGCAATGTCTGTTCTTGATGCGCAGGTGTGTTTCTTGAATGCCCCAGATGGATGGATCCTGTTTTTCTTTCATTTTTGAAAATATGTGTCTTTTTATTGGGGGAATTGAGATTATTGACATTGAGAGATGTCAATGACCAATGATTGTTGATTCCTGTATTTTGTTGTTGTTGGTGGTGGTGATGGTGCTGCTGCTGCTGGTGGTGTTGGTGGTGATGTTGCTGCTGCTGCTAATGGTAGTATTGATGTGTGTGTGTGTGCTTCCCATCTTTTGATTTTTCTAGTATGAAATTATTTATTCCCTGTGTATGATGTAGATAACCTCCTGAGTTTGGAGTTTTCCTTCTAGCACATTTTGTATAGTTGGATTTGTAGATAGATGTTGCTTCAATTTTGTTTCATCATGGAATATCTTATTTCTTCCTTCCATGGTAATTGAAAGTTTTGTCAGTATCTATGGTCTCTTAGAGTCTAGAGCACCTCTGTTCATACCCTTCCAGCTTTATTCCCTTCTCAATCTCCATTGAGAATCAGGTGTTATTCTAATATGTCTGCATTTGAATGTTATTTGGTCTTTTTCCCTTGCAACTTTTAATATTCTTTCTTTGTTCTATATGTTTAATGTTTTGATTGCTATGTGCTATGTGCCTAGGAGAATTCCTTTTCTGGTGCAATCTATGTGGTGTTCTGTATGCTTCTTGCACCTTTATAGATTTCTGCTTATTTAGGCTAGAAAAAAAAATTCTTCTTTGATTTGTTGGAACATTTTCAGGGCCTTTGAACAAGGTTTCTTCTCTTTCCTCTATTTCTATTCTTAGGATTTGCCTTTTCATAGTGTCCCAGATTCCTTGGATGTTTCATATGAGGATATTTTGTATTTAATATGTTCTTTGATCAGAATATCTATTTTTTCTGTTGTATCTTCAATGCTTAAGCGTCTTTCTTCCATCTCTTTATTCTGCTCATGAAGCTTGCCTCTGTAGTTCCTGTTCAAATCCCTAAAATTTTCATTTCCCAAATTCCCTCATTTTGGGTTTTCTGTATTGAGTCTATTTCCATTTTTAGGTGTTGAACAGCTTTATTATTTTCTTACACTGTGTTTTTTCCTGAATTTTCTTAAGGAATTTATTGATTTTCTCTTTAAAGAATTGTATGATCTTCATAAAGGCGGATTGAAGGTCTTTTTCTTGTGTTTCAGCTATGTTGGAATATTCAGGGCAAGCTGTGGTAGGAGAGCTGGGCCCTGATAGAGACATATTGCCCTGGTTGTTATTGATTGTGATTTGCACTGCATGTTGGCATCTGGGATTGGGTTGATTGTAGGCCATGGTGCTGATTGATAGATAGGCCTTCATTGAGTGTGTATTTCATACCTTTGTGTTTGTTAGCTCTTATGATTTTCAAAGAGTATGATGCCTGGGTGTTTCCTGTTTTTCTGGCTTGCTCAGTTGATATGTTCCCATTGAATGCCTGCTGGTGTGGGAGACTGAGATACTAGGGTGAGTTGGAGAAGAAAGTTTGGAGAAGACCTTTGTGATCTGTTGGGGATGAGGCCAGAGCAAAAAAGGAAGGCTGCAAAAGGTTTTCTGCTACTGAACTGTAAATGAGACTAGGGGTTTGGACTTAGGGGAGAAGAAAGAGCGGTATAGTTCTACTGTCAGACTACTTGTCCTAGAAATGGGCCTTGAAACAAGTAGATGGAGGAAAGTTACAGAGGCGATATTTGTTGGATCCACAGGAAATAGAATGAGGTGGGCATGCAGGGAAGACTGCCATGAGTGATCTCTTGCAGAACTAGGGTTGAGACTTCTGGAGCATAATTTATATAGCATTTCATTTATTTATTTATTTATTTATTTTGGAGATAGAGTTTCTCTGTAGCTTTGGAATTTGTCCTAGAATTAGCTCTTGTAGACCAGGCTGGTCTCAAAGTTACAGTGATCCACCTGCCTCTGACTCCGGAGTGCTGGGATTAAAGGTGTGTGCCACCATCTCCTGGCTTTGTACCATTTGTGATCATGCCACTCAGTGACATGAATATGTTTTAGAAAATACTGAGATGATCTCAACATCATATGAACTTACGGGTCATATTTTATAAGTCTATATATTCATAGCTAAATATATATTAGACTCTATGATATGACTTATACCTCATATAGCAAGTTATTAAAAGTTATTATTATATATAAGTACATATATACATATATATGTATATATATATGAAATAAGTCAGTGGAGAAAAATGAACTGTTAACAACTCAGTTTAACTGTAAATAAAGAGAAGGATTTACTGGTGTGAGAAATCAGCACACTCAAACCATGATTCTCAGTACCTAAGGGTACAAAAGCACATCCTGTTCAGGATCTGTGAATAAGTTTTCATAATTGCCAGTAGGAAGGAGGAAGGGCCTAGAAAAGCTAAGTCCAGAAGAATTTTTTTTTTATTCTTTGTTTTTGTTTTGCTTTGTAAACTGTCTTATCAAGCTTCTGGTGTAAGATAAGGTAGATTCTCTGGTTTTATGACCTCCAGGGTCCAGGATGTGGGATGAGTATTGACTACTTTCCAGTAGTCCACAGGTATCAAAATTCTTAAATACCTGGGTTTATTTTATGGACCTGATCTTATTTTTCTGCAAGGGGTATTTCTTTATTCCAGATCCTTTACATATAAAAGATTGTTGTTGCTGTCTGGTTCCATAATTATGGAATAGGGAACATAATTTGGGGGTTCAAAGGTGTGGAATGATTCCAAAAGAAGTATTGTTCTCATTTTATCATCTGTAGTGGAATAAGTGATGAAAGGTATTAAATCCAGGAGGAATACTCATAAAAGTTTAAAAGGCAGGGTAAATGCATGCATATAAAGATAATAATTAGAAGAATAGTAAAAGGAAAATCCAGGATGAGAGGGAACCTAGATTCTATCCAAAGGATAAAACTTGTTGAATTCACTATGCCTGGCCCCTAAATCTTTGGATCCCATCTCAAACCAGTGTGGATCTGTTGCTGTAGAAGTTGCATTGTTCCTAGAAGAGACCACAAGTTCCCCAGTTGAACACAGTATGAAAATTTAATCCTTTTTGATTTCAAAGAACACCAGTGCTCAGAAAATTTAGTTGATCTTGAAAGGTATTAAACTGATCTGAAGTTTAATCTGGGTAAGCATATATAGGAATTTTCCCACAAATCGAAATAAGTCAAGATTTATAGGTAAGAGTGGGAAGGAGGTAAAAATGCGTTATTTAAGAGACTTCTTTTTTTCTTGAAGTTCAGGTTGAAACAGGATAAAACATGATATATCGTATAAATATCTCTCCTATAATGGAGAAATTAGATCCCTTTCCCCACCTCCAGCAATATTTGAACCAAGAACAGATACAGACAAGTTGAAAGTAGAAAGTCAAGTGAGGCAGGTGACGAAAATCTGATGCATTTTATCTCTTTTGGGAATTGTAGTGTCCACCTGCAATGTGGTTTATGTAGTCTTATGGGGGCCATAGTAGCAAAAGTAAGATTATATTAGTAAAGTTGGAGTCAACCCACAGGATGCAGTGTTGGGACCTGGACTATAGAGACACATAGCAGGACCTGGCAGTCCAGATTTATTTCCCTTTAATATGGTTTTTTGAGTTGGCATTGTGGAGGAGAACATTTTAAGAAGTTATAAATTAATCCAAAAATTTCTCTCTCTAAATTTGAAATTCAGAGGTATCCTGTTAGGTGAAATGGAAAACCAAAGGCAATGTAAGTCAGGTAGCAAGTAAAGTGCAGGAAGTGTGATCTGGAATTTAAGACAGGTGAAGACACATACAGCAAAGAGATTAGGTAAGAAGAAGTTGTGGGTTTTTTTTTTTTAGAAGTTTGGTAGAGAATTTGATTGAAATATCTTGGGAAAGTATAGCATTAGGGGAACATGTCTGAAAACCCATTACTTGTAAGCATGAGTAAGTGCCCTCTTACATAAAGGGTAGCTAGAGTGATGTCTTGTAGTTAGAGTCCACTCTCTGGAAACCAGTTAACTAGGATTACAGAGAACAATAGTTAGTCTATACCATTGTGGAAGCCAGTGCGAGGGAAGTACATTGTGATTCCTATTTGCAAATATTACCCAGGGAAGTTTTATTGTTTGTGATCACATTAGGTTTCAGCGTTCAATGGTGATGAGAGGGTGGAAGGGTAGGAGGTGAAAGGATGAACTGGAGAAAATGAGGAGTTGTTGTGACAAACTTTATTCAGTCAGAAATAAAGGGAAGGAAAGAACCATGCATCCAGAGGATGTTACTGGGGTCTAGAAGTTCATGAAATGTCTTGAATCAGGGGATCAGCCAGAGATCTGGTTGTAGATCTGTGAGAGCCAATTATCATTGTTGTAAGATAAAACTCATCTGAAGAAATCTCCTCTATAATGAGAGGAAGTCTGAAGATAGGAAGGCAGGTAGGGTTTTTTTTTTTAAAATAAAGTAAGAGGAGGAGTAGGGGGCTTGAATTTAGACATATGGATCAAATCTGAGAGTCATTGGCATTTTGCTGCTGTGAGGATAGTACTATGACCTTGGAATGCCCTTCATACTTTTTGATAAAGTGTTTGGTATGTGTGGAGTACTGAAATATTTCCATTGTCCAGGCTCAATGTAGAAGTTTAAACCAGCTAGAAGATGTAGAACCTTTAAACTATATAGATTCAAGTGAGTTGCCAAAAATGTGGGGAAGTGTGCGGTGGAGAGAGTAAACAATAAAGATAGGGCCTGATTTTTTTTTCACATTCAATAGGCTGACTTTTTGTCATGTTGACTGTGTCCTTTGCTTTACAGAAGCTTCTCAGTTTCAGGAGGCCCATTTACTTATTGATGCTCTTATTGTCTGTGCTACTCGGGTTATATTTAGAAAGTGTTCTCCTATGCCCATGCATTGAAGGTTACTTCCCACTTTCTCCTCTATGAGGTTCAGTGTGGTAGAATTTATATTGAGGTTTTTAATCCATTTGGACTTAAGTTTTGTGCATGGTGACAGATATGGATCTATTTTCACTCTTCTACATATTGACATCCAGTTATGCCAGCAACATTTGTTGAAGATGCTTTCTTTTTTCCATTGTATCTTTTTTGCTTTTTTGTCAAAAATCATGTGTTCATAGGTCTGTGAATTAATATCCGGGTCTTCAATTAGATTCTATTTGTCAACGTCTCTGTTTTTATGCCAATACCAAGCTATTTTCTTTACTGCATCTCTGTAATAGAGCTTGAAGTCAGGAATGGTAATGCTTCTGGCAGTTCCTTTATTGTACAGGATTGTTTTGGCTATCCTGGGATTCTTGCTTTCCCATACATCAGACAAAGGACTGATCTCCAGAATATATTGTAACATGAGTGGGGGCTTGCTTGTTGTTGTTGGGGTTTTTGTCCTGACCAGTACCCCACAACTGTTTAGCCTCAAAGAAAATCACACATAGGTCTCCATAAATTATAAAGCTGATTGGCCCATTGGCTCTAACCTTTTATTAGCTAACTTTCACATCTTGGTTAACCCATTTTTTGATCTATGTTAGGCATGTGGCTCAGTACCTTTTTCAGTGGGGCAGATCACATCCTGCTGCTTCGGTGGTCTGGGCAGGAGTGGAAGGAATCAACTTCCTCCTTCCCAGAATTCTCCTGTTTTCATTACATCATTTTTTACTTCCTGTCTGGTTTTTCCACCTATATTTCCTGCCTGGCCAATCAGCATTTATTTATAACATGATTGACAGAATACAGACAATTCTCCTGTACCACTCCCCCCCCCTTTTTTTTTAAAAAAAAAGGAAAATATCCATAGTCCATTTTTTGGGAATGTGGGCGTAGTATTTCAGGCTAGTTCCACCTGGTTGGGGGTACTGATAATCTTAGGGGACCTAAAGAAAATTGAGAGTTATGATCTCCTGACTGAAGTATCCTGTGAGTCTTGATCATCTCAGGCAGCAGTCTTGAAGCTGTTCTGGATGAAGAACTCAGACATCTGGGCCATCTATTCTTGCCAGAGATTTCTCAGGTGGCCTTCCTTGATCAAACTGGATTTTTCTTAACTCTGAATAAATCCACAAAAAAAAAAATCTCTTCTACAAAGTAACATACCTTTTGACTTCAACTGTGAAGTCAAGGTATTTTCAAAATACCTATCTTGGATTAATTCAGCCACATTTATAAGCAAATATCTTTTAGAAGCTGTTGCTCCTTCCTCAGCATTCATACAATTCAAAGAGAGCATAATAGCATACAATATCAAGATTCTTTGTGTATTTTCCATCTTTATGTGGCTTTATTTTAACCTCTATTTCTTTTATTTTTACTTTATCTTTTGGATTTTTGAGACAGGTTCTCTGTGTATCTTTGTCCTGAACTCCTTCTGTAAACCAGGTTATCCTTGAACTCACAGACCTGCGTCTGTCTTTGCCTCCCAGGCTACTCTCTTTCTTTCTTTTTTTTTTTTTTACTCTGAGAACTTTAACCTTTAGCCTGTATATATTTTTAATACACTGTAAACCATTTAGAGGTTTTCTTACTCTTGGAATCTCTCTTTACTGTATATCTCTCTTTTTCTGACCACATGAGTCTTTAATTTTCTACGGAATATGGAGTTTTTTTGCCACAACTCTATGGCGTTTTAAGGTCTTTGCCAGGAAGCAAGCTGCAACATTGTGTCCATAGCTCCATAGTTGGGATAACCTGCTTGAAAGAGTCAGAGGTTTCCCTGGCAAGACAGCCAAGAAAGCCTGCATTTTAAAACAGCATAGCTTTTTTCCTGCTATGGCTGAAAACTGAAATGCTTTATTCTAGTCTTTTAAGCTTTTTCAGGCTTTATGTGGATGCAGTTATCCACGTGGGTGCCAATCTGTAACATGAGTGGGCCTGGCTTGTTTGTTGTGTTTCTGTCCTGCCCAGTACCCCACCACTGTTTAGCCTCAATGAAAATCACACATAGGTCTCCATAAATTATCAGCTGATTGGCCCATTAGCTCTACCCTCTCACTGGCTGACTCTCACATGTTGATTAACCCATTTTTCTGATCTATGTTAGACATGTGGCTCAGTACCTCTTTTCAATGGGGCAGATCACATCCTGCTGCTTAGGTGGTCTGCGCAGGAGTGGGAGGAATCAACTTCCTCCTTCCCAGAATTCTCCTGTTCTCATTACATCATTTTTACTTCCTGTCTGGTTTTTCCACCTATATTTCCTCCCTGGACAATCAGCATTTATTTATAACATGATTGACAGAATACAGACAATTCTCCTGCAATATATAAAGAACTCAAGAAATAAGACATTAAAATTCTAAATAACCCAATTAAAAAGTGGTTACTGAACTAAGCAGAGAATTCTTATCAGAAGAATTTCAAATGGCCAAAAGATACTTAAGAACATGTTCTTTGTCCTTAGCTATCAGGGAAATGCAAATCAAAACCACCTTGAGATACCATCTTACACCTGTCAGAATGGCTAAGATCAAAAACACTAATGATAGCTTATGCTGGAGAGGTTGTGGAGCAAGGGGGAACACTCATCCATTGCTGGTGGGAATGTAAACTTGTGAAACCACTTTGGAAATCAGTGTGGCAGTTCCTCAGAAAACTGGGAATCAGCCTACCTCAGGATCCAGCAATTCCACTCTTGGGGATATATCCAAAAGATGTTCAATCGTACTACAAGAGCATTTGTTCAACTATGTTCATAGCAGCATTATTTGTAATAGCCAGGAACTGGAAACAACCCAGATGCCCCTCAACTGATAAAGAAAGTGTGGCACATCTACACATTAGAGTACTACTCAGCAGTAAAAAATAATGACATCTTGAATTTTGCATGCAAATGGACAGAATTAGAAAACATCATCCTGAGTGAGGTATCCCAGACCCCTCTCAAAAAAACAAATATGGTATGTACACACTCATAAGTGGATACTAGTCATATACAAAGGGCAACGAGCCTATAGCTCAGGATCTTAGAGAAACTAAGTAATAAGGTGAACCCAAAGACAAACATATATAGACCCACCTGGAAATTGGAATCAGACAAAAATTTAGGAGTGGGGGGGGCCTAGAGGGGGAGAGAAGGGAGGTTGAGGAGAACTTGAGAGAATGGGATGATTGAGATGGAGGAAGGACAGATATGAGAGCAAGAAAAAGAGATATCTTGATTGAGGGAGCCATTATGGAGTTAGCAAGAATCCTGGCTCTAGAAAAATGTCCAAGAACCCACAGGGATGAACCCAACTAAGACCCTAAGCAATAGAGGAGAGGGTGTCTGAACTGACCTTACCCTGTAGTCAGAATGATGATTATCTTAAATATAACCATAGAATCTTCATCCAACAACAGATGGGAACAGAGGAAATGACCCACTGGACTCAGCACTGGACTGAAATCCCAAGATCCAGTTGAATAGTGGAGGGAGAGAGAGAGTATGAGCAAGAAATTCAAGACCATGAGGGGGTCATCCACTGAGACAGTTTGCTTGAGCGAATGGGAGTTCACCAACTCCAACTGGATTGGGAGTGAATGAGCATGGGAATAACCAAACCCCCTGAAGGGGGTTGACAGCTGGGGCAGGCTGAGGGGCCACTGATAGTGACACTGAGATGTGTCTCTACTTGCATATACCAGCTTCATGGGATCCTATTCTCTTCAGATGTAAACCTAGTTCAACCTAGTTGTAGTAGGGAGGGCTTTGGACTTTCCACAGGGTGAGGTGCATGGCACTCCCTTAGGGTTGGAGGAGTGAGGGGAGGGTCTGTGGAGGGAGAGCGAGGGGACTGGGAAGAGGGGAGGGAGTGAGAATTTGGATTGGTATTTTTTTAAGTAATAAAAAAAGGAAAAAAATAAAAATTGAAAAATAAATGTGTTATTCTACATATTCAAAATAAATAGGGCCACATAATCCTGGAATTACTAGGAGACTGCCATATAAAATTCAAAGGGATTTAGGTTTAAGGATTCATGTAGAAGGTGTTGAATCTTCAAAAGGACTAGTAGGAGAAAATTGGTACATTCTAAGTATAATTTTATACATATTTGTTTGGGGGTTCTTTTATTATTCAGTTCAATCCATGTTCTCTACTTTGTCAATGTATTGGGAATTGTATGAAATATGTGTGCTCCATTTGATGCTAAAAGAGCATAGCTAGAGACTTCAAGGTTTTTTTTAATTTTATTAAAAACATTCTATCAATTCTTTTTGTAGAAAACACAAGGGAGAAACCTGGCCAATCAACATATGGTTGTGACCACAAAGAGAGGGACTCAATAAACAACAAGAGTCTAAAAACACACAAAAATTCTTCTATCGTCTCTCCAGGAATTGTCTATGCTTTTCCATTAAACTGTTCTTAAAAATTCCACACATCCTCACTAGTACCATCTGTCCCAATAGCAGACAGTAAGAGAAAGCAGGCTTGTTAAATCAATTCTTTTTTTTAAATTTTCATCCATTTTATGTACTAACCACAGTTTTCCATTCTACCCCTCCTTCCACTCCTCCCACCTCTCTGCAGCCCACCCCCCATCCATTCTTCCCAATGAGTAAGGCATCCAATGGGGAGTCAACATAGCCTGGCACACCAAGTTGAGGGAGGACCAAGTCCCTCCTCCCTGCATCAAGGCTAAGCAAGGCATCCCACCATAGGGAATGGGCTCTGAAAAGCCAGCTCATGCAGCAGGGTTAGATCCTGGTCCCACTACCAGGGCCCACTCAAACAGACCAAGCTACACAACTGTAAACATATGCAGATGACCTATTTCAGTTTCATGCAGGCTCTACAACTGTTGGTCTAGAGTTCATGAGTTCCCATGAGCTTGGTTCAACTGTTTATATAGATCCCCCACCACGGTCTTGATCTTCCCTTTCTTATATAGTCCCTCCTCCCTCTGTTCTAATAGAATCCCAGAGCTCAATCTGGTACTTGACTGTGGATCTCTGTATCTGCTTCCATCAGTTACTGGGTGAAGGCTCTATGAGGACACTTAGGATATTCCCTTATCTGATTACAGGGGAAGGTCACTTTGTGGCACCCTCTCCACTATGAGTCTGGTATCATCTTTGTGGATTCCTGGGAATTTCCTTAGCACCAGGTTTCTCCTTAACCCCATAACCTCTATCAAGATATTTATTTCATTGCTCTCCTACTTCATTCCTCCCCCATCTCTACCATCCCATTCCTTGATATTCTCATCCCCTATGCCCTCCCCTCTACCATCCACCCTCACACCCAATTTACCCAGGATATCCCATCTATTTCCCCTACTCAGGGTGATCCTTTCATTCCTCTTAGGGTCTTCCTTGTTACCTAGCTTCTCTGGAGCTGTGAATTGTAGTCTGATTATCCTTTGCTTTACATATCCTTATAAGAACATAGCATGTTTGTCTTTCTGAGTCTTGATTACCTCACTCAGGATGTTTTATTTCTATTACCACCAATTTTCCTGCAAATTTCACAAAACCATTGCTTTTTACAACTGAGTAATAGTCCATTGTGTAAATGCATCACACTTTCTCTATCCATTCTTCAGTTAAGGGACATCTATGTTGTTTCCAGGTTCTCGCTACTATGAATAATGCTACTATGAACACCGTTGAGCAAGTGTTCTGGTGGTATCATAGAACAATCTTGGATCTTGAGGTAGATTGATTCCCAATTTTCTGTGAAGTCTCCATACTGATTTACAAAGCAAGTGGCAGGACTCTGGTAACTAACCTTCACCAGATTACTCATCATCGGTTCACAAAAC
Organism: Microtus oregoni; assembly: GCF_018167655.1. Taxonomy (NCBI): domain Eukaryota; kingdom Metazoa; phylum Chordata; class Mammalia; order Rodentia; family Cricetidae; genus Microtus; species Microtus oregoni. The sequence goes on from NW_024544825.1 coordinate 201,791, forward strand.
TTTCTGAGTTGCTCAGACCAAAGCATATACACTTAAGATTGGACAGCATAGTGCAGGATGTCTCAGCCAGATGTCAGGCTTATGCTCAAGTGAATCCAAATTTGAGAGCCCTTATCCAGGAAGGGCCTAAATGAGAGATCAACACCTTGGTGGACTCTGGAAAAACTGACTTCACAGAGATCTGGCCTACTGGGGGATGTCAAAAAGACTTACTTGTTTTTATGCACAGCCTTTCCAGGTGAATACACATATTTAGCATCCAGGCTGAAACTTTTCAAATAGTAGCAAAAAGATCCCCCCCCTGGTCCCCTGATTTAGCCTTCCCCTAGCACTGGGGTCAAATAATGGTCCTACATTCATAGCAAAAATTTTCAATTAGTAGCTAAAGATTTAGACATAGATTGAAAACTTCATTGTACATATAGGCCTCAGAGTTCTGACCAGGAAAAAAAAAACAGTAAACTGGATATTAAAGGAAACTTTAACAGAAGTCTCAGAAGAGTCCAGCAAAAATTGGATAAGCCTCCTTCCTTTGTTTGGCTTCAGTCCACTGTACCCTATGAAGTGAAGTATTTAGCCCCTTATGAGATTGTTTGGAAGACCTCCCTAACTAATTCCAAGGTTCAGGGACCAGCAGTTGGCAGAACTCTGTAACCATTCTTTTCTCAAGTAACTGATGGCCCTCCAGTTCTCCATACAGGCTAGTCATTGAGAGACCCAGCTTACTTCTAAGTCTATAACCCACTTCCCCTTGTTCAAGTCCATTGATGCTACCTGGGTCAATCAAATAGCCAAGGAGCTACTGAAACTAACCTGTAAAGGGTAATTCTCTCCACTCCTACAGTTGTGAAGGTAACTCACCATGGATCTACAGCCCCAAAGTCAAAAATTAGAACCTACAGGCACTGCTAACAAATGAACTGCTTCTGGACTATGGACCTATTGAAGTTAATGTTTCATTGATCCTCAGACCCTTCCACTCTCTGCCCCTCTGTCTCCTTCTAAGTCTTATGTTTTGAACTATGTGTATGAACTATGGGTGTGAATCATGGTCCAACCTCCCACTGTCTTCAGGCCTGAACTGGAAAATGAGGAAGAAAGATATAGGGAAAGTAATGGTAAATGTGACTACAGACCAGCAACCCATATTCTATACTGACTTTTACTTGCTGATGCCTACTTTAAATATCTAACAGCACTGGATAAAGAAAATATATAGGAATTTATCTTTTGAGGTAATATATAGAGTTTACAATTCAATGCATGCCTCGTGGCTAGGGACCAGTCACCATAAACAAGGAGTTTTCTTACAAAAGTTGGGACTGTAAAATTGGAGCTCTTAAGAAAACTACTTTAAAAATATTCTGGCATTTAGAAATAGGAAAAACCAAGAGAATTAAACTGTAAGTCACAGAAAGGGCCACAATGAGGACAGTTAAACATTCCCAGCTAAAAATTAATCCAAGATTGCTGGTTAAGTTTAGATATCTGGCCCCTGTACTACATAGGTTCTGTAGAAATTCTTACCACCAGTAGCCTTTAAGTTACCTGCCTACTTGGGCATGGCCTCTTATACTATACTACATATACCGATGTAAAGTACATATCCAGCCTCTTTTCCCACTTCGGGATCCAGTTGTTGTTCCGTGTTCCAGCAGACGATTATCTGTGAGTCTTACTCCTAAATAAATAATCCTCTATTATACTGTGAGTCTTACTCCTAAATAAATAATCCTCTATTATACTCAGTTCTGAGCTAGTGTGGGATTTCTTTTAAGCATCTGTCTTCACATAGGGATAGGAACTAGCCAGACTGTTAACCCATTGACTGACAAAACTCGTTGTGATGGGGGTAGTCCAAATTAACTTTAGAATACTTAAAGGGAAAAAAAATACTTAAAGGGGCTAAAACTTGTATAATATCCAAATTTTTAATCTAGGGACATCCCCTTATTCTTATGCCTGCTATTCTGCATGATGGCTTGATTCATCTGTATAACAACAATATTTCTGAGCCCCCAAGACCACTTGTTAGCAATGGACCAAGTATTTGACTAAATATTCCTCTTCTGATATGTTTCTAAACCATGTAGACAGGTTGCTTAGGACCTAAAAGTAATAAAACAATAGTGAGATTCCTTTTCATATATGATCCTACACAATTGGAGTGTCTTAAACTTACTTCTCATGAGATAAATAAAACTATCTGGCTTTGGGAAAAACTTATTGATTCTATGCTAATTTATCAGGAATAATTTTTTAAAAAATCTTGTCAGGGTTGGAAAAACATCTTCATGAGAGAGAGAAAGGAGAAAGAAAGAAACAAAGAAAGAAAGAAAGAAAGAAAGAAAGAGAGACAGAGAGGGAGGGAGAGAGAGAGGGAAAGAAAGAAAGAAAGAAAGAAAGAAGAGATGGAGGGAGGAGGCAAGGAAGGAAAGAATAAAGAAAGAGAAACAAAGAAACAAAGGAAGGAAAGAAAGAAAGAAAGAAAGAAAGAAAGAAAGATGGATCAGATAATTGACATCAGTCTTTATTCTCTTGATCCCCCTGGCTAACAAATCTATCAACATTGACTAGGCTTTTAATTCCCATTCTGATGGAATTGACAGCAGGCTCTGCATCTTAAACTATATGGCCAATAAAGTATAAGCTCAATAAAATTAATGATCTTTAGAACAAGCTCCACCTCTTTAGAGCAGCATGAGTACACAATCAACTCATTCACTAAGACAACCGGGGAATAGAACAAAACTCCAGACCTATAATGTTTTCTGAGTCACATGCACTGTCCTGATCAAGCAATTCAAAGAAGTTTATCAACATAGGTACTCAGATTTCATTGGGGAGCATTGTCAGCCCAAGTGATGTAATGTTCACACACACACACACACACACACACACACACACACACACATAAAACAAAACAAAAAATATATGTAGATATATGTGTAAATATATGTTCATATATATTCATGTATATTATACAATCTGATTTATAACATATAATCATATATTATATTTGATTGTAATATATAGAATATATTATGTTATATTATATATTGCATGTTATGTGCGATTATAATGTATATGAGTATATATTAGACAACTTATAATCATATAATATGTGTTATATAGTATGCATGTGCATATAATACATATATAGCCAAATTTGAAGCAAGCTTTAATTAAAAACAGGCCAGATGGATGGGCTCTGTCCAGGCCCATCACTGGGTTTCCAGAAGATGATCCTGAATCAAGTTTTCCAATGGATTAAGTATGTCCCATCAAGTCCAATCAGATTTAGAAGCATAGATCCTGACAAACTTCTGGCCTACATCCAATCAAGGGCAAGAGTACATCCTGATGTATTTCTAGCATGTGAACCCCCCTGCCTATATGTGATCAAGCACATCCCATACAGTTAGGTCAACAGAAGTTGTTTAGGGGGGTGAAAACATGTGTCTTATTACCTCCCATAATTTCAGGAATTATCTATGCTTCCAGATCACAGGGATTTTTCTTCCATGGATATCTAAGGCATAGTTATTAAAACTTAAAATTTAACTTTTTCTCTCACATTTCCCCCTTGAGTTGCATTCTGAGTCAAATCCTTTCCTCTGTGATGTGTTCCTGTTTATATTGGGATCTAATAACCATCAGCTTAATGTTACCCAGACAGTAATTATCAATTAGTTAAGGCATCAATGATGCAAGAGTAAACAACAGTTAGAAGAATCAGGAGGGCCAAAGCCTTGTGATGGTTGACACCTGAGTTAGTATCTATAAGAAACCTGGAAATGAGAATGGGGAATAGTTATTTACTTCATCACAGGTCCCCTTTTCTCAGGGGTTATTTTGAGTGCAGCCAGATTATTTCTAATGATTCCTGATTGGTTTATATAGAAACAACAATTTTATCTTAAAGCTATATAATAACCTCTCTGTTACATAGAGCAGGTTGAGTACCTTATCATATTATGGAAGCATTCCAGCTAATAAATCTTCCTCTTGATAGATCTGAGTCTATTTGGTTAAAACAGGTATCTTTTTTAGTATGCCAATATGCACTATAGGTAGCTATTTTGTTCCCTAAGGCAAGGAGTTTCATTTTGATCTATCATTCCAGCCTGTTGGGATATAAGGAATACCATACTCTTTTCCGTAACTACTTCCTCCTGAAAGTAGGAATGGCAAGAAGGGAATTCAGGTAACAGGACATTCATCAGAAGCATCTGCTTCTCTGGCCCAGCTGAAAAGACAAGGAACATTCACATTAGCTAGACTGGTCCACAAGAGCTTTCAGCAAATCTAGGACTCAAAGTAATTTGGTCGTAGTCAGTAGCTAATGTTAGCATGTGTGTGTCAGCCAAGTAGAAATCTACTGAAACAGATATAAACTAGGGGCAGAAGTTAAAATTTGGGAACTTAAATGAAAATATTACATTTGGAACTATCAGGCCCATAGTCCTAGTAGTTGGGGGAGGGTAGGAGTTCCAAGACCAGGAGAGAGATCCCATTCTCAGGAATAGACTGGTGGGAAAACTTAGGCTGTACTTCTCTGGAATCCTTTTGACCTATGAAAAGTAGATCCAAGTCTTATGACTCCCAAGATTCTCTGAAGCTTATATGATTTTTTAATTTATAAAATGACATAAAAGTTTTAGATACAATAACATTACCAATCTGTACTGAAATCCATAGTGTAGAAAAAGCAGGTAACAGGAGTCGTAAAACAGTTGGAGTTGACTCACACCTTTGAGTCCTAGCAAAAGATATATAGTTAGTTTAAAAGCAAGAACATTTTTCCTCTGTCCAGAGAGGTAGATGTAGTTTGAACAAAGATGTTTTTAGCTCATTGAGAAGCACCTTTATGTCTATACTTAGAATACAACCAAAAGAAATCTAAAATCTCGAGTTTATGACTGAACAGTAAGTAGTCAGTGATATACCAGCTAATCAGAACTCCCGTGATCAATGCTAAAACTGAACGTTTGAAATCTTAATGTAATAATAGCATAGAAGGGAAAAGAAATCTGAAACATTTCACATCTTCTCATACCTTAAACCACTTACTTATACCTTTACAGCTTTAATCTATGCCTTAAATAATTTTCTGAGACCCTCGGTGCCAAAGTGACAACAGAACCAAACTGACGATCAGCCCCAGGTAGCTGAGGGGGTACAATGAAAGCAGCAGCATGAAGCTGTGGCCACTGCTGCATTTACCCACCAACTTCCAAAAGTCAAAGGGGACCAGGAGCTCTGAGGACACATCTGTGCAAACAGCTGTGGCCTCACTCTGCAGGCCAGACCCAAGCTCCTACTGTTCAGACCACCCACTGAAGTCCCAGGCAGCCCACAGAAGCAGAAGACATCCCAGATAGCTCCAGTGTGCTCAGACACCGGGGGTGACCCAGGCCTCGGTCCCTGGGACCCCAGCTTTACCAGCAATGTGCTACCATTCCTGGACAGGCTGCTGAAGGCCAAGGCGGGCCCCACCTGCCCTTCATACACTACCCCAAGGTCTGTGGGGACATTTGTACAGAGCCACAGACCTATCAGGACCATGAGGAAGGACAGAAGCACTGGAAGAAGCAGGCGGCTCAGATGTCAGGCAAACAGTCTAGGTGAGGTCAGAGAGGGGCCCAGAGCCTTCACTGCAGCTTGTGTACTGTGTCCTGAACTGGAGTGGATGCCCATGCTGCTCACATGAGGGGAGCTAGGCACTGAAGTTACACACTAGGCTTGGGAGACTATTACCTCCAAGGCCATGCCTCAGAGTGTCACCTACACCCAAGGTTCAGACAACAAGCACCCTTTGACTTCAGTCAAAAAGGAAGCTCACACAAGTCACAGCTCCACACACCTCAGACCTGGCCAGCACCAGCCTCTGGGCCCTCATCTCCCATGCTACCACACAGTTCAGTTCTCCCTGCTGAGGTGAATTTGGCACCCCCAAAGATGACAGGTCACTCCACCCCACCTGTCAGCACCCCTCTAAGAGGGTGAGCTGGTGATCAACAGTTAAGAGGGGTAGAAAATTGTATCAAACCTTTATTTCTAACGATTACCGGGGAACTTCTGTGGTTCTTGGACAACAGCTGTATGCCCACAGATGGCATTCAGGAGCCAAGTTTGGTTCTGCCTCCTGGGGATTCAGTCTTTATATGGAGACACCAGGCAAACCAAAACAGAAAAAAAAATGAGCCTTCCTAGCCGAACGGGCAGATAGGCATGACAGACAACACACAAAAGAAGGAAAGGATGGACTTACCCGCCAAAGGACCGAGGGGCATCTTCACTGAAAATATGCCATCTTGAGGGTACTGTGCAGCACCGTGAGTGAGGAGAGGAAGATAACTAGAACCTGTTCTAACCAAAACACAAAAAAATTATAGCAACAATGGGGGGAAAGGGGACTCTGACCAGGCGAGATCAAAACCCTTTAGAAGTCCCTGTTCCAGGTGTCAGATATTGTCAGATATTGCCCAAATGGCTTCCTCAGGGGAGGGGGTGAGAAGGTGCAGTCAATGTCTCAGACACTGGGAGTCAGGTAGAAGGCTTACAACAGTCTCATTTATTGAACAATAGGGAAAAACATATATACTCGCCCAGCATACCGGTGTTCTGATCCATTGACAGTTGACCTCTCAGGCTCGTCTCTCATTGGTTAGGCACAATCAGAACCTCTGACAGCACCTGTTGCTAGGCACTCTAGAAACACTGCTTGATCACTCCTTATTGGCTAGGCAAAGTCAGGACTTTTGACAGCACCAGGCAGATCCCAGGTTGGCTTCTTTAGTTTTTTTTAGGGGGGACACTAGTAGGCCTTAACTTCTTATAACTAACAATTAACTTTTATTTCTTAATTAGCATTAACAATTTACAATAACTTAATAGCTTTCATAAGACTAGTATTTGCTGGGGTAGAGCTTGTGAACAGGGACTGCGGGAGCCAAGAGGCTAGCATTGCCCTTGACAAGTTAATAGGTATCACAGTCACAGTTAATGGATGGCCACACGTTTCTTTAGCCAGAGATAAGGAGAAGGGCTCCCTTTATATCAAGCAGGAACTTTATCCAAGTCTCCGAGGAAATGAGGGCTTTTGTCTAAATGCCTAACCTTGGGAAAATGACTTTATAGCTTTATCTCTGTTACATTTTAGTCTTAAAATTACAATTTCTCATTTGAATCTCCTTTTAGTATCAAAATAAAACTATTAACTTAAAAGCAGTCCACAGAGAGACTGGGAACTTTCCTGATCCTTTTAGAATACACCATTACAGAATTTAACAGTTTCTTATATGACTCAGTTTATAAAAAAATAGGTTAAGGAAAGAGATAGTTATGTGGCTGCCCAAAAGCTGTTCCTCATGAACCCTTCATGGCGTTAAAGCCAGTAACAGCTGGGTGACTCTTATGTTACAAAATTTGGCTGCCAGCACATGTACAAGGTACATTCTTGCAAGAGAAAACATTGAGATACAGCTTTAATATTTTATTCAAAAAACATCATTTTTAAATCCTATCATTCATAAACCTTGCTTTCTTACCAGGCCAGGAATTATCATTAAAAAATCTATTCTAATCCCAAATACCTTGGAGACTTATTGTTTCCTGCTTGGTAGGAATACTCCATGTGGTCACCTTTAATCAAGATGGTAGTGAAGTCACATGACATCCATCTTCTCCAATTGTAACAATGATGGCTCCAAGTTATGTGGCTGCCTAAAGATGGCAGCAAGCCATGTGTTGCTTATGTCCTGAAATGGAATCATGCCACATGGTTCCTTTAAGAGTACCTATGCACAGGTTTTAACTATCAAGTCCCAGTATTACTAGTTTTGGGTTAACTTTTTTCATAGATTTTATAACAATACCCAATAAATTTACAAATCTTCAGATACAGAAAGTTCATAAAAACTAATTCTAATTTTTTGACTGTTTTGCTTTGTTCTTTTCCTGTCACTCTGTTAGATGGCTCAGACTGACATAGGATATAAAGGAAACTTTCAAATAAGCATGTTTGGGTCTAGATAAGAGTAAGTCGAACTCTAGAGCTAGCTTCCCAATAAAATAGAACATACAACAATATTAAAGCTATCCACACCAAAAGACATCTGAATTCCTGTTAACCTGAATACATCGGCCATAAAACCAGCCCTGACAGAAGTGGTGACTGGTGGGAGCAAAGACAGCAAAAATATCTGCCCCATTTCTGTTTCAGCTCCATGCTTGAAACAAAATTCACAGACACACCAGAAATTACAGACAGAAAATATTTTCCAATCAAACATGGAGACACAACTCTTTCAAGAAATAGACAAAGTTTTCCAAAAAGACAAACAAAACTTTCCTCAGGAAACAAACTACACTTTCCAACCGAAACCAGAACCAGACAGATGGGCAAGGACTCACACTGTATGTGCTGCGGTCCCATCAAACACCCTCCATGCCCCAGATAGAGCATGTACAAAACAGGAAGCCTCTATATCTTGCTGGAGGCCTCCAGAAAATGTTAATGTTCAAGAAAAAGACAACTACCATAATTTAAAGTCAAATTAGAATCAAGCTTTAATTAAATACTGACCAGGAATCTGGCCAGGTCCATTTCTGGGTTTCCAGAAGATAGCTCTGAATCATGTTTTCCAGTGGTTAAAGTAAGTCCCATCAGGTCCTATCAGAGGAAAGTGTACATCCTGATGTACATACGACCTATATCTTATCAAGGGAAAGTGTAGATGGAAACTGCTCTTTTATTTCCAGGCCATCCAGACCTGAATAATCATATGACTACAAATTTGACTATTATAAATGACTATTAGTTTGTAATTTTAAATTGTACATTACATTTTAAATGAGCTGTAAAAGCATAATATCTTTTTTTTCTTTATTTATTTTAAATTTATTTATTTATTTATTAAAGATTTCTGTCTCTTCCCGGCCACCGCCTCCCATTTCCCTCCCCCTCCTCCAATTAAGCCCCCCCCCCACTCAGCCCAAAAAGCAATCAGGGTTCCCTGTCCTGTGGGAAGTCCAAGGAACCCCCACCTCCATCCAGGTCTAGTAAGTTGAGCATCAAAACTGCCTAGGCTCCCACAAAGCCAGTGTGTGCAGTAGGATCAAAAACCCATTGCCATTGTTCTTGAGTTCTCAGTAGTCCACATTGTCCGCAATGTTCAGAGAGTCCGGCTTTATCCCAGGCTTTTCCAGACCCAGGCCAGCTGGTCTTGGTGAGTTCCCAGTAGAACATCCCCATTGTCTCAGTGTGTGGGTGCACCCCTCGCGGTCCTGAGTTCCTTGCTCGTGCTCTCTCTCCTTCTGTTCCTGATTTGGACCTTGAGATTTCAGTCCTGTGCTCCAATGTGGGTCTCTGTCTCTGTCTCCTTTCATCGCTTGCTGAAGGTTAATATTCAGGAGGATGCCTTCAATGGAAGAATGGATGAAGAAAGTATGGAATATATACATATTAGAGTACTACTCAGCAGTAAGAAACAAGGACTTCTTGAATTTTGCATACAAATGGATGGAAATAGAAAACACTATCCTGAGTGAGGTAAGCCAGACCCAAAAAGAGGAACATGGGATGTACTCACTCATATTTGGTTTCTAGCCATAAACCAAGGACATTGAGCCTATAATTAGTGATCCTAGAGAAGCTAAATAAGGAGAACCCAAAGAAAAACATATAGGCATCCTCCTGAATATTAAGCATAATATCTTAAACAAGTGTAGAAATATATATATATAACAAAATTGACTTTAAATTTGTATCAATAAACCAAGGTCCATACCAATATAAAGTATTCATATCTATATCATATCTTCCCCCTTTTTAAAGAACGTATTTGCTATGACCATTAACCACTCAATATCAACCCCCTTTAAATGAAAGCAAACATTTATAAACAATCATTTTGGGAATTCGCATGTTGTTTTCTCCAAACTGCTTCCTGCTAATTGTTGGGCAAAGTACTTTTAGGGTTCAAACCACATCAGCCTGGAAGGAATCCACAGGTTCCCATCCTTTGTGGAAACAAAAATCCTCTCTTTCAAAGTAACACATCCTTAGAAGCAAATTTTGAACTCAAGGTACCTTTGAAATATATGTTGATTTGGCTTAGCAGTCCGCACAATCAAATTTCCTCTGCAGTTAGCTCATTAATGGTCAAAAAATTAAAGGAAAACAATAGTACACGTAATCCAGACTCTGCATATTTTCTAACTTTATGTACCTTTTTTTAACTCTTTTATTTTTTAATATTTATTTTATCTTTACTCATTTAATCTATGACTGTCTGTAGTCTTTCTTCTCTCTCTCCTAAGCCCATGTACATTTATCCAACACTGCCCTATCTAGAAGTCTTTTCCATCTGAATATGTCTTATTGTGTATCTGTAATTATTTTCTGTTCAGGAGAGTTTTTTCTTTCTTTTTTTTAAATGCTGAACAGTCATGGCTAAAACCAATGCTGCAACTTTGCCTCTTAGCTCAGCCCCACCCAACTTGATGGAGGTACAGTCACCACCAGCTCCGTGATCCATGCTCACAACCTCTAACTCCAGGAATGCAGAGGGTCTATGTTGCCAGTAAGCAACTAGTATCATTCTATTCACAAACTCCGTTTAAGTGCTCTATAGCAAGATCTCCTGAAAGCTCCAGAGCCATTTGTTTCACCAAGAAGTATGAACCAGAATTCTATCTCTTAAAGAAGCTGTGCCTCTGCTTGCAGCCAGAAAACAGAGGCTATCTGAAAAAATGTAGCTACCAAGAAGCTCCAATTGACTCCTGTTTTTTTTTTCAGTCTAGACGCCCTTTTTTAAGCTTTCTTAGGCTTTATGTGGATATTCTTGCCAAAAGTTTGGGTACCATTTGCAGATGGAGACTGCTCTTTTGTTTCCTGGCCTTCCATACCCAAATAATTGCACAAAACTATATTAATTTCAACACTGTTTGGCTTATGGCTTAATCATATTTCTAACTAGCCGTTACATCTTAAATTAACCCATTTCTATAATCTATGTTTTTCCATGTGTCTGTGGCTTACTGGTTAGGTCCCAGCATCTTTCTCCTTCAGCAGTTTCATGGCATCTGCCTGACTGCCTTTTTTCTCCCTGCATTCAGTTTAATCTTCCTACCTAGCTATATTCTGCCCTGCTATTGGCTGAAAAAGCTTTTTTATTAAGCAATGGTAATAAAACATATTCATAGCATACAGAGGGGAATATCACATCAGGCAAGAGTGCATTCTGACATATTTCCTTAATGTGAATCTCCCAACCACTTCTGAACCTCCCACCTGCATTTGAGAAAACACACCTGATACAGATCGATCAAACAAACTTGTTGAGAGGAGCAAAAATGTGTGGCTTATTATATCCCATAAACAACAGCCTCCAACATTTGGGTAAGGGGCCTGCATATCAGAGGCATTTTGTTTCATGCATCTCTAAAGCATAGCGATTAAGGGCTGACAAGGGAGGGGAACTTGATTGGGGGGGGGATGGGAGGAGGTGGCGGGGAAGAGACAGAAATCTTAAATAAATAAACGGAAAAAAATTTTAAATGTAGCTCTGCTTTCACGTTATATACTCACAGCTGAGGATTTGAAATTAGGAACTGACATAAGAGACAACAAGCATTTTTCTTTCTGGGTCTGGTTTACATCACTTAATATAATATTTTAAAAGTTTTTCATGATTCCCTTTTTCTTTACAAACAAATAGTATTCCACTGTGTATATGTGCCATATTTTCATCACCCACTCATCTGTTGCAAGATACTTAGGTTGCGTCTTTTTCCTGGCTATTGTGAGTAAGGCAGCAATGAATACTGAGAAGCATAACTTCATATTACACTCTAAATCTTACACTTATACCCACAGATAAGTGTAGCTACATACACTCATCAAGTAAACTTCTTGCTCCAGAAAACAAAGACTGTAAAAGAAAACCATAACTAGACACAATGCAGAGATCAATGGATCTTGGAGATCCCAGCCCCTCTGGATATTTCTACATCACAACTCTTACACCTATACCTAAGGGAGAATAACAAAATAGGATATGGAAAGATTGTAGAAGCCTGAATAATGGGAACTCTGCTGCATAACAGTCTTATCTAAAAGTGGCTTCATAAACAAGACAAGAACAATAACAATAACAATTGACATTCAAAACTGAATTGGAAAATTTTCCTAGAGCTCATCCCTAGACAAAGAATTAGAGGCAACTAATGACTGCTAAAAGGAGAATTCATCTCTCCTAGGTGTGAGATCCCTTATTGGTTGTCCCTTATAGGGTGACCAGCCTAGATATCATATAGAAACAAACAACAAAAATGGACTCAGATTGTTTTAGACACACGCAAATGTACATATACACACACATACACAAAGATAAAAAGGCTGTCAGATTCAGGAGGTGCAGACATAGGAGAGTTCAGGAAGAAAAGGGTAGGGGGAAAGTGATATAATTCTTTTTCAATTAAAATATATAAAAACAAAAATATATTGTTACTATTTTCCTAATTTGCAGTATAAAATTTGATAAGCCAACATCACATAGCGTTAAAAGATTCCCTGACAGTTTTCTGTTTACCAATTTTTCTCAGCCTTTCAGGAAGTCAATCAAGAGCATTTCTCCTCTCCAGGTTCCTTTCTGATGCTTTCAGGAAGTTGTGTTGTATACAATACAGTATTACTATTAATATTGCATCTGAGAAACTGACAGTACTTTTATGATATTTCTATTTGTAGAGATTGAAATAATTTATTTCAAGATTCACCTTTCACAGATAAATAAACAAACTATGCAGAAAGAAGAGGAGGCATGTACCCAAGTCAATACAAACAATCACTGGCAGAAATCAGACTAGCTAGAACCAGTAGAGATTGAATCGGAGTCCACTTTGCTTTTATACTGCCCCCTTCAGATTTTCCTTGATTCAATCTTCAGAGCTGTCAGTTGTCATTTGCTAACAGTTACTTCCATTCTCAGGTTCTCCATGACAATGAATTATAGCCAAACTCTCTTTTAGACCCTCAGCTCAATTCCTGGTGGTCACACAGTCTGACTCTAAGACAATGTGGAAGGTGACCTCTAGTATGCAAAATCAATTCCACTGCCCCCAAGGCAAACCTCTGAATGGCTGTCCCTCCTTTTCAATTATCAAGGCACTATGCAATCTTAACTTGACAAATGGACATTTTAAAGTTTAAATGTGATTGATGGTTTTCATTGCTTAAGTAAACATAGCTTTGCTTCAAGTAGTGAACTGTAAAGTGAAAGTCTAGAAAAAATGATAAATATACTAGTGTCAAAATATATAGTTTTACTAATGGATATTCATATAACACTACTAAATCTACCAAATATATGACGTTGGTATGCATGATACTTTTCTGTGCTGTAGGAATTTACCAATCTGAAATTTAAATCCCCATGAAAATGTGCTACATTTATATAAGTATTGGAGTGAACATGCTTTTGGTCTCTCATCATCCTATTAACAGTGTGAAGTCACAAACATAATTACAAAACATGGTAATGTTAAAACTATAGCCCCAAATAAGTCAATAATGTCATTTATGTACATATGAAATATTTGTTATATATGCTTTATATGATTACTAAATGGAGGCATTTCTGCATTGTCTTGCACTGTCACAAGTGTGTGTGTGTGTGTGTGTGTGTGTATAAATGAATAAAAAACTATTAAATCTGCTTGCACTGAAATAGTAATGTAAGTGAGGGCAGAGTGAAGCCACAGTACTAGACCATCCATGGGTAGTAAGGAAGGTTTATTTTAAGTATGAACTGCCATGTGGCTTTTTCTCCAGTGATAGAAAATAGAGATGTTTGGGGGAAGTGCAAAGCTGCCATGGCTTCCTCTTAGGAGGCAGAGAGGACAGCAAACTGGTGACTGACTTTCCTATCTCCTGGGAGCAGAAAGGAGCATAAAGGATGGAGGTGGTAAAATGTAACAGCTGCAGTAGTGTGGAGGAGGTAGCAGGTCATCTAGAAGAGCCTGGTGGCTTTGATATGCATTACAGATAAATGTTAGTAGGGAACCAGATTCCCCATTTGTCTGATGTAATGGGAGACAGCTAGGCCAGACAGAAACTGAGGAATACCGAGTGTACTCTCCATCAGCAATCCTTCTATTCATCTTGTCAGAATTCAGCCTGAACTGAGCCCAAACTGTCTTTCTGGGACATAGTGGCACTGCCTTTGTGTGTAAAGAAGGGAGTGGCCTAATCAGTAATAGTAACTACCTCATACCTAACTGACTGAGAACCAAGCAGTTGCTCCATCCTTGAGGCTGGGAAGCTTAGCAATTGGAGGAGTCCACAATGCCTGTCTCATACAGAGATGCCAGGAATCTGGTAGTTGCTCAATTCACAGAGCTAGATGCCTCAGCATTCCCAATCTGCTATGGAAAATTAGAGGGTTCCTCAAGAACCAATGGTCCTCCATCAATGACTGAAGTCTCAAAATGCTGGTTTTGTATCAGCAAAGGAATTAGCAGCAGCAGACGGGTAAATTTACTATATGGCATTAGGGAAGGTCAAGAAAACAAGGGATAAATAAATCTTCTTTCTACCATGCCCCCTTTTTTCTGGACTTTTTTTTTTTTTTTTGGTTTTTCGAGACAGGGTTTCTCTGTGGTTTTGGAGAGGCCGTGTCTGGACTTTTATCAGAAGTTGAAGTCCACATTCACAGTGGATCTTCCCACTGACAATTAAGGCCATCAGGACAAACTGCAGTTGCAGTTCCGTATTCTAATGATCCTAATTCATGACAAATTCACATTAAAACCCATCGTCACACTCTCCAAGTACCTTTGCAGTTTCTATTGTTGCTCTTGCTGTTGATTTCTAATAGGGTTCAATAAGATACAAATAATCGCTTCAATTTATCTGTGTTCCTTAAAGCTTATATTAGCATCAAGTAAGAAAATATATCCATAAGATGCATTTTGCCTTCATTTTGCCTACATCAGGATGTAGGCAAGCCAGTACAGCATTTTTCTAATTATTGATTTATGGGGGAGGTCCCAGCTCATTTTTCGTGGTGCCATTTTGGGAGCTGTTGTTCTTTTGGTCCCTGCCCTAGCCACGCCCACTCCTTTTAACTCCTGACCTCCACCTTGCCTGCTCTCTTCCTGCTTTTCCTCTCACACGGGGCATTTGCCTCTCTCTCCTCTCTCTCCTTTCTTTTCTCTCTCTCTTCTCCTCTCTCTCTCTCTCTCTCTCTCTCTCTCCCTCTCTCCTTCTCTCTCTCTCTCTCTCTCTCTCTCTCTCTCTCTCTCTTCCCCTTTTTAATAAACATTTATGGCTATTTCCTGTGTTTATATGTCTGACCCGCCGCCACCGCCACCGACTGTAGTCGCTTGCTCACCCGCCGGAGTTTGCTGCGGGGCAGGGGGACCCCAAGGGATATTTTTTAAGAATAAGATTGGTGCCGTGACTCGGATGATTCGTCCGCCCCAGATTTTCACCTGGGGCCGAAGTTCCAGCTTTCGGCGCCGTCCCGGGGCAGAATCAGGACCTGAGTACGACCACGTGTTCCATCTGCCTGGATCAACTAATCGTGAGTGTCCCCATCTCAGCCAGCTTAACCATCTCTTTTAACCTAAGGGTTTGACCGTTGAGCTCCTGGCAACCCTTCACGGTTTCTAGGGATGGGGGGACCTCCAACCGCGGGCTTTCAGGGCCTCAGTTGTTCCCTTCGCTGGCATTCAATTCGGCTTGTCTCCTGTGCTAAGCCTGTGCCTGAGACGGCTGGCCTTAGCCAGCCCCTCAGCTCACCCGCGCCTGGAGGCCCGGGGTCTCCAGTTCTCCCTCTTTTTCTTTTTTCATTCCTTTTCTTCCTTCCTTTCATCATAACTGCTGCTACGGTGCAGCATGCCGCTCGGTGCGGCCTGACCTAGGCTGGATCCCTCTTGGCTGCGAGTCGATTCAGCTAGGTTATAGCCTCCCCCCCTATGGAATCGTACGCCTTTCCATAGGGCCCGGAGGTTCGTGCCATCTGCATCTCGCCTTAACGGGGAGCCGTTCTCCTTGTAGGCTTGAGGTGCCACGGTTTTTGCGGGTATTTGCACGGCCTTCACCATGGGAGTCAAGCTATTCAGACCTATCACTCTGGTCTCATGCTTTAATGCCTTACACTTACACAGCCGTTTTTCGGTTCCAGCCTTTTGCCCCTTCCCTGTGCGGGTTTATTGTGGCATGGCGGGCTCTAACAGAGCAGACTACACATGGTGGTCGCCATCTTGGCTGAAGGACAGATGGGTCAGGTGACTTTTTCCCCCCTCTTGGCTGAGGGTCAGACCACGTGACCACACTCTCCCAGTTTTACTCCCGGTTTTACCCTGCCTTCTCACCCGGTTTTCACTAAAATCCACCTGTTAACTCTGTTACAAGTGTTTTGAGCAATGGCATGTCTCTGATAGGGCCCATCAGAGTTGTCCACTTGCCCAATTCTTGTTCACTCTTTCTATACATAATAATACATATATTTTAAGCTGGTATGTACCTTTAAGTCTCTTAAGCTGTTCTCTACCATTGTCAGTAATATAACCTTATATTACAAGCTTTTTTCCCCTCTATTTGCCTTTTTACAAATGTAAATCTTACCTGTTGAGAGCCAGTGTGGTCAAGCTCAGACCCAACTTTCCAAACAAATTCTATACTATAGTTATACCTGATAAACAGCCCTCAACTGCTCAGAGATCTGGGAATGTGATATTTAAGTATTTAATTATTAAAATCTTTTCACAACAATAAAAAAGAGACAGGTTGGCTCCTAGAAGCTGCTCTCTGCTCCCTCCAAAGAAGACAGAAGACAGACACGCGCAGAACAACGTCCTTCTGCATTTTGCTTCGACTGCAGAGCGCTGACCATTGGGCAAACCTGCCTTTCATCTAAAGTAAAGACCTCTAGACGTGGACGGAATCACTGGAATCGACAGCCTAGCTGCTCAGGTCAAGGTAGGCCTGTCTTCCTACAGATTTCTTAGCCCACAGGATCTTCTGCAGTCTGGCAGGCCCTGCGCTAAACAGCAAAGGTCAAGTGCAACCTTCAGTGACCATGGAGGACCCAAAAAGAGTAGCTCTGGGTGCCAACCAAGTAAGTTCTCTGTCATTTTTTAATCAGTAACTCAAGTAAAATCTTATCCTTCTCAAAGATCTCTGACAGTTTGACAGCTGAGAGGTTTTGCAAGGTGACCTCACCAAACAAATTTCAAACCAAGTTTATCTCTTATGCTACAGTCATTATGTGTCTAAAACTTCTGTTTTCACAAATCCAACGAGTTCTCGTGAGTTCCAGGGAGCCGAATTAAAGAATCCATCTTAAACAGGTCAGATACCCCCTCAATCCCCTGGTCCTAAATTTTTTTTTCCCTTAATTTAACTTTGTTCTTTGTTCTGCCAATACCTTAAACAGGGTAAGAGATACCAGACATTTCCATGCCACAGACATCGGTCAAAAGCAAAGAGACCAGCTATGCCAGGATGTTCCCAGCACCCAGCCTTCTCTCGCCCCCCCCAAAGACGACGCCCACAATCAGCCGGAAGCAGTCTTGAGAATTTCACCGCCCCAATTCCTTCAAACTGGAGCGTCTAATTTGCTTTTTATTAAAAGCAAGATGCGGGAATGTTGTTCTTTTGGTCCCTGCCCTAGCCACGCCCACTCCTTTTAACTCCTGACCTCCGCCTTGCCTGCTCTCTTCCTGCTTTTCCTCTCACACGGGGCATTTGCCTCTCTCTCCTCTCTCTCCTTTCTTTTCTCTCTCTTCTCCTCTATCTCTCTCTCTCTCCCTCTCTCCTTCTCTCTCTCTCTCTCTCTCTCTCTCTCTCTCTCTCTCTATCTCCCTTCCCCTTTTTAATAAACATTTATGGCTATTTCCTGTGTTTATATGTCTGACCCGCCGCCACCGCCGCCAACTGTGGTTGCTTGCTCACCCGCCGGAGTTTGCTGTGGGGCAGGGGGACCCCAAGGGATATTTTTTAAGAATAAGAGGAGCTATGACCAAAAATAAAAGATCCCTGAGATACTTTCAAAATAGCTAATATGTAATTTGGATTCTTAAGCCAGTTTACAAAATCTTCTCTAATCCACATATGGATAAATCATCGAATTTCAAAACTTTCCATAACAACCTGTCCTTTGATTCAAATCTCAATATATTTCATTTACGCAAGCAGAGTATATTTGTCCCTGTCAGCGGGAAACGAATGGAGATCCTGAACCCTAGAGGGAAAAGGAATGAAAGGGACAAGAGACACAAGAAATGGACATCAAGTCTGTATTCTGATCAAACTGCCAATTTTATTTTTTATCAGGAGCATTATATAGCAAAAAGGCAGGAGGGAGGGGCGGATGCTGGAATGTCAGGGCTGGAGGCATTCCCCCCCCCAGCTGATAGGAAGAGATGAGGAGATGCTGAGGGTCTGTAAATATTTACTAACAAAGGAAATGCTAATTACTTCTGGAACCTGAGATCCACTGGTCTGCAGGAGATCTTAACTCACAGGGAGGTAAGGGTCATCCTTGGCCTGGAACTTGCCCTACAGAGGCTTCTGAATAGCTTAATTAATTTGTGACTAAGATGACTTGACTATAACCAAAATACAGGTCTTTGCTCCTGGCATATATTGTTCATAGCAGTCATTAAATGTTTGCCAAATTGGTCATTTCAACCTAGTTGCTTAGCTCACAGACCTCATTGTTCCATGATGTTTGAGAGCAGATAGGGCTGTCTTTAAGGCCAACCTCAGAAAAATTTTAGTGATAACTAGCAAGTTCCTTCACATTTATTTTTTTTACCTAGAATTAGGGATAGTATGTGTATTAAGTAATAAGTAAAACCCTTTAATAACTATACTTAGCCCAATACCAAGTATATTGTAGGATTTTGTTAAATAAAGACAACGATTCAAGGGTAAGTTGATTCAAAAACTGAGTGAACATAAACATACCCTTCACCAAAAAAAGCTGTACTGGGAGAAAAGAGCTCAAGATCTCTGGAGACATGGTTAGCTTTTTGACAGAATTAGAATTAAATAGTACATTATATAAGAAACAAGATGAATGGAGCCTTAAAAGGGAACTTGGCTTTTCAACCAGGGAAGAGACTTTTGGCTTAGACAGAGTTAGAGAAGCTGTGGGACTTTTAGGGGGGAACTGAGACAGAGAACAGGGTCAAAGAGTATTCTAGCTGCAGAAGGGCATAAAGGAGAGACAGAGAAGGCCAGTCCAAGGAGGAAGAGTGGAAACTCCCAATGTATATGCCCAGGAAGGCACAAAGAGAGATGGAACAGGTATCTCCCAAGGGAAGGAAACAGGAAAGGGCATGGTCATCTTAGGTGTGACTTCTGGAAGGACTGCAGCTCCTAGGGTGATATGAAAGAAAAGTCTTAATAAGTAACTGAGCTGAGGTGGAAAAAGTATCCTGGTGACAAGAATTTTATTTCAAGGCATCCCCAAACAGAATGTAAGACTTGTCCAAGAAAATTTCCCAATCATAGGGAGGTATCCCTTCTCGTGTCACTGGAGGCACAGTAGGGTAAGAGGAGCTTCCTGGAACACCAGTGTGGCCTTTTGTTATAAAAGCAGAAAACTGTACTCTGAGGTGAAGACACTTACCCAGTGGACATGGAGAGATAAATGGTTAGATCAGGTAAAGGCTAAAACACCTGGAGAGGTAGATTTGAGGAGGGTTTTTGGGAAAAGGGAGAGTTTCAATAGAGGGAAAGTGTCTTAATATAAAGAATGCCCAAAAGTCCCAGAAAGTTGAATGGTTAGAGTACACCTGGCTACCAGCATCCTCAAGTGTGGAGGTAGAGCAGCTGGAACCAGACTCTAGAATTCAGAGACAAATATGGCCTGTGGCAGAAGCCAGTAGGAACAAGTCATTCACAGATACCTTAGGAGAGTCAGATCTGAAATTTGGTTCATAAAGGCCTTGGAAGGGAACTCACATGCTAATCACAAGGTTTTGGAACCAGATAAATGGAAGAAGTAACTAAAAAAGAGGACATGACTGGTTCTAGGTATTATGGTGGGGGAGATAGTTTATTGCAGATAAAAGGGAGATCATAGCCAGAGGCAGAAACATCTGAGGTAGCCCACAGTGAACATGGTCCTGAGCCTGGCCACATGAAGAGAATAGAGAGGGGAGATAGGAGAGCGAGGAGACCAAGAAGCAAGAAAGGTATGAGGTAGACCAAAGGTCCAGGTAACCAAAATGTCTGGGTTTTATAGGGAAAAGCAGTGGTGAAGCACAATCCAGCCCCTGGACTGGGGAAATTTAGGGTAGGGGCAGTGTATGCCAGCCATATCCAGTACAGGAAAGGACAGAGTGATGCTGGGAGAAGCTGATAGCCAGGTCTACTTAGATATGATAAATAGACACCTCAGCTAGCCATTTGTTTGAGACCTAGTAGTAATAACCATATATAAGAAGCATCCAAGTGAGTACCAGCTTAATTCCTCTATTCTATTACTGAAATATGTGGCATATGCAGAGAAATGATCTTCTTTAGGTGGGTAAACAAGACCAGTGAGCACAGCGCATAACATGTAGGAATCCATGGAAGCTTAGTAGCTAACAACTCCAAAAGAATATTCTATTCCAGACAGGGAGGTTTTCATTTGTTAGCCTATAGTATCTAGTAGGGGCACTATCTTCTAATTATAGGGTAATTCCATTTAAGTTAATTTTATATAAGTGTATGTATCTTAAGAAGCTTCTACAAGCCAGGCGGTGGTGATGCATGCCTTTAATCCCAGCATTCGGGAGGCAGAGGCAGGCGGATCTCTGTGAGTTCAAGGCCAGACTGGTCTACAAGAGCTAGTTCCAGGACAGGAACCAAAAACTACAGAGAAACCAGTCTTGAAGAAGCAGCTTACTATAGTGGGTTTCTATATGACTCTTTTGAAATTTCTTTAGTGTTAGTATCCTGTTCAACATTTCCTCTTCTATCCTACCTTTCATCTTTCACCTCATTTATTTATCTGTTCTATCATTCACCTTTATCCCTTTTATTTCTATTTTATTTACTTATTTATTTATTTAGTGAAAATATTTTCTTCTCTTGTACAATACATACTGAACACAGTTTCCCCTTCTTTTACACCTCCTGACTCCACCAACCTCTCCTCTCCCTTGAATAACTTTCCCTTCATTTCCTTTCAGAAAAGGGCAGGACAGCAAGAGACAACAAACAAACATGACAAAACAAGGTACAATAAGACAAAGGAAAAGCACTCATATGAAAGATAAACAAGGCAACCCAATAGGAGGGAAAGAGTCACAGGAGAAAGCAAAAGAATCAGAGACATGCCTGCTCCCACTGTTAGGAGTCCTACAAAAACACCAAATTAAAACCCATAGCATATATGCAGAAGACCTAGTGCAGACTGTGGGGACTCCATAATTGCAGCTTCAGTCTGTGTGTGCTTGTATGACCCCTACTTAGTTGATTCCATAAGACATGTTCTCCTGGCATCTTCCATACTGTCTGACTCCTACAGTCTTTTCTCCCCCTTTTTGGCAGGGTTCACCAAACTTTGAGGTGAGGAACTCGAGGGAGACCTCCAATTTATATTCTCTATGCATATCTGGCTGTAGCTGTATTCTGCTCTTATCTGCTGACAGAGGAAGCTTCTGTGATGATGACTGGACAAGGTACAGATCTATGGATACAAGAAAATATCATTAAAAATCATTTTAGTTTTTTCTTTGTTTGTTCCTTTGTTTGTTGTTCTGCTAGTTGTGTTTAGTTCTGCCCTAGGTATCCAGTTCCTGGCCATCCAAGCAGTGTAGAGCATGGGCTCACTCTAGTGGCAGGGGCCTCAAGCTGGACCAGTGATTGGTTTACTACTCCTACAAGTTCTTCAACACAATTGCCTCAACACATCCTGCGGGCAGGACAGATTGTTGAAGGCATAAGTCACAAACAATCCCACACCAGTTTTGAATTATGATTAATAGAATGGTTATTTATTTAAAGGGGAAAAACTTACAGATCACTGTCTCAGACAACAGCCCTCTGCGTGATCAGGAAAGGAGTCTAGGAGCCGGAAGAGTAAGCACACATGGCTGGCCGCTGTTTTTTTAAAGCAAAAGAGATCATGCCCAAGTGTCCTGGTATCTTAAAGTATATTGGCTGAAGGAGCAGAAGCAGCTCCTGCAGCACCTCCCCCTTTTGTTTAAGTAAGAGCGTTCTTAACCTACTATGAAATTATATACAATAAGAACAAATATCCTGTTCTAACTAGCTTAAGTTTTGTATAATAAATAACTTGGCCAAGTCATGAGAGGAAAGTAACTACATTTATAAAGTCTTCAACCCCATCAAAGATCTAAGGAGGGAAATAATGTTACCTGAGTAATTAGGAAGTGCAATCAAACAACTTCCAAAACATGCAACAAATCACAGAGACAACTGGCTACCTGGGCAATCACCCAAAGTAATGTTTGCAACATTGAAGCAACCAACTTTGGCTAAGGCCTAACGTGACTAACATACCATTTTCAAAGGCAAGAAACTTTTCAAAACTATCTTACCCTGTCTTGGCAGGATATGACAGTCTTGTTTTACCCATTTACGGATACTCTGTATCTCTGTCAGTAGTTGAGGTATGGGCATTTCTTTGCCCAAAGGCCAGTTCTGCCAAAAAGAAAGGCTCCAGATGAAGTATCTTTGGTACTTAACATTTCCTCAGGAATAGATTGGTGTTGCCAGGGTGATTTTGTCTCACTACCATGGAACTCTGAGTTAGATTAAAGGCCATTCTCTACAGTTCTTTGAAGAGGTTGAAGATTATCTACCTATACTGAAAATAATCTCTATTTATCTAAAGAACCTGATTAGCCTAATTATAAATGACAAACATAGATGACTATTGATCTATATAATTCTCAATACCTATCTAACTTAAAGATTAAGACAATAAACAACTGTGCAATAAATGAGGACAATGACCTCTGAATGTAAACAATGTACAAGTACACATTGCAATATGATAAATATATATCAATACATAAACAATATATAAGTATCTTGATCAGAGGTAGAAATGTACACTGCAATATGGTAAATATGCATATATCAATACAATATATATCAATATATAAAAATGTTTTAAACAGAGGTAGAAGCATGCATGCATACAATAGTCAATATAATTTAACTTTGTATCAATATACAAGAATCTATACCAATATAATTGTCTAAAAACAATAACTCACAAGTACCCATCTATTATTCCATCATCTAATTATCCCTCTTTTTTTGAAAAAGATTCCTGAGCTTATAAAATTCCTCCCCCAACCCTCAACCATATACTAATTATAATCAACCCCTAAATGATGTCCCTAAACCCAAGGACAAACTTTAGTGGGAGAAGGGGCATCATCCTCTAGAATTACTTTCAGATGGCATGAGGGCAACGTTCTTTCTGGGGATCCTGTGAAAGTAAAATGATGGTTAAATTTCAGGATTAATGTCTGGTAAGATTGCAAACAGTCTCTGAATATTTTGTGGAGGTCTGAGCAGAATGTTGTAAAAGATGTGCACCATTTCAGCTAAGCAAATATCTTTTAGCAGCTGTTGCTCCTTACTCAGCATTCAAACAATTCAAAGAGAGCAAAATAGCATACAGTATCAGGATTCTCTGTGTATTTTCCATCTTTATGTGCCTTTATTTTAACCTCTATTTCTTTCATTTTTACTTTCACTTTTTGAGACAGGTTCTCTGTATATCTTTGTCCAGGAATAACTCTGTAGACAAGACCACTGCCTGAGATGATCAAGACTCACAGGATACTCCAGTCAGGATTTGATCATAACTCTATATTTTCAAAGCTAATATCCACAAATGAGAGAGAACATGTGATGTTTTTCTTTCTGGTCTATGTTTTCTACTCAGTGATTGTTTCTAGTCTCATCCACTAGCCTGAAATTTTCATTTTTCTTAACAACTGAATGATATTCCATTTTATAAATATACCACATTTTCATTGTCCATTTATTGGGCATTTAGGGTGTTTCCATTTCTTTCCTTTTGGGAATACAGCAGCAATAAATACAGATGAACAGGTATTTCTAAAGATGGATAAAGAGTCCTTTGGGCCTCTGTTCAAAGTTGTATATCTAGATCATGTCAAAGAGCTACATCCAGACTTTGAGGAACCTCCATACTTATTTCCAAAGTATCTAAACCAGTTTAAATTCCTATCAGCAGTGAATAAGTTTTCTACTTTTGTCATATCCATGCCAGCATATGTCATTATTTGCTGGTTTATCTCAGGCGTTTTGACAAGGGTAAAATGAAATCTGAAAATAGTTTTAATTTGAATTTTCCTTATGACTAAGGATGTTGAACTTAAACATTTTTTAGTCATTCATTTGTCATCTTTTGAGTTCCAGGCTGAGTTTTTTAAGGGGTTTTCCTTGATGTTTAGTTTTTTGAGTTCTTAAAAATATTTTAAATAGAATTGTAAATTAGAGTTAACATTAAATACATTATGTAATTTTGACAGGACCTTGAGCCAGCATTAATCCAGCCAGAAGCAATAGCAGAATTTAAAATGGCCTTTTGGAATTTTATCTTTGAGTTTAGTTTCCAAAGGTATTGTACCAAAGAATAATATTCCCAAGAGTTAGAGTATTAAAACCAATATGCCAGCAATTTTAATTCAAGGATGTAATTAATTTTTTTGTAATTCATAATTCAGGCAATTTCACAGCTGAAGAAAACATCTCTTGGATATAATAGAGTTGAATATATGTATATATCTCAACTAAAGATGAGGTGAGTTCAAGCTACTTTTCTTGTAAAGGTTAAAGCACAGAAAAATACACATAACATATAAAAATACATGTTTTCAGGACTGACTCACCGTTTAATATTGGATAACCAACTGGCGTACTCTTCCATGGAGAAGACTATTACTCTCCTCTGAGCATTCCTTAGTTGCCTGCAGTTATGTGTATAGGGTTGAGTCCTCATGGGCTTTTCCCCATCCACATTAGCATGTATATTAGTGTCATCCTTGTTCAGCTCATGTTTAGGCAGTCATGTTGTTGAGTCTTTATGAGTGTAGCTTCAGATATTCCAAGGACACACAGTCTCATGGTAAATTCACTGTTCTCTAGAGTTTGCAAATTTTTTTTGCCCATATTTACTAAATGATCCTGGCGCCTTAGGTACAGGAGTTGCATTATATATTGGGCCTTATTTCCACAATTTTGCATTTTTTACCTTTGCGCTATTATTCCATTTCTCTGAACACAGTTTTGTCATGTGTAAGATATACAAAATAATTGTATCATCTACTTAGAATTGTTGTAAAAATCAAATAAAAAAATTGTTAGTGTTTAATGTTTATGTTTCAAAAAAAACCTGTGATCAATTACTAAGCCTGATATCCTGAGTTTGATCCCCAGAACCCACACAGTGGAAGGTAAAAACCAAGTTCTGCACACTGTTCTCTGATTTCCATATTAATGCTTCATGAGCACACTAAATTAATTGCTCGAATAAAATGTTCTTCAAAATGTATACTGAAACTTAACCTTTAAAAGTATTGTTATTAAGACATAAGCACTCTGTGATACAATTAAGTAACAAATAATCTACCTTCATGTATGGGATTATTGTCCCCATATCAAGATTTGAGGACCCTTATTATAATTGTTTCTTCTTCCTTGTGAAGATACAGAGGCAAGCACCATATATGAATTGTGTTGAGCCCCACTAGACACCGAACTCTGTTAGTACCGTAATATGACATTCTCCAGTTATCATAACCATGAAAACAAACCTATACTTCATCAGTTATCCAGTCTCCCAATGGCATCCCCCATTTGTGGAATCCACTTATATATAAGGGACAAAATCTGGCATATGAAATACTTGGATGAAACATATCTTTGAGATTCCCTGTTTAATTCAGAGCAGAATTATAAGTTCAAAAGTAGCTACAACAAAAGCTGGAGTAAGACTGGAATTGCCTCTGAGTGCTCCATAAAATCAATGTTTCATTGATGGAAAATTCACAAGCTCACTCTAGAATTAACAATAAAAATTTCCTTTCTAGGAATTCAAGAATGGGCAGGGGGGGTGGTCCCTTTAAAACTTGTAAATACTCTACATGCTGAAGATGTGGTAATAGGTGAGGTGAGACAAGCTTACTGAAGGTAATTCCAAAAGGGCATTTCAAGACTGTTACTGTGGTAACCTATTTATCTCTTACCATTAGATATAAACAAGTCTGACATGCTGCATTTTATGATAGAAATTTGAATACAATCTTGTAATAACATCCATTAATTTAGCTGCAATCACATCTTAATTAATAAGAGGAGTGACACGTGAATTTTCTTAATGTCTAACACAAATGATCATGCAGTCAGGACAGACAAGTTATTTTGAGGATAAAGAGATAAAATGTGCAAGCCACCTACAAATTTTATGAAATGGTCAATTAGTTTCTCTGTAAAAGAAAACTGTTTTGGAAGAGGGATGGTAAAAGGGAGAAAGAGACTATATTATTCACACACACATTTTTGAAAAATCGTGGTTGTTTCCCTCCACCTCATAAACACTTTACACAGCTTTATATAGTTGGTGCCACAAAATATACCACGCAAACAACTGACACATTAGTTAAGAGGCCTTCCATTTTACTTTGACAGTTCATGATAATGGAATTTAATTGTGGAAAAAAGAGAATAATTTTAGCTGAATGTCATTTGGTTCATTCAAACTGGGAATCAGGGACATTTTTAACAAAGGTTTTGAAACTTCTTTTGAAATCAGGAAGCTGCTATGCACAGATAAGAGGAGAGGTTTGAGGATTCTCTATCAGAAATTTCAAGGTTTTTTTCCATCTGCTTTTTCACATTAACTGGTAATTATCCAGAAAGGCACATAATAGTGAGGAAATGACAGAAGCCAACAAAGGTTTTCCTAAGATATGTAAATTGTCAGTGATCGGCAAGGTGCAACAGAAAGGCTTTCTACAGCACAATTATTTATGCCAGTTCAGTTTGCTTTTAGGTAGCAGTTACTGCCCGCTACAGAGCAGCTCCTTATCACCAGCTCTGCACATTAGCTTTCACGAGTCACTAAGAAAATATGGCAAAAAGGTCGCTTAAAATGATGGTGCTTGTCCCTTATTTAGAGATGGTTTTCTGAGGAATAGTATTTTGATGATGAGGCTGTCACATTAAGCAATAAAAATGTTCTTTACTATATATATATATATATATATATATATATATATATATATATATATATAATACAATGTGTGTATGTGTATGGAGAAGATATATACACATTTGTGTGTATATACTATAAATATGTATACACACAGACACACAAACACACACACATATATATACATATTTATATATATATACATATATATATATATATAACAGTATGGATGTGAATTACATGAGGACCTTATAGACAACCAAATTACGCATCCCAAGGATAACTTCCAATTCTTTTCTATGAATTCCTTAGTGTACACAGAACCTTTTCTGTCCAATAAAGTTTGACTAGGGCTGACAAAAAGAACTACCCCATCAAATCTGTGACAGGTCCAAAGTCCTGACTTCTTTCTCCTTATACTTGCTTTGGTTTAAATACAGTGTTAATTACATAGTATATATTATTACTTGTCATATTATATTCATGTATGCAACATATATAAATATATATTATGTATATATTCACAGATACCAAAAAGATGGAGAATATTAATATTAGAAAAAATACCTGCAGTGGAGTTTATTGCATCTATCATAGTTAGAGATTTTACTAAAAATGAACTAAAGGTTTTTACAGAAGAGTAAAATCACTACATCTGAACAATGAGTCTATAAGATATTTATTACTGTTTCTACCACCAGATGAAGGAAGAGAATCAGAAAATCTTAACTGTTTAAACCTACATTGGAGTATTAAAGTAGAGATTAGATATAGGGTATACCTAGCTCCTAGCGTCTATTCCTTCATGAACTAAAAGACAGCAATTTTTAAATGAATTTTTATTAAAGAAATAAAAAATGACAGTTATTTACTAATTTTTCCCATGAATTTCTATTTTGGGTCATCATTTTATTTCTCTCTTTGTATAGCCCTTTCATGTTTCCCCTAATTCCAGTATAAATTCTACCTGTGGCTTTGTGTCGTCTTTTGACTCAATAACTTCATGACTAGGCTTCCAAAGAAACTCCTGAACTGGCATGATTGCTGAATCTCTATGCTATAATTTTATTGTAATGCATTGCTATAATCTTCCTAAGCCATATAAAATTAGTACATATACAGAGATAAAAATTTATTTCATTCTCAATAAATTTCAAATTTAATTAATTACATTTTCCACAAGTACAGTATTGATGAGACTAAATTCACTCAATGGCCCTCCTATGAGGTACCCAAAATACACAGCCATCAATCACTGGTTAAAGAAACAATTGTGCTGATTTTTCAATATACACTGCTAAGGCAATATTATTGTGAAAATGAATTTAATTGCATTTAATGCCCTTTTTTTCTCAGATGTCTAGCTCTTAGGCTATCAGAACAATTTCTCAAAATGAGACATGAAATATTTAAACCTCAGAATAATGTTTAATATCATCCTGTCTCTTAGGTACCTGTACAGGCCCAGAAAACTGTATCTGCTTCACCTTGACTGAAGGCCGGAGAGGTTAAGCCTACTCTTGTTCTTTTAATGTTATTGACAAATGTCTGACTTAAGGTATGGCTTCAAACAAGGTATCTTGACCTAAGGTGTGGTTACTTGGTGTTTTGGGTATTAAGATGTCCCACAGTAGCCGGACAGTGGTGGTGCACGCCTTTAATCCCAGTACTTGGGAGGCAGAGGCAGGCGGATCTCTGTGAGTTCGAGACCAGCCTGGTCTACAAGAGCTAGTTCCAGGACAGGTTCCAAAACCACAGAGAAAGCCTGTCTCGAAAAACCAACAAAAAACAAAACAAAACAAAACAAAACAAAAAAGATGGCCCACAGAGGTGGATCCATTCCACCTTGACCAAAAGTCAGAGAATTTAAGCTTATTCCTTCTCCTTTAAAGATGTGACAGGATGCTTGATGCAGGGAATGGCTGCCTACAGGATACTTGGTCTAAGGTGTGATCACTGCATATCCTATCTAAACAGCAGAATACTTGACTCAGAACATAGTTGCTTGATGCTTTAGTTACTGAAGCAGGTAGTTACTCTGTATGTTCTTTGTATCATGTTAAAGCAGTCTTTTGCCTTCTCCCCCCACCTTTTTGAATTGGTGTATATAAGCATATGGAAAATAAATGCGGGCAAATTCAGTATTCACTGGGTTGCCCTCCCAGTTATATTCTGCACCTCTGTTCCTTTCCTTTCATATCTCTGTTCCTCCTGCCTAATATTTATTCTAATTCTTACGCCCCTGTCCTGAAATGTGTGAACTTTGTCAAGACTGGACCCTGACAAACAGCTGCTCAACTTGGGGCTCACAACAGAAGAATCCTGACAGATGGTGTCCAGACATGTGGCCAGTGGTACAGGGAAACACATGATGTTCACTGCAGATAAATAAGACACTGCCAGTGTAGAAGTAATTAAACAATTAAGGTGGAAAGGTGGTGATATTTATCAGGAGTAAAAAAAATTATGTAATTGTAGATATGGGACAAGGATAGAGTAGACAATTGTCTATACATTTACTTGGGTATATTTTGATAGCCAGGGGAGCTGGGGTGGAGCACAAACAAATGCAGAGATTTTTAATGTTTGTAGATAGTGTAAATATTCCTCCCATCACCCCCATGCTGGCAGCACAGCCGCCACCTTCTCTGGATTGCTCAAGGACTTGGAGAAGGCATGGCATGGCTCTGCCTTTGCTCCCAGCAAGCTACCGGTGCTGTGTCTCAGAGCCACAGCCTCTGCCACTGCTGAGTGGGCAGGAGAATGAAGGGAGTATGGGAATACCGCCCAGCAACATCTGCAGGCCAATGCAGTTTAGATGGTGGCCGCCCAAGTGCACACATTGTAGCTGGCAACTTCTAAATTTACAAACATCCACCGCCACCACTAGCCTATACAATGGTACCATTAAGGCCTCCAGGATTTGCAGCTGCAGCCACAGTCTCCGGTCTATAAAGGAACTTCTGAGCCACTGAGAGCACACTGCATGCTGCACGCTGCACAGGCCAGAAGACAGGCTATGGGTAGAGGTCTCTGGTTCCACGCAGGATGGCCTAGCAGTGATGAATGCAGCTAGCTGCCCTATCCTAGCAGGCATTTGCCTGCCCCCCTACCCCCACCCCGCAAGGAAATATATTCAGGATCTTTGTAGAGCAACCTCAGGCAGTGCAGGGCTTGATCTCAGCTCTTCCATCTACACAGTTTTAACTCCTGAAATCAAGCTCTCTGCACTGGGGATTATGGACCTTTACCGGAAGGCACTTTAGGATTATTATTGGGGAAAAGTAGCAACACTATGCAAGGGATTGTTGATGCTCCTGAAGTCACTGATGCTGATTTTGAAGGAGAAATCAAGGTTATGACTCACTCACATAATGGAGTTAAAGTGGTAAATACACGCCAGACAGAGGCTTGCAAAATTAATTTTACTTCTTAATGTGCAAACTAGAAATCAACTTGAAGGAGGTAAAATAAGAGAGGAGAGGCTGGATTTGTTTCATCTGATGCCTATTGGCTACAAGCTATAGGGTCACAGTGACCAGAGTTCACTATGTTTATCAATGGAAAAAATTTTCTGGTCTTTTGGATACTGCTACAGATATTTCTGTTATAACTATTAGTCAATGGCCTTCAAGGTGGCCTAAAGTGAAAACTTTACTACACAGTTAAAAGGGATTGGTCAAACTCAAAATCCTGAACAAAGTAGCTTTACTAGAGAGATGGAGAGGGCCATGAAGGAATTTTTCAGTCATATCTTGTTCCTCATTACCTATCAACTTGTGGGGCTGAGACATTATGACCTGAATGTGAGTATATTTATATGCTTATAACCCCAACACAGTTATTGCCAAGCAAATGTTCCAGCAAGGGTTCTTGCCCAATCAAGGGCTGGGCAAGACGAATGAGGGAAGGATTGATCCTATCATACCTAGCAAAAGATCTCCCAGGGCAACATTAGGGTATTTTTAGGAGAGCTCACTAAAATGCCTGCACTCCATGCAGACCCAATTGTCTGGAAAAGTGACGAGCCTGTATGGGTAAATCAGTGGCCTCTAACAGAAGAAAAATTATAAGCTGCCCAGCGGTTAGTGCAGGAACAGCTGGATAATGGTCACATTACACCCTCTAATTCCCCCATGGAATTCTCCTATTTTGTGATTTAAAAGAAATCAGGAAAATGGAGATTGATATGAAATTTAAGAAAATTTAATCAGACTATGCAGATGATGGGGGCTTTATAGCCTGGTTTGTCTTCTACAGCCATACTAGGAGACACCTATAAGATTATTTTAGATTTAAAGAATTTTTTATACCATCCCTTTAGCATCACAAGATTGTCAAAGACTTGCATTTAGTATTCTATCAGTTAATTTCAAAGAACAAATAAGAAGATATCATTTGAGTGTCTTGCTTCAGGGTATGGCAAACAGTACTACATTATGCCAGAAATTTGTGGGTCACCCTTTACAAAACATTAGACATCAATTTCTACAATTTGTGTTATGCATTATATGGATGATATCTTACTTGCCATAAAAATAAAGAAGTTTTGCTTGACACATATGGAAAACTTCAGCAGAGTCTTACCCATGCAGGGTTAGTAATTACCTCAGAAAAGTTGTAAAGGCAAATGCCTTTCCAATATTTAGGTCATAAGTTAAGTCCTAAAGAAATTAAACCTCAGAAACTGAAAATTAGGAAGGATATCTTACAGACTCTGAACGATTTTCAGAGATTGTTAGGAGATATTCAGTGGAAGAGACCTTATTTAAAATTCCCTATGGAAGAACTTAAGCCACTAAGTGAAATTCTTAAGGGAAGCAGTAATCCAAATTCCAACGGATACCTCAAGGACACTGGTAGACACATACTGGTGCAGGGGGAATATACAATACAGAAACAGCAGATGCATTATATTAACTATGATCAAACTTGGAAGACATGTACATTACCTACAAAACTTACTCCCACAGCAGTATTATGGCAAAATGGTCCTCTTTTATGGCTACATCTTCCTGTTTTGCCACTCAAGGTATTAAACCTTTATTTTGAAGCAGTAACTTGCTTAATACAGAAAATCCAAATGGAATCTAGATGATATTTTGGTAGGGAAACTAATGTGAGCAATGTTTCTTATAATAAGCAATATGTTTTTTAGTTATTTCAAAATAATGATTATTAGATAATTGTGAAAAAGTTAAAATACTATTCCAGCAAATTCAAGATGCCATTCATCAAAGAAAAATGCCATGCTTTGTGGGTCATATTAGAGAACATTCAATTCTTATTGGTCCATTGGCTGAAAGCAATGCTTTAGCTGACAAACTTACTTAGTTGATTGCCTTTTCTGAAGTTGAACTTTCTCGGTGATCAAATGTTTTACATTATCAAAATAGTATAAGTTTAAGGAAATAATTTGGATTAACAAGAGAAATTGTTCACCAGATTGTAATTTTTAGCCAATAAGAAACTAGTGCTAATGGGCCAAGCAGTGATTTAATTAATATAGTTTCTGTATTATTATTTTGGCTCTGGGTGGCTGGGACAAACAAGTGGTTCCATAAAAAAATTTCCTTAGTCTATAATGTACCATTACATGAATGACATTTTGTTATCTGATTCAAATACAGATACTTTAGAAAGGATGTTTGAAGAAGTAAAGAAAGTCTGGCCTAAATGAAGATTAAAAATTGCTCCTGAAAAGATTCAAAGAGGAGACTGTTACTTACCTAGTTAATTACCTCTAAACCTAGAATTGGTTTACAAAATTTGAAAACAAAAGACACAAATTAGGAGAGACTGGTTGCAGACTCTAATGACTTTCAAAGATTATTAGGAGACATTTCCAGTCTACAACTGACTGTTGGGATAACACCTGACCTACTAATTCATTTAAACAAAACTTTAGAACATAATAAAGACTAGAATAGTCCCAGAGAATTTACAGCTGAAGTGGAAAAGGAATTGATGATTG
Source organism: Microtus oregoni (assembly GCF_018167655.1). Lineage (NCBI taxonomy): Eukaryota > Metazoa > Chordata > Mammalia > Rodentia > Cricetidae > Microtus > Microtus oregoni. Next base: position 235,001 of record NW_024544825.1, read on the forward strand.
CTGAATAAATTACAGGAGGCATATGTGTATAGGGTGAATCCAAATCTTAATTATATTCTAGTCATATTGCCTTCCAGAATTTCTCCTACAGGAATTTCAATGCAGATGGAGGATATTATCTTAGAATGGATCTTTTTACCACATAAACCAAGTAAAAAATTAAAAACTTATGTGGAAAAGGTCTCTGAATTAATTATAAAAGGTATATTGAGATTTTGTCAGTTAGCAGGTACAGACCCAGCAGAGATTTTAGTGTCTTTTACTGCTGAAGAAATAAGAAAGTTATGGGAAGACAATGAATCCTGGCAAAGGGCTTGTGCTATTTTTTTGTGAGAAATTAGTAGTAATTATCCCAAAAGTGATAGACTTATGTTGAAATAAGAGTGGCGGGCTGGGCTGCGTCCCGCCACCCGGCTAGCTTTATTTGAAATAATTACACGGAAACTGTATTCTTTTAAACACCGCTTGGCCCATTTCTATCTAGCCTCTTCTAGGCTAGCTCTCGCACCTGGACTAGCCCATTTCTAATAATCTGCTGTAGCCCACAAAGTGGCTTACCAGGAATGATCTTAACCTGCCTCTGTCTGGAGTGTGAGAATCATGGCGACTCACTGACTCAGTTTCTTTCTCCCAGCCTTCTGTTCTATTTACTCCACCCACCTAAGGGTGGGCCTATCAAATGTGCCTAGTAGTTTCTTTATTGTTTAACCAATGAAATCAACAGATTGATATATGACACTCCCCCATCACTTTCCCTTTTTCTGTTTAAACAAAAAAGAAAGGCTTTAACTTTAACATAGTAAAATTACATATAGCAAAACAGTTATCAAGCAAGAATTACAGTTACAATATTTATATCTATTTTATCTTTTATCATAACTAAGGAAAACTTTAACTATCTATTCATTCTTTAACTCTATCAAAGACGCCAGAAGGATATAATACTACCTAAGTAAACAAGAAATAAGAAAACTCTAGAAATGACAGAAACATCTCGCTGCCTGGACAGTCACCCAAAGTTTTTTTGTACCGTTGGGGCATCCATCTTCAGCCCTCAGGCCCATAGTATCCAGCAGACATTTTCATCAAGCAGGAAATTCCAAAGACAGTTCAGTCACTTTCTGCTAAATCCTGCAGAATGTCTCGCAGACTCTTTCATGAGTCATGAATCCCAAAAGACTGTCTCACCTTTAGGCAAGTTCAGCAGTCCTCTCTCTGCGGGTTCTCTGTGTCCATTTTATGCAACAGTCCAGGCAAGAGCAGTTTGTTGCCCAAATGGCTATCAAACTCCATAAGGATCCTCTTCAATGCCCATCTTCCTCTCGAAGTAGATTGGTGCTGCCAGGAGCAGATATGTCTCATTGTCATGAAAAGTCCTAAGTTATTAAAATATATTAAATGCCATATTCTGCAGCCTTTGAGAGATATGAAGAATGCCTATCTGAAATATATCTCTATATATCTAGAAAATCTAAGTAACATGACTACAAACTTGACTATTATTTATGATTATCCATCAACAACTTATATTTCCTAATTATACAGTACATTTTTAAATGAACTACACAATCACAATACCCCAATTAAGATCAAGAAATACATATACATACAACAAAATTGACCTTAAAATCCATACCAATGCAAATTATTCATACCTATATCAGACTTAACCTTATAAAGAGAACTTCTTGGATGCTTCCCCGAATTGTACATGATGCACCAATAACTGAAGCTCATACATTTTATATTGATGCAAATAAATTAGGGAAGGCAGTTACAAATCATAAGAATTAAGTAAGGTGGAACAAAATCCTTATAATTCTGTTCAGAAGGCATAATTATATGATATGCTTATGGTACTAAGGAATTTTAAAGAACTTCTCAATAAAGTTTCTGATTCACAATATGCAGAAAGGATATGCTGAGCAAACAGAAAGGAAAGGAAAATACCCCCAGAAATGGATTGCACAATGCTTTATTATCCTTTAATTTTTTAACACTAATGAGGAAGGAACAACAGCAGGAGAGAGGCATTGAATAATGGAAAAAAAAAACTTCTTGATTGAATCAACCAGTATACTTCAAGGATGTGTTGATTTCACAATGAAAACCAGGAGATGTGCTACATTGGGAAAGGGGTTTTGCTCTAATTTTCACAGGAGAAGAAAACTTATGGATACCATCAAAATTAATAAAGATTAGCTTTGAAAAGGAGAAAACTCTTGAAAAAGAGAAATGTCAGCTCATCCAAAATGGTGACATTAATACAGGTGGTAAGAAAACCTCATAAGGGTTGGAGCAGGTTTCTGCTCTTATCTTTACAGGAAAATACACATCATCAAAATTCAAGAGACCCTGGATGTTTGAATGCTGACAGAATAAAAAATAATTATCCACTAAGGATCATTTAGAAAATAAAATATGGATTATGAGACCAGGTACTGGTTACACATACATTTACACACACACACACACACACACACACATCACACACACACACACACACACACATACATATATATATATGTATATATATATATATATATATATATATATATATATATATATATTCAGCTAGTTTTGGAGTTGAAGATAGATAATTATAGTTTTCCTTGGTTATGTTAAAAGATAAAGTAGATATAAATTAGCCGGGCAGTGGTGGCGCACGCCTTTAATCCCAGCACTGGGGAGGCAGAGGCAGGCGGATCTCTGTGAGTTCGAGACCAGCCTGGTCTACAAGAGCTAGTGCCAGGACAGGCTCCAAAGCCACAGAGAAACCCTGTCTCAAAAAACCAAAAAAAAAAAAAAAGTAGATATAAATTCTAACTAATTCTTGCTTGATACCTCTTTTGTTATATGTAATTTTACTATGTTAAAGTTAAAATCTTCTTTTTTATTTAAACTGAAAAGAGGAGGTTATGTGGGAGTTCCCTCTTTGTGCTGAGATTAACATTAATGAATAAAGAAACTGCCTTGGCCTGTTGATAGGGCAGAACTTATGTAGGTGGGGCGGACTGGACTGAATGCTGTTGAATGCTGAGCGGGAAGAAGGGTAGAGTCAGGGGATGCCATGGGGGATGCCATGGAGCCACTGCCACTAGAGAAAAGCATGCTGAAACTTTTCTGGTAGGCCACAACTTTGTGATGATGCACAGATTAGTGGAGATGGGATAAATTAAAATGTAAGAGTTAGCCAATAAGAAGCTAGAGCTAATGGGCCAATAGTGATTTAATTAATATAGTCTCTGTGTGATTATTTTGGTTCTGGGTGACTGGGATGAACAAGCAGCTTCTTGCAACATCAGTTTGTCAAACAATGTGATATATGCCCACAATATTTATCTGTACTTCATCAGGGAGTAAATCCTCAAGGTCTGTTTCCTAATCTTTTATAGCAATTGTAAGTTATTTATACTGCAGAATTTGGCAAATTAAGATATGTGAATGTGACAACTGATACATATTCAGGTTTCTTAGTGAAATTCTACAAAGACTGGAGAAGCCACTAAGTATGTAATAATAGCTCATTGCCTAAAGTTTTTCATATATGGAATTCCCTAAGATTATAAGGATGGATAATGGCCCCAGATATGTTATTAAAGCATATCAGCAATTTTATTCCGAATGGAATTTTGAACAGAAAAAAGGAATTCCTTATAATTCTCAAGGACAAGGAATTGTGGAGCTTGCCCATGACTCCTTGAAAACATGACTTCAAAGGTTATAAAAAAGGAATTAAACCATCAGTAACCACATAATGCCTTAAATCATGCCCCTTGCACTCTAAGTTTCTTGAATATGGATAGTCGTGAGCAATCTGGCATGGATAGATTTTGGAACGATGGCACCAGAACAAACTATGCCAAAGCAAAATGGAAAGACCCTTGCACTAGCTTATGGAAAGGACCTGACCTTGTTTTAATAGGGTCGAGGGTATGTCTGTGTTTTTTCACAGAAGAATATAGCTTCTGGAATATCTAGTCTGGTGTGTTCAGCAGAAGGATTTCCCCTGAGGACATTGAAGCTGCAGGTACTCCACAGAAGAGTCGAAGTGAGATTACTGAATGTGCATTCCTGATCCTTTTATGTCATCATGCTGCAGTCTGAGAAGGAAAGGAATATCATGGTGATGGTTGGCAATTCCCAGTTTCTTGATGGATCTACTGCACAAACATCTAGACTTCAATGGGTTCTATATATGTTGGAACCAGCCAAATAATGCTGACTAAATATTTGGCAGTTTATCCATACTGTGTCTTGGGACACACAACTCATTTTTGCCAGTATGGTGTTCAATCTGCTGTTGAAATAAAGGACCTGATAACTGAGACCTCAGAAATTTCTCCTCTGGGAGAGAAAGAGAGAGAATTGTTAAAGCAATGGAACACTATTATTGAAGCAAAGAGTGACTGAAGCCCCTCTTCAGAGATGAGAAATAATGCCATAAAAGTTTTTGCTGCTACACAGAGACTGGGAGAGTCCAAACTTATCTCTGAATGTCAGAAGCAGCAATGCAATTAGACTATATAAGAGGGAAGAGACTCATAGCTTACACATCACAGAAACCTCTTCCTGTCTTTTGATTAGAATTCTTAAGAGAATTGTGATTTGACAAATCGGATATTTATTTTTAATATCTATACTAGAATTACAGTATTGAGCAGTTAGTGTTTACGACTGCTTTATTTCACTAAGAAGATGTTACTTACTAGAAAAACTTTAGAGTTTGTCTGAGAAAAATTTGACATATTGCCAATGAGTTCTTATATTTGATAAGTTTAATAAGACAAATTTGAATTTTGATGTCGTTAAAAACTGCTAATGACATCCTGGAATACTTTAAAAAGACCATCCCATTCTGGTCATCCTCTACTTTTTTATTAGGAGATATTGTGGCCATAGGAGCATGCATATTACAAAGCTTTATCTGCTTGCATATGATTATTTAGTTGGCTGTGAACTCTTTTGATGGAAATTGGCTCAGAAGTACACAGCACCTAGTTGTGCACCCTCCCTTAACCTTTAAATTAACAGAGGCTGATAGTCAATGAACACTAAGATCATTTTCTCTCCATACAACCTATGACATGCTGTACATGACAAAATATATGTACTGATGATGGATAAGTCTAGAAAGTTGAAGAAAACTGCCTAAGCCAGGCACAGTTGTCTGTCCTGTTTCAGAACACAAGCTTTATTAAATAAATTAAAAATGAATGAATATATAGGGGCCCACAGAAGTGGATCCACTCCACCTTGACTGAAGGCCAGAAAATTTAATCCTACTCTTGCTCTTTCAAGGTTATTGATAAGTGGTCTGTCTTAAAGTATAGCTTCAAACAAGATATCTTGGCCTAGGGTTTTGTTACTTGGTGTTTTGGGATTAAGGTGACCCACAGAGGTAGATCTCTTCCATCTTAACAAAAGGTCAGAGAATTCAAGCCTACTTCTGACACTTCAAGAATATAACAGGAGGTTTGACCCAGGGAATGGCTGCCTACAGGATGCTTGGTCTAAGGTGTGGTCACTGCATGTACTGAGTAAAAAACATAATGCTTAACTCAGAATATAGTTGCTTGTTGTTTCAGATATTTAAGCAAGTAGTTTCTCTGTTTGTTCTTAGTATCATATTAAAGCAGTCTTTTGCCTCCCCTTTTTGTATTGGGGTATATAAGCATACGGAAAATAAACATGGGCAAATTCAATACTAACTGGATTGTGCTCCCAGTTCTATTTTGAACCTCTGCTACTTTTCTAAAGGACAATGGAAACAAGGAGACCTGTGAATGCAGCACAAAAAGAAGCATATACTTACTTAAAATACAATGAAAATGTGTTTGTAACTTTATTGTGTTCGTATCACAATGTCAAAAGTTTGAACATATCTGAATGAAATATCCCTATCTAAATTTGCTATATAATACTAGGTGCATTTGCCTCTGCTGCTTTATTATGCAAAGATTATCAAGGTAGAAACAGGACTGATCAATTGACCCTAGGAAAGAAAAACTGTCAGTGACTCTTGGTGTCATCTAACAAAAGACCTTTCTGAAATTAAAATTACACTAATTAACTATTGAAGACCATTATATTCATGTTACAAGTTCCTGAATTCTGAATGAAGGTTTGTTAAGTTGGAAATAGGAAAGAGACTAATGCAGAGACAAACAAGTAATCCTTGACCAAGGTAGATATATGCCATGAGAGATAAATCAAAGGAAATGTTCATAGGTGGGAGAGAAAAAACAGTGAAAAGGGTAGATAGGAAGGAAGGAAAGTAAATGAGAAAGATTACAAAATGGAGAAGACTGAAAGATATATAGGATGGAAAACCAGATAAAGAGACAGAGATAAAAAAAGAGAAAAATGGAGTAAACAGTAGGCTTACTGATTTTGAAGAGAAATATTTTTGGTTTCCAACTCTAATTCCTACAAATTATATCAATAAATTTTCTTTTTTAAAATTTATCTCAGTGATTTTCTTGGAATTCAGATAGTTTAGGAATGACAGACATAAACCAACAACTCATAATTTTATCGATATAAAAACTAAATCATACGCTATAGTAGAATATATATATATATATATATATGTATATAGACTTTCATTAAATGTGTATATGTGTGTACATTTTTTATGTGTGTACATTTTTGTACTCATTTACATGATGTAATATTTCCAATATATTAAGCCAAACTATGTATATTAACTCTCTAAAGTAATTACAGTGACATTTATAGAAAACATACAAAATGAAACCAGTTTTATAGTTATCATATTCAGATGGCAGGCTTGATATCATCTGGTAGTTATTTTTCTACTTCATCATTCTTCCCAAGGCCTAGAATCAAGAATTTCAAAAACTCATAAATTTATGCAATATTAACTACTTAATGTCAGTAGAATTGAAAGGACATTTTACTGGAGAAAGACTGACTTCTGTTAAATTCTGAGTGGAAGGTGTGAATGAAAACTTGTTGGTCCACCTATATTCTCTTTAGACTTTAAAAATAATAGAATATTACAATTCGTGTTGGAGATATATGCTATTCAACTTTGTTCACTATATCAAAGTATCTGACAATGTGTTTAAAGGAGATCTTATTGTTTTAGAATAGTCATTCAATACATGGCTTCTTGGCTCCTTTGTTTTTCTTTTCCTTTTTTCTTTCTGTCTATCTTTCTTTCTTTTTATTTTTTTCTTTCTGTTGCCAAGCCTGTGATGGGCAAAATATCAAGACTAAGAGCATGAATTGGTAAAAAAAAAAAAATCATTCACCATTATCATCCAGAAGGAAAAATAGTGGAGAAAGTATGTAAAAACACTTCCAGAGATACTACAGAAATGACCAGTGATTAGAGGCAGGCGGATCTCTGTGAGTTCGAGACCAGCCTGGTCTTCAAGAGCTAGTTCCAGGACAGGCTCCAAAACCACAGAGAAACCCTGTCTTGAAACCCCCCTCCCCCCAAAAAAAAGACCAGTGATGTCTACACTTCTACCAGCAGATTCAGCTACTCACTTGTCAAAAGATTATCCATTGAATTTAGTGTCCCCATAGTTGGATTGCTTCTTAAAAGTGCTACCTGCTAAGGATTGAGCTTTCAAAACATGGACATTTTGAAGATGCAGCACATATTAAAAGCATAACCATATAGAATTCAGGTCTTTGTATATACTTACTCAACTTCCAGCACTGATATATACTCCTAGTTCTTGTGTTAACATTTCTCTTAGACTGTTAGTCCAAGGGCTTTTGCATTCATACCTCTAATCTAAACAAAATAAACTCCTATTTTAGGTATCACAGAATCTGTATAGTGAGGCACACTAGCTTCTTTGGAGTTTATGTTTAAAGTAATGTAAGTGCAAGTAAATTGATTTTTGTAGAACTGCTTTCAAAGAGCATAGAGAAAATAAATGTCAGAATTTACTCTAAACTTCATTTCACTACTCTAGTATGCCTTTAATCTAGTATGCCATGAAGTCACTTAACACTCAGACAAACCCATATGAATCACTACATAAATTTATAGAAATAAAATAATTGCAGGGCTTTTTATTAGTAGAAAATAAATATTTTCAAGTAACTTGATGTATCCATCACAAGTTATGATTAATCTCAAACAAATGTCTTTTGTCAGTTTTTATCTTAGTATCTGTGAAAGTCTCCCAAGTAACACTTTTGGGTCTGTTGATATGTGATCTGAATAAAAGCAAAGTGCTTGGTACTTTATTTGGTCATTTATCCATATTATGAGACACATTGTATAAAGAAAAATAGAAAAATGGATTTAATTATAATTCTGGACAAAAGTCATGGAGAAAGTCCAGCAATTTGAGAGGGAATGGGGTGGTAGACAGGGGATGGATTTGATGTCAGGAATATAGGAAGACTTGGAGGGAGAAAAGAAAAAGATAAAGTGATGTAATAATATTTTAGGTAAAAATATATTTTTAAAAGCATTCAAAAGACTAGAAGTATAATATAATTGCTTCACTATAATAAATGTTATATACAAAACCCCTTTAGCTAGCATAATAATTAACAGCAAAAATAAATAGTTTTCCTTTAAGATAAGGAACAAGGCAAAGATACCCTTTCTTATAGTTTCTATTGAACATAGAACTTGAAGTTCGAACCAGTATAATTTAGAATAGAAAATACAAAATAAATCAATAAACACAAAAATTAATAGATAAAAATAATTAAATAATGAAGTTTGTTGAGGCATGGTGGTAGATACATGTAATCAGGATCAAGGCCAGCTTTAGTTTCATAGTGATCTTGAAATCAAACTGCTTTGCCTGAGATTCTCCCTAAATAGAATAAAATAAAATAAAGCAAAATTGTGAAATAAAAATGAATGGTCCCTTGGAATTTGGCGTTGGGTTGCAGGCCCAGAGCTGCCCTAGATTTTTCACACTTTCCCCATTCAGCTCTTCCTCCTAATTTATATCTACTCCTTGTGACTATCCATAAACCTAGAGAATCTTTTTTTTAACCAGGGACCCCCACAGCCACCACACTTGGGTGGGACCCAGGTAAGATTATCTGTGCCATTGTTCCTTTTCTCTGGCACCTCTAGACTATCTTAGACCTGCTACTGCATATCCACCTCAGTCATTCTTACTAGCCCACTTCTGTTGTTTTTAATAAACATTGCTAGCACATTACCTAGCCAACTCACTGTACCAATATTTGGCTACTTGGGTCTGAAATAAGAGCTCCAACCAGAACTTCAGATCTGGGACTAGCTGGAGTCTGAATCCTAGAATCCAGAATGACCCCAAGAATGAAAAGCAAGCATTATTATTCTTTTACACAACAGTCTGAGAAATAAAATTTATTTTAAAAAATTATAGTGAACAGGAGAATGCTCTAGGTCCTCTGTGTATATATTATAGCTTTCAGTTTAGCACTTTCATGAGAGTCTTTAATGTGTGAATGAGTAGGGTCTCTGATTCTTGTGCCTTCTGTGGGGGCTCTTTTCCTTCTGTTGGCTTTTTTTCTTATAGAACTTTGATATAATGGTTTTATTTTATCTTATAATATTTTGTTGTTAAACAAAATACAGTGAAAAAGCACCGAGAAAACAGGATAAGGTTCCACAGCTATGTAAAATTTATGCAATTAATATTTTAAGCTGAGAAGGAATTGGAAAAAAAAAACATTGGAACAAAAACATTACTGAAAATTTCCCCAAGTGAGAAAGGGACAAGACTGTTGATGCACAAAGCTGAACAAATCCTCAGTAGTGCACATGCCAGGGTACTAATTTTAAGGCACATTATAATTAAAATTTAAAACTGAAAATCTTAAAATTATCTGGAAAGCACACTCATATAACCCCTATAGAATTACAATGGATTTCTTATCTGAAATCACAGAATGCTGAATAACGTGGGGCAAAAACTGGCAAGTGTTGAAAAAAAGAATTACCAATTCAGAATTCAACATACAACAAAAATGGTCTCCAAGAATCTTAAGAAAATAAAGACATTGTCAAGAGATGTAAAGAATTTGTTGGTAATTAATTCACCCTTACAACTATTTGTAAGAATTTTGGACTGGCAAGATTGCTCATGGGGTAAAGGCATTTGGTACCAAGCATGATGGTCTTAATTTGGTCCCTCAGACTCTAACATAGTATAAGGAGAAAACTGCCTCCTCTAAGGTGGTATCTGACCTGCATAGGCATGTTTTTATTACACTTGTACACATATGATTGTGCTCATCAATGAGGAAATAAAATGTAATAAAGACTTTTTTAGAAAGTACAAGATTTGTTTGAAATACAATACTATAACACAAAAAAAAACACAGAAAAAAGTGTTTATTTTGACTTGGAGCTGCAAAGGAATATATTTTATCACAGTAGGGGAGGACATGGCAACAGACATGGGAAGCATGGTGGCAAGAAAGATGTCTTAGTGATTGTTTTATTACTGTGACAAGTCACCATGACCAAGGTAGCTCTTACAAAATAAATCATTTAATTGAAGGCTTGTTTATAGTTTTAGAGGGTTAGTCTATGATCATCATAGCAGGAAGCAGACAGCAATGGCTCTGGAGAAGTAAGTATATGAGAATTTTGTATCATGATCTGTAGGCAGCAAGCAGAAAGAAATAGAGAAAAAAGGGAGAGACAGACAGACAGAGAAAGATACACAAAGAGATACAGAGACACAAATGCAGACAGAGACACAGACACAGGAAAAGAGAGAGAGGGACAGATATATATTTAATTCAGATCTTTTGAGGTTGGAAGATGCATCTTTAATCTGGGCCACATCTTCTGCTAGCAGCCTATATAAAGGATATGGAAGAAAGAAAGTTTTGCTTTTTGCCTTATTTGCTCTTACTCTCACTGGCAAATATATTAATTCTTTTGGATTCTGGCTTATACTAAAGACCATCTAATACAAAAAAGCCTTGTGGACTGTACAATTACTGGATTCTTGGACCTTGCAATGGTAGATAGCCATTGTTGAACTAACTGGACCTCAGTCTGTAAATTATTCTAACAAATAATCCGTCCAGACATACACATACATACATACACATATTCATATAAAGTATATGGAACAAACTTTTCCAACACCTACAGTTATTGAAGCCTGTCCTGGAAGCTCAAAAAGTACTCAATGAAAGCCAAGCCCATCATAGAAACTATTTTAGAAACTTAAGACAAACTCTTTTGATCACTCTCATTTACCAGTTGTGAGAGGCAATTGATTTGGTGACTCTGTACATAAAACTTTTAACAATTTGTGGAAAAATAAGAAAAATAATAACGCTGTCTGGTTGTTCTTAGTGTCTTTAGATAAATTGACAAAGGGCAGGAAGGATCTCTGTGATAAAACTAACCAACTTCTAGTATCTCAGGATATGGTTAATGACAACAATAAACTTAGTGACAAAAAGTGAAAATTATTTCAGATGTGTAAAAATCATCTAAAGGTTTCTAGGCTTGCCCTAGAAGAGAATCTTCTCTCAATCAGCTGCAGAGCTCAAGTTGCAGAAAATTAAACTGAGGTCCTCATTATAAGGTTGGCCGAATTAAAGAGAAAATTCAGGTCTCAGGCTCAAAAGGTGTTGACAAATAAAGTAAGGGTATTAACAGGTAAAAATGGGGTCCTCCAGCACCAGTAGAGACTATGTTCACTACTACCCCCTTAAATGGCTTTTATTTGACTGAAGAAATTAACCCTTCATTGTCTGCTAAACAAGTAGTGATTTTTTTTTTCTGAAGAAGTTGCCAGGCAAGACATTACTGGTGTCCCCCAGAATCCCCCAATAGTTGTTTCTAGATCTGTAACTAGACTTAATAATGGTAAGCAGGCTTCTTGAAAGGAGATAGAAAGTGTAGTATTATGAGAAGGGTTGATACACTATTAAAGAACTTAATGAGTTTGTTAATTCATTCCAACAAAAGTCTGGGAGATATGTGTGGGCATGGATTTTAATGGCATTGGAAAACAGTGGAAAGAACATAAAACTGGATTGGGCTGAGTTTGATTTGGGCCCTTTGAGTGGAGATTCTAGGTTTAATATGTAAACTGACACAGTTTTAAAATGTGTCAAAAGTTTGTTTAAATGACTAGAAAGGTTAAAAGAAATACTTTAGAGTTGCCTCGGCCAGGAAAAACTGTAAATAAAAAACAGTATCACATCACTGGTGGAACTGCAAAAGTCAGTGTCATCATCAAGAACTTGAAAGATGCAAGAGTGGTGGCTAACACCTCATCTCCCTTTAATTCATGTATTTAGCCAGCGAAGAAGATGGATGGATAGTGTTGACTATCAAAAACTCAATCAAGTAGTGACTACAATTGCAGATGCTGTACCAGATGTGGTATTCTTGCTCGAGCACATTAACAAATTTTCTGGTACACTGTATGGAGCTATTGATCTAGCAAACTACTCTCTCTTAGTTCCTTCCATAAGGACCACTAGAAGCATTTTGTTTTCAGTTTGCAAGGCCAGAAGTATACTTTTACAGTTTTGCCTCAGGGATATATTAACTCCCAGACTGTGTCATAACTTAGTTTGAAGGGATCTTGAGTATTTCTTCCAGAAAACATCACAATGCTACACTATATTGATAACATTATGCTGATTGGATTAATTGAGTATTAGATAGCAACTACTGTGGACATTTTGGTAACATATATGTATATCAAAATATGAGAAATAAATCCAAAATTCAAGGGCCTTCTACCTTACTGAAATTAATAGAAGTCTATTATGTGGATCATACAGAAATATTTCTTCTAGGATGAAGGATATACTGTTGCACCTGGCCCCTCTCACCACTAGCAAAGAAGCACAACCTTTAGTGGATTTACTTGGATTCAGAAGAAAGCACATTCTTTACTTGGGTATGTTATTCCAGCCTATATAACAAGTGATTCAGAAAGCTGCTAGCTTTGAGTGTGGCCTGGAGTGAAGACAGATCTTCAACAGGTCCAGGATGCTATGTAGGCTGGAATATCACTTGGAGAATATAATTCAGCAGACCCAATAGGACCTGAAGTGGCAGTGAAGGATTGGGATGTTCTTTGGAGCCTTTTCTGGCCCCAATAGGTGAATTAGAGAAAATGCTATTGGGATTTCAAAGCAAGACTTCTGCGACACCTGCAGACAACAGATCTTCGCCTGCTATTGAGCCTCATTAGAAACTGAACATTTGACAATTAGTGACCAAATTACCATCAACCTGAACTGCCCTTCATGACTTGCTATATTTTATCTATCAAGTCATTTTATTTATTTTTTTATTGTTTTTATTGATCTATACATTTTCTCCATTTCTCTCCATTCCTCCCCTTCCCCTTCTACCCTCTCCTGTTACCTCCATGCTCCCAATTTACTCAGGAGATCTTGTCTTTTTCTCCTTTCTATGTTCATACATGTATTTCTCTCTTAGGGTCCTCATTATTGTCCAGGTTGTCTGTGGTTGTGGACTGAAGTTTGCTTTTTCTTTGCTTTATATCTAAAAGACAATTATGAGCAATTACATATTATATTTGTCTTTATGTGTCTGGGTTGATTCACTCAATATGGTTATTTTTCTAGATCCATCTGTTTGCCTGCAAGTTCAGGATGTTATTACTTTTTACCACTGTGTAGTACTTCTCTGTAAAGGTATCACATTTTCTTTATCAATTCTTTGCTTGAGAGGTATCTAGGTTGTTTCCAGGTTTTGGCTATTACAAATAATGCTGTTATGAACATGTTCTTGTGGTATGATTGAACATCCTTTGGTTACATACCCAACAGTAAGTATTGCTGGGTCTTGTGGTAGATTGATTCCTAATTTTCTGAGAAAACACCATACTGATTTCCAAAGTAGCTGTACAAGTTTGCGCTCCCACAAGCAATGAAGGAGCATCCCCCTTACCCTACATCCTCTCCCGTATAAGTTGTTATCAATGTTTATGATATTGGCCATTCTGCCAGGTATTAAGATGGAATTTCAGAGTTGTTTTGATTTGCATTTTTGATGGCTAAGGATGTTGAGCCTTTTTTTAAGTTCCTTTCAGACATTTGAGATTCATCTGTTGAGAGTCTTCCATTTAGGTTTGTACCACATTTTTATTGGATTATGTTTTCTTTTTGATGTCAAGTCTCTTGTGTTCTGTGCATATTTGGGGGGTCAATCTTCTATCATGTGGAGTTGGTGAAGATCTTTTCCCATTCTGTAGGCTGCTGTTTTATCTTGTTGATGGTATCCTCTGCTTTATAAAAGCTTCTCAGTTTGAGGGGGTCTCATTTATTAATTGTTGCGCTTTGTGTCTGTGCTACTAGGGTTATATTTAGGAAGTGGTAGTGGTTTTCTGTGTCAATGCATTAAAGTTTACATCCCAATTTCTCATCTATGTAGTTCAGTGTGGTTTTATGTTGAGGTCTTTGATCCATTTAGACTTGAGTTTTGTGCATGGCAATAGATATGGGTCTATTTGCATTCTCCTACATGTTGATATCCAGTTTTACCAGCACCATTTGTTAAATATGCTTTATTTTTTACATTTGATATTTTTGACTTCTTTGTCAAAAATCAGGTGTTCTAAGGTATATGGAATGATAACCAGATCTTCAATACAATTCCATTGGTCCTTTTATCTGTTTCTATGACAATATCAGGCTGTTTTATTACTGTAGCTCTATAGTAGAGTTTGGAATCAGAGCTTATAATGCCTCCAGAAGTTCTTTTGTTGTACAGGATTGTTTTGTCTATCCTGGTTTTGTTTGTTTGTTTGTTTGTTTTTCCAAATGAAGTTGAGTATTGTTCTTTTGAGGTCTGTAATGAATTTTGCTGGAAATATAATTGGCATAACATTGAATCTGTAGGTTGCTTTTGGTAAGGTTTCCATTTTCCATTTTTACTATGTTAATTCTACCTACCCAAGAACATGTGAGATCTTTCCATTTTCTGGTGTCTTCTTCAATTTCTTTCTTCAAAGTTTTAAAGCTCTTGTCACACTGTTCTCTGACTTGTTTGGTTAAAGTTACACCAAGATATTTTATGTTATTGTGGATATTGTGAAGGCTCATGTTTCTCATCCGATTTATTATATGTATAAAGGTGGGATACTGATTTTTTTTAATCTTGTATCCTGATTCATTACTGAAGGTGTTTTTCAGTTGGAGGAGTTCCATGGTAGAGCTTTTGGGGTAATTTTTGTATATTATGGTATTGTCAGCAAATAGTGAGAGTTTGACTTCTTTTTCTTCAATTTGTATTTACGTGATCTCCTTTTGTTGTATTATTGCTCTAGCTAGAAATTTAAGTAATATATTGAATAGATATGGAAAGAATAGACAACCTTGTTCTGTTTCTGATTTCAGTGGGATCCCTTTGAGTTTCTCTCCATTTAGTTTTATGTTGGCTGATGGCTTGGTGAATATTGCCTTTATTTTTATTTTTTTTACATATGAATATTATTTTAATATGGTATATAGAACAGTGTCATATGAGTAAAATGGAAAACGTATATGGAAAAGATGACTATCTGTGGAATTTTTTAAATCTTTTACAAATAAGAAAAATTCCTCAGATTAAATCAAACCACGGGCTATGTCTCAAGCATTTTATTTTCTTTTTTTTTATTGATAAAAGAAGAAAAAAAACATGAACAAAAAACAAGTTTCCACCTCCTCCCAGCCTCCCATTTCCCTCCCCCTCCTCCCACCCTTCTCCACCCCCCACCCTTCTCCCCCTCCCCCCACTCCTCTCCCCCTCCTTCTCCAGTCCACAGAGCAGTCCGGGTTCCCTGCCCTGTGGTAAGTCCTAGGTCCTCCCCCCTCCGTCCATATCTAGGAAGGTGAACATCCAAACTGGCTAGGCTCCCACAAAGCCAGCACATTAAGTAGGATCAAAACCCCGTGCCATTGTCCTAGGCATCTCATCAGCCCTCATTGTTCGCCATGTTCAGAGAGTCCGGTTTTATCCCATGCTTTTTCAGTCACAGTCCAGCTGGCCTTGGTGAGCTCCCAGTAGATCAGCTCCACTGTCTCAGTGGGTGGGTGCACGCCTCGTGGTCCCGACTTCTTTGCTCATGTTCTCCCTCCTTCTGCTCCTCATTGGGACCTTGGGAGTTCAGTCCAGTGCTCCTGTGTGGGTCTCTGTCTCTATCTCCATCCATCACCAGATGAAGGTTCTATGATGATATGCAAGATATTCGTCAGTATTGCTCTAGGATAGGGTCATTTCAGGTTCCCAATCCTCAGCTGCCCAAGGAACTAACTGGGAACCTCATCTTGGGCACTTGGGAGCCCCTCTAGGGTCAAGTCTCTTAACCACCCTAAAGTGGCTCCGTTAACTAAGAATTTTGGTTCCGTGCTCCCCTATCCACCTTTCCTTTATCCCAATTCTCCTGTTTCCTCAAGTCCCCCCTCCTTCCCTTCTACCTTTTCTCTCCCCATCTCCCCTTACCCCCATCCCACCCCACCCCCAAGATCCCAATTTTCTCCCCAGCAATTTGGTCTACTTCCCTTAGCCAAGAGGATAACTATATGTTTTTCCTTGGGTTCACCTTCTTACTTAGCTTCTTTAGGTTCACCTATTGTAGACTCTGTGGCCCTTATTTATGGCTAGAAACCAATTATGAGCGAGTACATCCCATGTTCATCTTTTTGGGTCTGGGACACCTCACTCAGGATAGTGTTTTCTATTTCCTTCCATTTGCATGCAAAATTCGAGAAGTCATTGTTTTTTACCGCAGCGTAGTACTCTAGCGTGTATATATTCCATACTTTCTTCATCCATTCTTCCATTGAAGGGCATCTAGGTTGTTTCCAGGTTCTGGCTATTACAAATAATACTGCTATGAACATAGTTGAACAAATGCTTTTGTCATATGAAAGAGCATCTCTTGGGTATATTCCAAGGAGTGGTATTGCTGGGTCCAGGGGTAAGTTGATCCCGAATTTCCTGAGAAACCGAAACACTGACTTCCACAGTGGTTGCACAAGATTGCATTCCCACCAGCAATGGATGAGGGTACCCATTCCTCCACAGCCTCTCCAGCAAAGGTTATCCTTGGTGTTTTTGACTTTAGCCATTCTGACAGGTGTAAGATGATATCTCAAAGTTGTTTTGATTTGCATTTCCCTGATTGCTAAGGAAGTTGAGCACGACCTTAAGTGTCTTTTGGCCATTTGAACTTCTTCTGTTGAGAATTCTCTGTTCAGATCAGTGCCCCATTTTTTAATTGGGTTAATTAACATTTTAAAGTCTAGTTTCTTGGCAGAGGCGGAGCGGCGACGGAGCCAGAAGCGGCGGAGCGGCGGTGGCGCCAGACGCGGCAGAGCAGCGGCCAGACCCAAGCGGAGGGGACAGGCGTGAAATAAGGAGAGCAGATCACCCTACTACAATTGAATCAAAGAGGTAGGCCATTGGTTGGCCGGGTCACTGGCACAAGGGGAGCCTGGTCCTGTCCTGAAGATCCTTTGGAGGGGTGAGAGTGGTCTTGGCCTGCAGCAGGAACCACGAAAGGGAGTGAGGGCATTTTGTAAGCAGAGCCCTTGGCCAGCAGGGAAACCTGATCCGGTTTCTAAAGGACCCATTGGATAGGATCAATAGGAGGAGATGGGCAGGCGCCAAGGCAAGAACTCACCCAATAATCCGAAAAACAACATGAAAACCTCAGAACCCAATGATCTTACAACAGAAGTATTTGAACAACCTAACACAGAAGAAGTGGAAAAAATCGACTTTATGAAGATAATAGAGTCCCTTAAACAACATGTAAAAAATGCCCTTATAGAAATGGATGAGAAGTATAACAAAAAGTTTGACGAAATGAGTAAATACGTACATGATACCCTGGGAAACCAAGAAAAAACCATCAAACAGGTAATGGAAACAGTTCAAGAATTGAAAACTGAAATGAAGGCAAAGAAGAAAATACAAACTGAAGACCAGCTGGATATGGAAAATCTAGGCCAATGAGCAGAGTCTACAGAAACAAGCATAATCAATAGAATACAAGAGCTAGAAGAAAGACTCTCAGATGCTGAGGACACCATAGAGAAAATAAACGAACAGATCAAAGAAAACAGAAAAGCCAACAAATTCTCAACACAAAACTTTCAGGAACTATGGGACACAATAAAAAAACCAAACCTAAGAATAATAGGAATAGAAGAAGGAGAAGAGTCACAGCTCAAAGGCCCAGAAAATATTTTCAACAAAATTATGGAATAAAACTTTCCCAACTTAAAGAAAGATATTCATTTAAATATTCAAGAAGCATACAGAACACCAAACAGACTGGATCAAAGAAAAACATCTCCTCGCCATATAATAATCAAAACACAAAATATACAGGTTAAAGAAAGAATATTAAGAGCTGCAAAAGAAAAAGGGCAAGTAACTTATAAAGGTAAACCGGTCAGACTTACACCTGACTTCTCGATGGAAACTATGAAAGCCAGAACGTCCTGGATAGAGGTTCTGCAGAAGCTAAGAGACCATGGATGCATACCCAAACTACTATACCCAGCCAAGCTATCATTCACTATCAACGGAGAAAACAAGACATTCCAGGATAAGAACAAATTTAAACAATACGTAGCCACAAATCCAGCCCTACAGAAAGTAATAGAAGGAAAATCGCAACCCAAGGAATCCAACACTGCCAACACTGCCTACAATAACCCAGGCATCTAATGACCCTTCACGAGCACATCTCAAAGAAAGGAGACACACAATCTCTACTACCAAAAGCAATAAGAATAACTGGAGTAAACACCCACTGGTCATTAATATCACTTAATATTAATGGGCTCAATTCACCTATAAAAAGGCACAGGCTAAAAGATTGGATACGAAAACAGGATCCAACATTCTGCTGTTTGCAAGAAACACATCTCAACCACAAAGACAGGCACCTACTCAGAGTAAAGGGTTGGGAAAAGGTGTTTCAAGCAAATGGTCCTAAGAAAAAAGCAGGTGTGGCCATACTAATTTCTAACAAAACTGACTTCAAACTAAAATCAATCAGAAGAGACCGAGACGGTCACTTTATACCCATAACAGGAACAATTCATCAGGAGGACGACTCAATCCTGAATATATACGCACCCAATATAAAAGCACCTACTTATGTAAAAGAAATATTACTAGAACTCAAGGCAGACATCAAACCAAACACACTAGTAGTAGGAGACTTCAACACACCTCTCTCTCCAAGGGACAGGTCAGTCAGACAGAAACCTAATAGAGAATTAAGAGAATTATTGGAGGTAATGAAGCAAATGGACTTAACAGACATCTATAGAACATTCCACCCAAATAGGAAAGAATATACCTTCTTCTCTGCAGCTCATGGAACCTTCTCAAAAATTGACCACATACTCGGAAACAAAGGAAACCTCCACAGATACAAAAAAAATCAGTGTCCACCTGTGTCTTATCAGATCATCACGGATTAAAGTTAGAAGGCAACAACCACGCTGCCCCCAAAAAACCGACAAACTCATGGAAACTGAACAGTCAACTACTGAACCACACCTGGGTCAAGGAAGAAATCAAGAAAGAAATTAAAGTCTTCCTTGAATTTAATGAAAATAAAGGGACAACATACTCAAACCTATGGGACACAATGAAAGCAGTGCTAAGAGGAAAGTTCATAGCACTAAGTGCCCACTTAAAGAAAACGGAGAATGCATACATTGGGGACTTAAAAACACACCTGAAAGCTCTAGAAAAAAAAGAAGCAGATGTGCCCAGGAGAAGTAGAAGACTGGAAATAATAAAACTGAGGACAGAAATCAACAAAATAGAAACCCAGAAAACAGTCCAAAGAATCAATGAAACAAAAAGCTGGTTCTTGGAGAAAATCAACAAGATCGACAAACCCCTATCCAAACTAATTAAATGACAGAGAGAGAACACGCAAATAAATAAGATCAGAAATGAAAAGGGGGACATAACCACAGACACCGAGGAAATTCAGAGAATCATTAGATCTTACTACAAAAGCCTGTATGCCACAAAACTGGAAAATACAAAAGAAATGGACATTTTTTTAAATAAGTATCATATACCAAAGCTAAACCAAGACCAGGTGAATGATCTAAATAGACCGGTTTCTCGCGAAGAATTAGAAATGGTTATCAAAAATCTCCCTTCGAAAAAAAGCCCAGGACCAGATGGTTTCAATGCAGAATTCTACCAGAACTTCCAAGAAGAAATAATACCTATACTCCTTAATGTATTTCACAATATAGAATCAGAAGAGTCATTGCCAAATTCCTTTTATGAAGCTACAGTTACCCTGATACCAAAACCACAAAAAGACCCAACCAAGAAAGAGAATTACAGACCGATCTCACTCATGAACATCGATGCAAAAATTTTCAATAAAATACTGGCAAACCGAATCCAAGAACACATAAGAAAAATTATCCATTATGATCAAGTAGGCTTCATCCCAGAGATGCAGGGCTGGTTCAACATACGCAAATCTATCAATGTAATCCACCATATAAATAAACTGAAAGAAAAAAACCATATGATCATTTCACTAGATGCGGAAAAAGCATTCGACAAAATTCAACACCCCTTTATGATAAA
Organism: Microtus oregoni; assembly: GCF_018167655.1. Taxonomy (NCBI): domain Eukaryota; kingdom Metazoa; phylum Chordata; class Mammalia; order Rodentia; family Cricetidae; genus Microtus; species Microtus oregoni. Next base: position 255,588 of record NW_024544825.1, read on the forward strand.
GGTCTTGGAGAGAATAGGGATACAAGGGTCCTACCTAAATATAATAAAAGCTATTTACAGCAAGCCAACAGCTAACATTAAATTAAACGGAGAAAAACTCAAAGCCATCCCACTAAAATCAGGAACACGACATGGATGTCCACTCTCACCATACCTCTTCAATATAGTGCTTGAAATTCTAGCAATAGCAATAAGACAACATAAGGAGATCAAGGGGATTTGTATTGGAAAGGAAGAAGTTAAGCTTTCTTTATTTGCAGATGATATGATAGTGTACATAAGCGACCCCAAAAATTCTACCAAAGAACTCCTACAGCTTATAAACAGCTTTAGTAATGTGGCAGGATACAAGATCAACTCCAAAAAATCAGTTGCCTTCCTATTCACCAAGGACAAGGAAGCAGAGAGGGAAATCAGAGAAGCATCACCTTTCACGATAGCCACAAATAGCATAAAATACCTTGGGGTAACCGTGACCAAGGAAGTGAAGGATCTACTTGACAAGAACTATAAGTCTTTGAAGAAAGAAATTGAAGAAGACACCAGAAAATGGAAAGACCTCCCTTGCTCTTGGATTGGGAGGACCAACATAGTAAAAATGGCAATTCTACCAAAAGCAAACTATAGATTCAATGCAATCCCCATCAAAATCCCATCAAAATTCTTCACAGATCTGGAGAAGAAAATAATCAACTTTATATGGAAAAAAAAACCCAGGATTGCCAAAACAATCTTATACAATAAAGGTTTGTCTGGAGGCATTACCATCCCTGACTTCAAACTCTATTACAGAGCTACAGTATTGAAAACAGCTTGGTATTGGCATAAAAACAGAGAAGTCGACCAATGGAATCGAATAGAAGACCCTGACATTAACCCACAAACCTATGAACACCCGATCTACGATAAAGGAGCTAAAAGTATACAATGGAAAAAAGAGAGCATCTTCAACAAATGGTGCTGGCAAAACTGGATGTCAATCTGTAGAAGAATGAAAATAGATCCATATCTATCACCATGCACAAAACTCAAATCCAAATGGATTAAAGACCTCAATATCAGTCCGAACACACTGAACCTGATAGAAGAGAAAGTGGGAAGTACTCTACAGCACATGGGCACAGGAGACCACTTCCTATGTATAAACCCAGCAGCACAGACACTAAGGGCATCATTGAATAAATGGGACTTCCTGAGGCTGAGAAGCTTCTGTAAAGCAAAGGACACTGTCACTAGGACAAAAAGACAACCTACTGACTGGGAGAAGATCTTCACCAACCCTGCAACTGACAAAGGTTTGATCTCCAAAATACATAAAGAACTCAAGAAACTAGACCGTAAAAGGCTAATCAACCCAATTATAAAATGGGGCACTGATCTGAACAGAGAATTCTCAACAGAAGAACTTCAAATGGCCAAAAGACACTTAAGGTCATGCTCAACTTCCTTAGCGATCAGGGAAATGCAAATCAAGACAACTTTAAGATACCACCTTACACCTGTCAGAATGGCTAAAATAAAAAACACCAATGATAGCCTTTGCTGGAGAGGTTGTGGAGAAAGGGGTACCCTCACCCATTGCTGGTGGGAATGCAAACTTGTGCAACCACTCTGGAAAGCAGTGTTTCGGTTTCTCAGGAAATTCTGGATCAACCTACCCCTGGATCCAGCAATACCACTCTTGGGAATATACCCAAGAGAGGCCCTATCATACAACAAAAGTATATGCTCAACTATGTTCATGGCAGCATTGTTTGTAATAGCCAGAACCTGGAAACAACCTAGATGCCCTTCAATGGAAGAATGGATGAAGAAAGTATGGAATATATACATATTAGAGTATTACTCAGCAGTAAAAAACAAGGACTTCTTGAATTTTGCATACAAATGGATGGAAATAGAAAACACTATCCTGAGTGAGGTAAGCCAGACCCAAAAAGAGGAACATGGGATGTACTCACTCATATTTGGTTTCTAGCCATAAATAAAGGACATTGAGCCTATAATTCATGTTCCTAGAGAAGCTAAATAAGGTGAATCCAAAGACAAACACATAGGCATCCTCAGGAATATTAACCTTCATCAGGCGATGAAAGGAGACAGAGACAGAGACCCACACGGGAGCACCGGACAGAAATCTCAAGGTCCAAATCAGGAGCAGAAGGAGACGGAGCACGAGCAAGGAACTCAGGACCACGAGGGGTGCACCCACACACTAAGACAATGGGGATGTTCTATTGGGATCTCACCAAGGCCAGCTGGCCTAGGTCTGAAAAAGCATGGGGTAAATCCAGACTAGCTGAACATAGCGGACAATGAGGAATACTGAGAATTCAAGAACAATTGCAGTGGGTTTTTGATCCTACTGCACGTACTGGCTTTGTGGGAGCCTAGGCAGTTTGAATGCTCACCTTACGAGACCTGGATAGAGGTGGGCAGTCCTTGGGCTTCCCACAGGTCAGGGAACCCTGATTGCTCTTCGAGCAGATGAGGGGGGGGGGGACATGATCGGGGGAGGGGGAGGGAAATGGGAAGCGGTTGTGGGGATGAGGCAGAAATCCTTAATAAATAAATAAATTAAAAAAAATAAAGTCTAGTTTCTTGAGTTCTCTATATATTTTGGAGATCAGACCTTTGTCTGTTGCAGGGTTGGTGAAGATCTTCTCCCAGTCAGTAGGTTGCCTTTTTTTCTTAGAGACAGTGTCCTTTGCTTTACAGAAGCTTCTCAGTTTCAGGAGGTCCCATTTATTCGATGTTGCCCTTAATGTCTGTGCTGCTGAGGTTATACCTAGGAAGCAATCTCCTGTGCCCATGTATTTTAGGGTACTTCCCACTTTCTCTTCTATCAGGTTCAGTGTGTTCGGGCTGATATTGAGGTCTTTAATCTATTCGGACTTGAGTTTTGTGCACGGTGATAGATATGGGTTTATTTTCATTCTTCTACAGGATGACATCCAGTTGTGCCAGCACCATTTGTTGAAGATGCTTTCTTTCTTCCATTGTATACTTTTAGCTCCTTTATCAAAAATGAGGTGTTCATAGGTTTGTGGGATAAAATCCGGGTCTTCTATACGATTCCATTGGCCGACTTCTCTGTTTTTATGCCAGTACCACACTGTTTTCATTACTGTCGCTCTATAATAGAGTTTGAAGTCAGGGATGGTAATGCCTCCAGAAGATCCTTTATTGTATAGGATAGTTTTGCCTATCCTGGGTTTTTTGTTTTTCCATATAAAGTTGATTATTGTCCTCTCCAGATCTGTGAAGAATTTTGATGGGATCTTGATGGGGATTGCATTGAATCTATAAATTGCCTTTGGTAGAATTGCCATTTTTACTATGTTGATCATCCCAATCCAAGAGCAAGGGAGGTCCATCCATTTTTTTTTTTTTTGGTATCCTCTTCAATTTCTTTCTTCAAAGCCTTAAAGTTCTTGTCAAATAGATCTTTCATTTCCTTGGTTAGATTTACCCCAAGATATTTTATGCTGTTTGTGGCTATTGTGAATGGTGAAGCTTCTCTGATTTCCCTCTCTGCTTCCATATCCTTTGTGTATAAGAGAGCGACTGATTTTTTGGTGTTGATCTTGTATCCTGACACATTACTAAAGCTGTTTATGAGCTGTAAAAGTTCTTTGGTGGAGTTTTGGGGGTCGCTTATGTACACTATCATATCATCTGCAAATAACGAAAGTTTCACTACTTCCTTTCCAATTCGAATCCCCTTGATCCCATTATGTTGTCTTATTGCTATTGCTAGAACTTCAAGCACTATATTGAAGAGGTATGGCGACAGTGGACAGCCTTGTCGTGTTCCTGAGTTCAGTGGGATGGCTTTGAGTTTCTCTCCGTTTAATTTGATGTTAGCTGTCGGCTTGCTGTATATAGCTTTTATTATATTTAGGTATGACCCTTGTATCCCTAATCTCTCCAAGACTTTTAACATAAATGGATGTTGAATTTTGTCAAATGCTTTTTCAGCATCTAATGAAATGATCATATGGTTTTTTTCTTTCAGTTTATTTATATGCTGGATTACATTGATAGATTTTCGTATGTTGAAACAGCCCTGCATCTCAGGAATGAAGCCTACTTGATCATAATGTATAATTTTTCGGATGTGTTCTTGGATTCGATTTGCCAGTATTTTGTTGAGGATTTTTGCGTCGATATTCATGAGTGAGATTGGCCTGTAGTTCTCTTTCCTGGTTGAGTCTTTGAGAGGTTTTGGTATCAGAGTAATTGTGGCTTCATAAAAGGAATTTGGTAATGACCCTTCTGTTTCTATATTGTGGAATACATTAAGGAGTATAGGTATTAGGTCTTCTTGGAAGTTCTGGTAGAATTCTGCATTAAAACCATCTGGTCCTGGGCTTCTTTTGGTAGGGAGGTTTTTCATAACAGCTTCTAATTCTTCGCGACTGACAGGTCTGTTTAGATTGTTCACCTCGTCCTGGTTTAGTATTGGTAAATGGTATTTATCTAAAAACGTGTCCATTTCTTTTACATTTTCCACTTTTGTGGCATACAGGCTTTTGTAGTAAGATCTAATGATTCTCTGAATTTCCTCGGTGTCTGTGGTTATGTCCCCCTTTTCATTTCTGATCTTATTAATTTGCGTGTTCTCTCTCTGCCGTTTGATTAGTTTGGATAGGGGTTTATCAATCTTGTTGATTTTCTCCAGGAACCAGCTTTTTGTTTCATTGATTCTTTGGATTGTTTTCTGTGTTTCTATTTTGTTGATTTCAGCCCTCAGTTTGATTATTTACAGTCTTCTACTCCTCCTAGGTGAGTCTTCTTTTTTCCTAGAGCTTTCAAGTGGGCTGTTAAGTCTCCAATATGTGCTTTCTCTGTTTTCTTTAGGTGGGCACTTAGTGCTATGAACTTTCCTCTCAGGACTGCTTTCATAGTGTCCCATAAGTTCGAGTATGTTGTTCCTTTATTTTCATTGAATTCAAGGAAGACTTTAATTTCTTTCTTAATTTCTTCCTTAATCCAGGTATGGTTCAGTAGTTGACTGTTCAGTTTCCATGAGTTTGTAGGCTTTCTGGGGGTAGCATTGTTGTTGAATTCTAACTTTAATCCATGGTGATCTGATAAGACACAGGTGGTTACTAATATTGTTTTGTAACTGTGTAAGTTAGCTTTGTTACCGAGTATGTGGTCAATTTTCGAGCAGGTTCCATGAGCTGCAGAGAAGAAGGTATATTCTTTCCTCTTTGCGTATAATAATCTATAGATGTCTGTTAAGTCCATTTGCTTCATTACCCCCATTAATTCTCTAATTTCTCTGTTAGGTTTCTGTCTGATTGACCTGTCCATTGGTGAGAGAGGAGTGTTGAAGTCTCCTACTATTAGTGTGTGCGGTTTGATGGCTGCCTTGAGTTTTAGTAATGTTTCTTTTAGGTACGTGGGTGCTTTTATATTAGGGGCATAGATATTCAGGATTGAGACTTCTTCCTGATGAATTGTTCCTGTTATGAGTATAAAATGTCCCTCTCCATCTCTTCTGATTTATTTAAGTTTGAAGTCAACTTTGTTAGAAATTAGTATGGCCACACCTGCTTGTTTCTTAGGTCCATTTGCTTGATAAGCCTTTTCCCATCCCTTTACTCTGAGTAGGTGCCTGTCTTTGTGGTTGAGGTGTGTTTCTTGTAGACAGCAGAATGTTGGATTCTGTTTTCTTATCCAATCTCTTAGCCTGTGCCTTTTTATAGGTGAGTTGAGCCCATTGATATTAAGTGATATCAATGACCAGTGGTTGTTAACTCCGGTCACTTTTTTAGTAGTAGGGTTTGTGTGTTTTCCTTCTTTGATTTGCGCTGGTGAAGGGTCTCTAGATGTCTGAGTTATTGTGGTCATTGTTCGACTCCTTGGTTAGTGATTTTCCTTCTATTATTTTCTGTAAGGATGGATTTGTGGCTACGTATTGTTTAAGTTTGTTTTTATCCTGGAAAATTTTGTTTTCTCCATTTATAGTGAACAAAAGTTTGGCTGGATATAGTAGTCTCGGCTTGCATCCATGGTCTCTTAGTTTTTGGTGTACATCTATCCAGGACCTTCTGGCTTTCATGGTTTCCATAGAGAAGTCAGGTGTAAGTCTGATGGGTTTACCTTTATAAGTAACTTGGCCTTTTTCCTTTGCGGCTCTTAATATTCTTTCTTCATTCTGTATATTTTGTGTTTTGATTATTATATGGCGAGGGGATGTTTTCTTTTGAGCCAGCCTATTTGGTGTTCTGTATGCTTCTTGAACCGTCATAGGTACATCTGTCTTCAGGTTGGGAAAGTTTTCTTCTATAATTTTATTAAGTATATTTTCTGGACCATTGAGCTGCACTTCTTCTCCTTCTTCTACTCCAATTATTCTTAGGTTTGGTCTTTTTATTATGTCCCATATTTCCTGAATGTTTTGTGATGAGAGTTTGTTGGACTTGCTGTTTTCTTTGATCAGAGCGTTTATTTTCTCTATGTTATCCTCAGAATCTGAGATTCTTACTTCTATCTCTTGTATTCTGCTGGTTATGCTTGATTCTGTAGTCTCTATTCGTTTACCTAGATTTTCCATGTCCAGCCGGCCCTCTGTTTGTGTTTTCTTCTTTGCCTCCATTTCAGTTTTCAAGTCATGAACTGTTTCCATTGTCTGCTTGATTGTTTTTCCTTGGTTTCCTAGGGTATCATTCAATGATTTACTCAATTCCTCGAACTTTCTGTTATACTTCTCATCCATTTCTATAAGGGCGTTTTTTATATGCTGTTTAAGGGTGTCAATCACTTTCATGAAGTCAGTTTTTTCTACTTCTTCTTGATTAAGCTGCTCATGTCCTCCTGTTGTGAGGTCACTGGCTTCTGGTGGTTTTGTGTTGTTTTTCAGATTATTGGGAGAACTCCTGCATTGGCGTCTGCCCATCTCTTCCTCCCAATACTCCCCTTTGTATCTTCTTTTACAGGATCAGGTCTTCTTGCCCACTGATGTACCTTCCCAGTGATGTCACTCCCCAGAGATGTTTCTGCACAATGATGTGTCACTTGGGGCCCAGATCGAAACTCCACTGCTTGGTTAGCTGGCAAACAATGGGCCTACCCTGCTCGCTGCGGGCAGGCTATGGGAACAAAGGAGCTACAGGCCACCCCTTTGTCCTCCCGGTTTGGGTTTGGTCCCAGCGCCCTAGCAGGCTGAGCAGGGATGCGCTATGCCGCCAAAGAAGGGAGGGAGGGAGGGAGACAGGGGGTGGGGGGATCTGGATGTAAGCTGTATGGGATAGGAAGAGAGAGGAGGTATGGGCAGTATAGCCCCTGTAGGATGGCCAGGAAGTGTGGGCGGGCTGAGGTATGTTCCCAGCTGCCGCAGCACTCACTCACCACAATGATGTTTCACTCGGTGCCCAGATCAAAACTCAGCGCTGCTTGGTTAGCTCGTGAACAAAGGGCCCACCCTGCTCGCTGCGGGCGGGCTATGGGAACAAAGGAGCTACAGGCCACCCCTTTGTCCTCCCGGTTCGGGTTCGGTCCCAGCGCCCCAGCAGGCTGAGCAGGGAGGCGCTATGCCGAATATTGCCTTTATTAAGTTTAGTTATGTTCTTTTTATCCCTGCTCTCTCCAAGACTTTTATCATGAAAGGGTATTGATTTTTCAAAGGCTTTATCAGCATTTAATGAGATGATCATGTGGGGTTTTATTCTTACAGTTTGTATGGTGGATTACAGTGATAGATGTTGGTGATAAAATCTACTTGGTGATGGTGGGTGATTTCTCTGATACGTTCTTGGATTTAGTTGCCAGTATTTTATTGAGTATTTTTGCACCCATGTTCATGAGTAAGATTGGTTTGTAATTCTCTTTCTTAGTAGTATCTTTGTGTGATTTTGGTATCAGAGTAATTGTAGCCTCGTAAAAAAGAGTTTGGCAATGTTCCCTCTTTTTCTCTTGTGTGGAACAATTTCAGGAGTATTGGTATTAGTTCTTCTTTGAAAATCTTGTAGAATTCTGTGCTGAAACCATCTGGTCCTGAACTTTTTTGGGTTGAGAGATTTTGGTGACTGTTTCTAATTCCTTAGCAGTTATAGGTCTATTTAATTTGCTTATCTGGTCTTGATTTAATTTTGGTAAGTGATATTTAGCCAGAAAATTGTACATTTCCTTTATGTTTTCCAAGTTTGTGGAGAACAGGTTTTTGTAGTATTTTCTGATGGTTCTTTGGATTTCCTCCAAATCCTCCAACAGGACACTTAAAAGTTTTAGAACAAAAATAAGCAAACTCACCCAAAAGGACTAGATAAGAGGAAAATAATAATTGAGAGCTGAAATCAATAGACTAGAAAAAAGAAAACAATAAAAAGAATCAATGAGATAAAGAGTTTTTTTTCAAGAAAATCATCCAAATAGAGAAACCTTCATCCAAACTATCCAAAAGGCAGAGAGAGAATTTCCAAATTACCAAAATCAAAAATGAAACAGGGGACATAATTACAACCTTGGCCAAAGTAGGCCTGAGACAGCAAACTCCAAAGGAGCAGAGCAAAGCCCAGGAGTGCTGAGCTATCTCCAGGAGCACTAAGTAACCAATGGGATAACTAGACCTGTGGAACTGACTGTACCACGAGGGTCAACCATCTGAGCTTTGGATACATTAGCATGTAGAAGATTAATCAACAGAATCTCCAACAGCCCCAACACACCTATTAGAGGAAAAGATGAGTAGAAAGGGTAAGAACACACGCAACACCACAAAGAGAAACACAGCACCAGTAAAACCTAAAGACCCTACAACAGCAAGACCTGAGCAACCAATTACAGATAAAGTAGAAGAAAATGACCTAAAAATAACTTGAAGATAATGTTTGAAACTCTTAAAGAGGAAATGAGAAATTCCCTTAAAGAGATGGAGGAAAAGACAAACCAAAAGTTGGAAGACATTAGAAAATCTCTTTAAGAAAACCAAGAAAAAATAAAACTTATGAAAGAAACTATTCAAGACTTGAAAACTGAAATAGAGACAATAAAGAAAACACAAATTGAGGGAATTATAGGAACAGAAATCATGAGTAAAAGATCAGGAACCACAAACGTGAGCATAAACAACAGAATACAAGAGATGGAAGAGAAAATCTCAAACACTGAAGATAAAATAGAGGAAATCGTCTAACAAAAGCATAACCCAAAATATCCAGGAAATATGGGACACCATAGAAAGGCCAAATCTAAGAATAATAGGTAAAAAAGAAGGAAAGAAGTTCCACTCAAAAGCACAGGAAATATATTTAATAAAATCATAGAAGAAAACATTCCCAACCTAAAGAAAGATATGCCTATGAAGATACAAGAAGCTTACGGAACACCAAATAGATTGGATCCAAAAAAAAGTCCCCTCGCCACATAATAATCAAACACTAAACAAACATAGTAAAGAAAGAATATTAAGAGCTGCAAAGGAAAAAGACCAAGTAATATATAAAGGTAGACCTATCAGAATTACATCTGACTTCTCATTGTTCCTTCGTTGGGATTTGCTGCTATGAGACCATCAATTGTCTGTAGCCAACTTCCTTGGGTTGGACTTTCATTCTAATATTTTGTGTAGGGCTGGGTTTGTGGCTAGGTATTGGTTAAGTCTATTTTTTTGTCATGGAATATCTGGTTTTGTCTGTCTATGGTGATTGAAAGTTTTGCTGGTTATAATAATTTTGGCTGACATGCAAGGTCTCTTAATGTCTGCATATCACTTGACCACAACCTTCTGCCTTTCATTGTCTCCAATGAAAAAAGGTTTCTCTATAGCTTTGGTACATGTACGGGAACTAGCTCTTGTAGACCAGGCTGGCCTCAAACTCCCAGAGATACGCCTGCCTCTGCCTCCCAAGTGCTGGGATTAAAGGCGTGCACCACCACCGCCAAGCAATTGTCCATTATCTCAAAGACTATCAGCTGAAGGAGTTACCACAGAACCTCCCCCTTTTGTCTAAATAGAAGAGTTCTAAACCTAATACAAAACTATATACAATAAGAGCAGATATCAAGTCTTGTTCAGGGAAAAGAAGAGGCAAAAACATACATAAAATTAGAGTTGCAACCAGCATGAACAATATCAAACAAGAAACATATGCTAAATTTTTAATAGTAATCCTATCCTAAGGAGTCTAAGTCTTGTATTAAAAATGGCTTGGCTAAGTCATGAGAGGAAAATAACTATGACTACCTAAACTTGAACCCTATCAAAGACATGAGAAGGAAAATAATATTACTTGAGTAAACAAGAAGTGCAATCAAGTAACTTCTAAAAGGTGCAAGAAATAACAGACTCAACCTGCTACCTGAGCAATAGCCCAAGATCTCATTTGCAACATTGGAGCAACCAACTTTGGTTAAGGCTTAGAGTAACTGACAGAACATTTTCAGAGGCAGGAAAATTTGAAAAAACATCTTACCCTGTCTTAGAAAGGCTTTGCAGTCTTTTTCATTGTATCCTGCTTGTTCAGTCTGGACACTGTGCATTTTGTCAGTAGTCAAGGCAGGGGCAGTTCTCTGCCCAAAGACTGGTTTTACCAAAAAGAAAACAAGCTCCAAATGGAGTATCTTTGTTTTCCAGCATTCTCTTGGGAATAGATTAGTGCTACCAGGGGCAATTGTGTCTCATATAAACAGAATCCTGAGTTATTTCATCAAATTAATTAATTTTTGGTTTTCATTCTGCACATGTGATTCTGAGATGGGAGGTAGATTGCCTTCCTGGAGGGATGTTTTATTTGCTAGCTTATTATAACTTTTTAACAGATTTTGATCGTCAATTTTAGTAAAATGAATCATTTAAGATAATCTCACTGTAACACTTTTTATTGATTCTTATTGAGCTCTACATATTTCTCTGCTCCCCTCCCTACCTCTCCCTTCTCCCCTTCAACCCTCCCCCAAGGTCCCCATGCTCCCAATTTACTCAGGAGATCTTGTCTTTTTCTACTTCCAATGTAGATTAGATCTATGTAAGTCGCTCTTACTATCCTCATTGTTGTCTAAATTCTCTGAGATTGTGGTTTGTAGGCTGGCTTTTTTTTTTTGCTTTATGTTTCAAAACCACCTATGAGTGAGTACATGTAATAATTGCCTTCCTGCGTCTGAGTTACCTCACTCAAAATAATGTTTTCTAGCTCCATCCATTTTCCTGAAAAATTCAAGAGGTCATTATTTTTTTTCATAACCCCTTGACATGGATTGAATTTTGCCTGTCAAATTGAGGTTATCATTTTCAATATTACGAATCCTTCCAGATAAAGACCGTGTCCTTCCTAAAAGTTTCTCACTTAATGACTCTGTTATCAAACTTTTTTTTTTAAGGATATAATATGAAGAATAAAGCTATTACCCGCCATGGCCACAAAAATATATACATACCAAGTAGGTCATATAGCTCTTGCAGAATTCAATCCATAGTAGAAACAAAAAATGTTTCGAAAATGTTTCTAGATGGTGATATTGTCTGCAATTATCTTGGGGTTGGTTTACAATTTTCAAATTTATTTATTTATTTATTTATTTATTTATTTATTTATTTTAAATTTATTTATTAAGGATTTCTGCCTCCTCCCCGCCACCGCCTCCCATTTCCCTCCCCCTCCCCCAATCAAGTCCCCCTCCCTCATCAGCTCTAAGAGCAATCAGGGTTCCCTGACCTGTGGGACGTCCAAGGACCGCCCACCTCCATCCAGGTCTAGTAAGGTGAGCATCCAAACTGCCTAGACTCCACCAAAGCCAGTATGTGCAGTAGGATCAAAAACCCATTGCCATTGTTCTTGAGTTCTCAGTAGTCCACATTGTCCACTATGTTCAGCAAGTCCAGTTTTATCCCATGCTTTTTCAGACCCAGGCCAGCTGGCCTTGGTGAGTTCCCGATAGAACATCCCCATTGTCTCAGTGTGTGGGTATACCCCTCGCGGTCCTGAGTTCCTTGCTTGTGCTCCCTCTCCTTCTGCTCCTGATTTGGACCTTGAGATTTCTGTCCGGTGCTTCTTGAATTTTGCATACAAATGGATGGAAATAGAAATTTATTTATTTATTAATCAAATTAAATGACCTCAATTATTATTTTCAGAAAATTGTTGTATGTGTAACAATTCTGATTCGCCAGCAGGTGTCACAGCTGCGGCAGTAAGGCGGGTCCTAGATCAGTACTTCAATCTCCTGAGACTTAGAATTACTATCAAATTTAGTTAATTGTTTAAGAGCACCACACCAGAATATGTGGAAGATTTAAGTTGGGCAAAATAACAAGGAGTCCAGAGCTTGCAGGTAGTCACGAGCCACGAGGTTAATTGTCAGAGCTCCAGCCAGGCATTTGCAGATCTAAATTGGAAAAGCAAGCCTGTGTTCCAGGTACAGGGTTAAAGCTCCTGCTCCTGGAGTTGGTGCTCAGCCTGATCAGAGCCAGCCTGGCATAAGCCAGAGAAGCCATGGAAGAATTGTGGCAGAAAGCTATGGGTGGCAGTAACTTAGCAGGTAGAACCAAGCCACATGGGCACAACCCGCGGGAAATTGCCAAGTCTCTGTGGTGGGGCATCCGAACCAAACCTTGCACAGCTGTCCAGAAGAACAGTTCAGCTGTGTGTGGTGGGAGGAGGCTGTAAGTGTCTGGGCAGGGTCTGGGCAGGTCCAGCAATGGCATGGACTTAGGACACGTGGGCACTAATATATTGGAGTGCAAAAGGGTTCCACAATAGCCTGGAATGGAGTATAACAAAGGTTTATTTATTGGAGGATAAACTCACAGAAACAGTAGCGATCCATAGTCCTCTGTGTGTGCTGGAAACTGCAACCAAATCCAGCAGCCAAGAGGAACATACGCATGCTTTTTCATCTGCATTTATAGTACATGAGAACATGCCCAAAGTGGGCCAGCATCTTAAAGGCTATTGGCTGAAGGAATTCCCACAGCAGAGATTAGCATGTAAATTGTTTAAGGGAAATATCATAATCCCTACTTGTCATAAACACAAATGAATTAAATGCATTAATCCACAGCAATAATTGGCAAAAGTCCACAGACTGAAGCATGATATTTACAAGTTATGTAAATTATATTTAAGGACACATATAGGTTGCCAGTGGAATGGTGGAAAGAAGATTTACTATGCATAACAGCTATCATAGAAACCCTAAAGTTACAAATAAGCTTTAAAGAAAAAAAAGAGTTATGTTAAAAAAAACCATTGACATAGTAAAATTACATATACCAATAAATATGTTTTATTACCATTAGTTAATAGAGAAACTGCTTTGACCTATGGCAGGGCATAATACAGCTAGGTGGGAAAACTAAATTAAATGCATGGAGAAAGAAGGAGAAATCAGACAGATACCATGTAAACCACCCAAGAATCAAGAGGTAACAAACCATGAACCTCATAGTAAAATAAAAAAAATAATACAAATGGGGTTAATTTAAGATGTAAGAGTTAGTTAATAAGAAGCCTGAGCTAATAGGACAAACGGTGTTGTAATTTTAAAAATTGATATTTTGTCATTCATCAAGAAGATAAAAACATATAATTACTTAATAAACAATGTCAGTGAGTAAATTTGTTTTATAGCTAGAACTAAACAGAAATATACAATTTAAAAATAATATTGAGTGTTTCAACATTCAACTTTCAATAAATGTTATAAATCTGCAACAAAACCAAAATGTAAAATATTTACTAATGCTCCCATCAACATGACCTAATAGAATTTAGACTATTCATTATTCTAGGAACAGTGTGCTAAATATTTTTCTTGTTCACAATAAACATTCCCCTGAGTAGACTATATGTTAAAGCACAAAACAATATTAACAAATTATTTAACTAATGTTTTCGTACATTTGATTTATTACTGAAATGCATTTGTTATAGCCAAACTGTCCTCACTGTGACACAATACCAATACCTCACTAAAGAATTATTAAAGATGAATAATTGATTTTGGCTGATGTATTCAGAGGATTAAATCCACAGTCTCTTGAAAAGGCCAGAATTTTGGGCCTGAGGAAAGTCTAAATTGTCTTAGAGTGCATGGTGGAGCAAAGCTGTTCACCTCATGATAGCCAGGCTAGGAATAACATAAAAGTAGAGATGGTTTAGGAATGAATTATTACATTATAATACACACAAAGTGATCTAATTTCTCTACATAAGGCACAGTTCTGAATAGCTTAGTAATATATAATTTTACTGTCTTAGTTTGCTTCTCTGTTGCTATGATAAAAAAAAAAAACATTAACCTAATAGGTTATAGTTTATCCTCAGAAGGATTTGGAAGAAAAGTTTTAACATATTTGCTATTTTCTATGTCCAAACCACAACATTCTGACAATGGATCACTAGAGCTCACGTATATTTTACAGTGAAAAATGTATCCATTCCCTCTCTAGTAGTCCCACAAACTGGAAGAGAATATTTGACAGCTATATATCTGACAGGGGATTAATATACAGAATTTTCAAAGAACTCGACAAAGAGACAAGGATACAAATGACCTAATTATAAATGAGCTATGTCTTTTATGTATATATTATGGCTTCCAGTTTAATATTTTTGAGGACCCCTGAGTAAACAGAATTACAACTTTGGGATTTCGTCTTACCCCAGTCAAAATGACTAAAATCAACAAAAGAAGCCATAGAAAAATGCTGGTAATATTGTGGGGGAAGAAGGAACCTCATTCACAGTTGGTAGGAACAGAAACTGGTGCAGCCACTCGGGAAATCAGTAAGGAAAATTCATAAAAAAGAACTAAAAATAATTTTCTACATACTATTCCTAAGGGAATTGCATGTTGGAGAGTTTTTGTGCCAACTTGATATAGGATAGGATATAGTGATATTTATGTTTTAATAAATAAGCTTGCCTGAATATCAGAATGGCAAAACTAAGCCACTAGAGGTCAGACAGTGATGGTACACACCTTTAATCCCAGAATTTGGGGTACAGAGGAAGATAGATCTCTGTGAGTTCAAGGCCACCCTCAGCTACACAAGATCAATGCAGAAACCAATCCAGATGGTGGTGGCTCATGCCTTTAATCTCAGCATTAGAGGGAATATAAAATGAGAGAAGAGAGAGGCTAAGGTTACTTAGTCTGCTTTTCCTGACATCACCCAACCTTGGTAGAGGTAAAACTTCTTTAATGGCTTGACTGCTTTGCCTTCTGGTTTGGGGGTTGAACCTCAATATCTGACTGGGTTTTATTATTCATGCCACAATAGGGTAATTTGGAAAGAAGGATTCTGCATTGAGAAAATGCCTCCATAGAATTAGTAACTCTGTCATTGCCATAGTTAATTCTGTAGGACATTTTCTTAATGATTTATTGATATGGGAGGGCCCACCTTCCTGTGGGTAATTCTACCCCTGGACTGTGATCCTTGTAAGATAAACAATCTGAGCAATCTAGTGGTAACAAGCCAATAAGTAGCACTCTTTCGCAGTGTCTGCACCAGTTCCTGCTTTCAGGATTCAGTCCTATTTGAGTTTCTGTCTGACCATTTTCAGTGATGGACTGTGTAATGGAGCTGTAAGCTGAAATGAACTCTTTCCTTCCCAAGTTGCTTTTGGTCATGATGTTTCATCACTGCAATAGAAACTCAACTAAAACAGGAATTGGTACCAAATGATATTGTTGTGATTCACAATTAAAGCTTATAGCACTAAGTAATACATACATCAAAAAATGTCAAAATAACAACTTACTGATGTTCCCAGAAGAAATGCAGGAGTGAGAACACTTGGAGCTAAATATTTTTTAAAAAATGAACAAGAGATCAAAAGAAAGGAGGCATCAGGGATGGCTTAACCAAGATTAAGGTTATACAAAGAAGAATTATGAAACTACTGGTTTAAGAAGCTAATAAAACAAGTAACGATAGCAGAAAAGAAGTTATTAAACACAAATGTCAGTGTCAGGCCTGCCTGTGAGTTCTTGGGCAGAGAGGTCCAGGAGGCACATGAATCCACCAACACAGGCCATTATGATTTGTCTCAGTCCTCACCCACAGCTAGATGGTAAGATCTTTTTGTTAATGACATCTTTTACTTTGGAGGCAGGACATAGAAAAATGTCAGACGAACTGACAATATCCCTGATATCCAGCTTTCACAGAGCTGAAAAGTGATATGCTGTCTATGGGGGAGAAAAAGCTTCAACCCTCTTATCAAGCACTAGACTCTGTATAATACAAAACCAACTTACCAGTTAAGATGGCACCCACTAGGGACATAGTGGCAAAACTATTTATAGGGGTAGTCAACAGGTCTCTTGATTGGATTTGAGGCATGGTACACAAGAAGGATTTTATGCCTAGTACTGTAAACACAATGAAAACTCAAGGTTAGGTAAGTCATAGGCTAAGAGGAGAATGTTTTGATGTGGTTTTCCCTTTCTAAACTGTTACAGTTATCAAGCTGCATTCTAAATATTTATCATTTCTTCCATAGATTTTTTCTCTCAACTTTAGTTGGAGAAGCTTCTGGTTTCAAAGGATAGTGGTTATTGTACAGGATCGTAACAGTTCAAAATACTCAGAATGACTGTGAGTGATCAACCAGATGAAACATTGACTCCATTTCCCAAGGCTCAGAGAACACCTTAGAAGAAGGATAGGGAAAGAATGTAACTAACAATAAATGCTGTGGATGTTATAAAGAGAAAGTCTCAGTCAAGCAGTGGTGGCTAACACCTTTAATCCCAGCACTCAGGGGGCAGAGGCAGGCGGATCTCTGTGAGTTTGAGGCCAGCCTGGTCTACAAGAGCTAGTTCCAGAACAGCCATCAAAGCTACAAAGAAAAAAAAAAGCTACAAAGAAACCTTGTCTTGAAAAAAAAAATTAAAAAGAGAGAAAGTCTCATTTCCTGTTGGCAGAAACGCAATTGGTACAAACACTCTGGAAAGCAATATAGAAAATACTCAAAAAAGTAAATCCACCATATATCCCAACTATATCATTCCTTGGAATGTTCACAAAGGACTTGACACCCTTCTCATCGGTTACTTAAACAACAATGTTCGTGGCTGCCATATTCACAACAGTCAGGAAATGGAAAAAATCTAAATGTTCTTCAACAGATGAAATAATAATTAAAGTGTTATACATATACACAATTGAATTGCATTCAGTTATAAGGAAAAGTAAAATTTGCAGGTAAATGGATGAACTAAGAAAATATTGTATTGAGTGAAGTAACCCAAACTGAGGAAGATAAAACATGGCATGTTCTCTCTCATCAATGGCTCCTATTCCCAAATGTTCAAATGTGAGTATAAAACATGAAATAAACACAGAAACCAGGAAAATATAAAGAAATCAGGAAAATAAAAAGGGACCAAAGGTGAGGAAGAGGGGAGGCATTGAGAAGGGAATAGCAAGATACAGATGACAAAAAAGTGGTATATAGAAAAGCGGGAAGGAATTCCAATTGGAGAGGAGGGAGGGAGGTCAATGCAGAAAGAGAAGCATTGTTTTTCCATCCTCTTAGTGACTGCACCTGAATCTACTGATATTTTAATCACCATGTGACAGGCCTATAGTCAGTGCCACTCAGGCCATGGCCTAAGAGGATTTCCCAGTCGGCCAGCACTGGCTCTGCCACAGCCACCAAATTTAGTTTTTAATGAAATCGCTATCACAGCATAATGTGTTACTACATTCTAAATCATATCTTTATACAAACAGAGAAGTGTAGATACCATACCTCATCATAAAAGCTTCTGTTAGAGCAAACAGAGACCCTCACAGACAACCAAAGCAAGACACAATGCAGAAATTAAGGATCATGGGAATCCCAACCCCAGTGGATACACCATAGATCCTGCATCTATGGCTCAGTTAAACATTGTAGGAAGAAAGAAAGGGAAGGTTGTAAGAGCCAAAATACCAGGAAGCCTCCTAAGAAACTGTCTTTCTGAGAAACAGCTATATAAACATGACCGGATAATGTTTTCATAGAAGTCAAAAAGTTTCACAGTGTTCCATCTCTAAAGAAAGAATTCAAGCAACTAATGGCTGGTGGGAAGAGAATTAGTCTTTCCCAGGGATGAGTTCCTGTATTGGTTGCCCCATGCAGAATATGTATATTCTGACATGTTCATTGCAAATATAAACTCACAATAACCATGGTCATCTAGTTAAACTAATTAAAAATTCCATCATGGTGAAAGGAGATGTTTCCATGCTGTAACCCTAGCTATTGGCATTTGATGGTACCTTACATACAGAGATTTATCCTCCTCTGAAGGTAGTCATTGGTAGGAAGTCTATATCCTAAAGGATAATCTCACAGTGACACATATATTAACCGCACACATTGAGCTCAGTAGCTTATTTTTTTTTTCGAAAACCCAGACTTGAATCAGGAAGGAAGTTGTAATGAAGAGAGGGGCAAGGGGAAAATGGAAGGAGGGCAGGTAACATGATTAAGATGCATTGTATAAACCTTTGAAAACATCAATGAATAAAAATTTTAAAAATAACACATAATGCATTTGTGAGCAAGACAAGAGCAAAGTTGCTCATGTCCCCTAGTAGAGATGGAGGAACTCTAGAAATTGAGCATTTAAATGAAATGTTTCAAATGGAAATGCAAAAATTATATGTTCTAAGAATGGAGCATTGAATTAGATTTAGTAGCCAGAGTGAAAATAAAAACAACCACTAAAAGGCAATAAGCAGTAATGACAAACTGTTTCATGTGAAAGTTTTACTAACAATCAGTGTTTTCTCTGAAACAGGATTATATTAAGACTATGCAGTGAAACTCTACAAAAAGTACTTCTTAACGATCCTGCTGTTAACTGAACAGGTTATTGCTTGCTGATCCTATCGTGAACTCATCCTCATTCTTACTGATATCCCAGGTCTTTGAGAAATGAGCCTTGAAATAGGGATATGCAATGTACAAACACATTCATTTTAAATGCTAAAATTGTACATCAAGTTGGGTTTATTGCACACGTCTTTCAATCAAGTCCTGGAATAGGAAGACTGTGCACCGAGCTGTAGAGAAAAACTCATTATTGATAAGACTGGACAGATCGTTCTTTGCTTCACCAAATGGTAATCTTAACTCTGACAGACATACTTTTTAATGTGCTAGGAGGAATCTATAATTTAATAAAATATCATCTACCTTATCAGAGTCATTACATGATAAAACCCACTTCAGAGAGCAAAGCTTCTCTTGTATAATTTGATAGGTTTTCTACAAGTGTCAGGTCCCAGGAAATGGTTTCATTTCTATGTCAGTCAAGGCATATATGTTTGGCATGACAGGTTTATGCTTGTGGAGTGAAAGAAGAAATAAGTTTTTCTAGTGATGCATATCATAAAAACTGTGCACATATATTTTACTGTATATTTCTCTAGAACTCATACTAACTTATCTAAATATTATTTCAAATTATTGCTAATATAAAAATAGAGATGACAGATTGTATGAAATAGGCTTTGGGGTCATTTAAAAGTGTGGAATTAAGTGTCAGTGACTTATGTCTCAGCAGAATCTCATAGTTAATATATTCTTACTGGACGAATGAGAAATTATGTATGTAATATTTCTATACCTTTAGAATTATAGTAAAAATAGCATAATCACTTTCCAATTTGGAAGGAGTACAAAACTTCCTCAAACCTGGTGTAATAGCTTCACAAATATTGTTTAATCCATACATAAACTTACTTTTTCAAGAGACAGCATAACGTTCTGTCAGCGTTAAGTCTTCCTTCTTTAAGATATAAATCACAAATATGCCTTCTTTTCACCTCTACACACTGATGCTGGCTTAACCCCAGAAAAAACCTACTGCCTTCTCTCTTTAATTATTTGTCTGTAGTTATCCTGATTATACTTTATTTTTTCCAATCTAAATATTCCTAGATTTTTCACCTAAGTTTTCATATCAAAATTATAAATTTCTTTTGCCACCATTCTCTGCATATACTCCAATTTATCCTCCTTAATCTTGAAAAGTGAAAATGTAATTTGAATTTTACACCATATATTTCTTTTGAAACTATAATTTGAATTTTATACCATATATTTCATTTGAAACTGAGAATCAGGAGATATTATCTTTAGGAAAACACATGGGCTATCACTGTGAATCCATTTACTGGTGGTGAAAATCATAGTGATAGAAATGTTTACTACTTTTAATTAATCATTAACTGTGTTTAGGACACTCTTGAAAACTGGCTGAGCCAGTATTAAGTAGCTAAAGGACAACAGCTTATGAAGCTAATCTTTTTTATCTGCACATTACCACATGTATCATATTTAAAAAAAGAATGATAGGAGATTATCTTTAAATGGAACAATTATATTTGCTTATATTTCATACTTCATTCAAACCTACAGGTGTTTATTGGTTTGCTGAATGCTGAATATTGCACAAAATGCCATTTGGTATATACAAATATCCATCATTTCATCTCAAATGGTAGTCTGCCAATATACTGGATAGGCACATGTCCAAGTTTGTCCAGGACAGTGTTTATTTTTGCCATTTTCCCATCTTAATAGAACATACCGTAACTAAAGTGTTTAGTTTAGTTATTTCAGCAATAAGTTATATTGCCTCCTTACTTATGCAGAAGACATTAGACAAGAAAAACAACAACAATAACAACAGAAAACTCTTTATAACCAAACACAGTGCTCAAATGTAGAAAGAATCCCCGGGGAATATTTTAATTTTGTTGAGGAAGTAAGTGAAGCAGAACTTGATGAGTCATTCACCAGATGCTTCTCTTCTATACCAAGACACACAGCTAAAATATATTTCTCAGCTTGCCTTGAAGTCACTTGTAATCATATGACTTTGTTTGTGGAAAATATATAGCTACAGAAAAAAAGAAATTGTGCTAATTTCCAATGTAATTCATAAAACCCAGTCATACAACATTATGATCTTGTTTCTGTTCTCATTTACCAGATAAACAAATGAGACTCTTAGAAACAAGAGGATGGGCTTAAAAGGGGGAGACACATTGGCTTCAAATTGTTTTCAGTTAGAAAATATTACATTTCACTGTTTTTTAATAGAATTATATTTTGTTTTTTGTGAGGTCTTAAGATAAATTTTTAAATTAAATATTTTCTTCATTTTACATTCCAACCTCAGTCCCTCCCCTTCTCCTGCCTTCCTACCTTTACCCATCCCACCCCTCATCCACTCCTAGGAAAGGGAAAGGTACCTTGGGGAGTCTCCAAAATCTGGGATACCAAGTTGAGGCATGACCAAACCCGTCCCACTGAATCAGGCTAGGCAAGATAAACCACCATAGGCAATGGACTCCAAAAAGTCAGTTCATGCACCAGAATAAGTCCTGGTCCAACTGCCAGCCCCAGCCTTGATTAGGTCACATAACCATCGCATTCAGAGGGCCTGGTTAGGTCCTATGCAGATCCCCCGGTGTCAGCCCAGAGTGAGTGAGCAACCGCTAGCTCAGGCTGACTGTCTCTGTGGTTTTCCTGATCATGATCTTGATGCTCATCTCTGTTCATATAATCTCTCCTCCCTCATTATAACTGAACACCCTCAGCTCAGTCCAGTGCTTGGCTGTGGATCACTGCATCTGCTTTCATCAGTTACTGGAAACAGATTATATGACAAAATTTAGGGTGGTCACTAATCTGATTACAGGGAAATGCCAATACAGGCATCCTCTCCACTATTGCTAGATGTCTTAGTTGGGGTCATCCTTGTGGATTCCTAGGAGTTTGCCTAGCACCAGGTTTTTCCCTAACCCTATAATGGCTCCCTCTATCACGATATCACTTTTATTACTCTGCCTCTCTGTCTGTCTCCCAACCTGGCCATCTCTATTTCTCATATTACTGTCCCCATCACTTCCTGTCTACACCCTCCCAGTTTACCCAGGAGATCTTAACTATTTCCTTTCCTGAGGCCTTCCTTTCATGTGATAAATTTTTAGCTCCTAAGGAAATAGAAAATTCTCCCAACCAAAACCAACCAGGACCAGATGGTTTCAGTATAGAATTATACCAAAACTTTAAAGAAGAGCTAATACCAATACTCCTTAAACTGTTCCACAAAATAGAAACAGGAGGAACACTGCCAAACTCTTTTTACCAGGTGACAGTTATCCTAATACCCAAACCACACAAGGACTCAACTAAGAAAGAGAATTAAAAACCAATCTTCCTCATGAACACTGACACAAAAATAATAAAATATTGATAAGCCAAATCCACAAACACATCAAAAAAAATCATTCCCCATGATCAAGTTGGCTTCACCCTAAAGATGCAGGAATGATTCAACATACGGAAATCTGTCACTAAAATCCATGATGTAAACAAACTGAAAGAAAAAGAGCGCACATGATAATCTCTTTAGAAACTGAAAAAGCCAAAAAAAGGCTTTTGTATTATGATAGGGCATCTCCTGGGTATATTCCCAAGAGTGGTATTGCTGGGTCCTGGGGTAGGTTGATCCCTAATTTCCTGAGAAACCACCACACTGATTTCCAAAGTGGTTGCTCAAGTTTGCATTCCAACCAGCAATGGATGAGTGTACCCCTTACTCCACAACCTCTCCAGCAAAGGCTATCATTGGTGTTTTTGATTTTAGCCATTCTGACAGATGTAAGATGGTATCTCAAAATTGTTTTGATTTGCATTTCCCTGATCGCTAAGGAGGTTGAGCATGACCTTAAGTGTCTTTTGGCCATTTTGAACTTCTTCTGTTGAGAATTCTCTGTTCAGTTCAGAGCCCCATTTTTTAATTGGGTTAATTAGCATTCTAAAGTGTAGTTTCTTGAATTCTTTATATATTTTGGAGATCAGACCTTTGTCTGTTATGGGGTTGGTGACTCTAGAGGGGCTCCCAGGTGTCCATGGAGATGTCCCCAGTTAGTTCCTTGGGCAGCTGAGGAGAGGGAACCTGAAATGGCTCTATCCTATAGCCATACTGAGCTACCAATGGTGAGCTACCTATAGCCATCTTGTATATCACCATAGAAACTTCATCTGGCAATGGATGGAGAGAGAGACAGAGACCCACATTGGAGCACTGGACTGAGCTCCCAAGGTCCAAATGAGGAGCAGAAAGAGGGAGAACATGAGCAAGGAAGTCAGGACTGCAAGGGGTGCACCCACCCACTAAGACAGTGGGGCTCATGATGGAGGAGGGTCATCTGTCTATTGATTAATTAAGAAACTGTCTTGGCCCTTTAATAAGACAGAAAATTAGGTAGGCGGAGGAAACAGAACAGAATGCTGAGAGAAAGAAGTCAAGTGAGGGCAGTCGCCATGATTCTCTGACCCCAGATGGATGTAAGCTAGAATCCTTCCTGATAAGCTACCACCTCGTGGTGCTACACATATTATTAGAAATGGGTTAATCAAGATGTGAGAATTAGCCAGTAAGAGGATAGAGCTAATGGGCCAAGCAGTGTTTAAAACAGTACGATTTGTGTGTTGTTATTTCCTGGGCTATGCTAGCCATGTGGGAGCCAGGCGGCAGGAATGCAGCCTGCAGCTCCAGTAACAACAGGCTGATCTATTGGTAGCTCACCAAGGCCAGCTGGACTGGGACTGAAAAAAGCATGGGATAAAGCCAGACTCTCTGAAAATGGCAGACAATGAGGGCTGATGAGAATCCAAGGACAATGGGTTTTGATCCTACTGCAGGAACTGGCTTTGTGGGAGCCTAGCCTGTTTGGATGCTCACCTTCCTAGACCTGGATGGAGGGGGAAGGACCTTGGACTTCCCACAGGGCAGGGAACACTGACTGCTCTTCGGACTGGCGAGGAAGGGAGAAAGGAATGGAGGGAGGGGGAGAGGAGTAGGCGGAAGGGGAGGGAAAAAGAGAGAAGAGAAAAAAAAGAAACTGAAAAGGCTTTTGAGAAAATCCAACACCCATTCATGATAAAGGTCTTGGAGAGATCAGGAATACAAGGAACATATTTAAACATAATAAAGGTAATATACAACAAACCAGCAGCCAGCATCAAATTAAATCAAGAGAAACTCAAAGTGATTCTACTAAAATCAGGAACAAGACAAGGCTGTTCACTCTCTCCATATCTATTTAATATAGTACTCGAAGTTCTAGCTAGATCAATAAAACAAAAGGACATCAAGTGGATACAAATTGGAAAGGAAGAAGTCAAACTTTCACTATTTGCAGATGATATGAAAGTGTACATAAATGACCCCAGTCTACCAGAAAACTTCTACAGCTGATATACACCTTTAGTAATGTGGCAGCATACAAGATTAACTAAAAAAAAATACTTTTTTTAATAAAGGCAAAAGTTTGAATTACTATTAATCCTAAACCAGGTAAGGAATGGTTCTTCTCTGTGGCATGACTGCACAAAAAAAAGGTGAGCATTTCCTAGCACTTTGATAGCACTATAATATCTTTAAAAATTACAGTTAAAGAAAATAGAAGAAAGTATCTCTGACCAACAGAGAATTAACTTCTACAGTCAAAACTTCATGCTATAGTAGC
The DNA here is from genome assembly GCF_018167655.1 of Microtus oregoni. NCBI lineage: Eukaryota > Metazoa > Chordata > Mammalia > Rodentia > Cricetidae > Microtus > Microtus oregoni. Next base: position 280,090 of record NW_024544825.1, read on the forward strand.
ACCACATCAGTTATGAAAGCCTGTTCACTTCTAGACTACTTGTTCTGTGTTCTGGGATCTATTGGACATTGGAACTAATATTATATGTGTTCCATTTATTTTAAGGTAAGACTGAGAGACAATTCATTGTACATCATAACTTTCTTGCTCCTATACAATATACATCTATTGTATTTGGAAATAAATGCTCATCTCTACATTAAATAGATAATTAAAAGAAAAAATATTATCTAAAGAGAATCCATAGAAAAGACTTATCACTTGAAATGCCAAACAGTGTAAGTACAACTCTGAGATATCATTTAAAAACACTTCAATAAAACCTTTAAATACAAGTAAGATCCATGTCACAGAATCAGGTTTCGTGTGCATTTGAAGCTGTAGTATATTATGTTAAAGATCTCAGGAACCCTCCTCTGGGTATAACTGGTAAATAGAAAGTGCACTTATTCTTTCTATAAGACAATAGACATGCAACACTGGTTAACATTTTTAAATCCATCAACAAAAACAGAATAGAAAAATAAAATATATGTTTTGGTCATATAACTGCTGAACTGCTATCCTCAAAGGGGAAGACAATCTTCTTTAAAGAAAGGTAACCAGTCCATGTGTCCCAAATTCCCATTCTGTGTATAGTGGAATCTACTCTAATTATTCATGAAATTTCTCTGTGTTTATCACACCTGTTTTTACCTCATATCACTCAATTTAAAAATAGAAAATTCAAAATAAAAACTGTAAAAATGTATTAGAAATTCCTGTACATAATGCAGAAAATGTGGATATTGATTTTGAAAAAGTCCAAAACTAGGATCTTCAAATCTTATTGTCATATATTATAGCCTCAAACACTAAATCAATATATATTAAACACATTTCCATGAAAAAACACATTACTAATTTTTTGCTTTTGGAATTAAATACCTATAAATTTATTTTTTTTCAAAGAAATAAAAAGTACAAAAGTACAAGAAGGAAAAAAAGACCTTCTCTGATAAGATCTGAGAATTATGCCAATCTATGGGTATAGAGATATTTATGTTACACTGTGTATAAAAACAAAGTTTTTCTTTTGCAAAATGAAGCAAGATTTTTTGCTCTAGCTCAAAAACAAAATGTGTTGCCTCAGTATCTTCTTGTTTGTTGATGAACAAAATTTGATGTGGAATATAGTTAGAGCTAATGAGGGTGAAAATAGATATAGTATAAAGCCTTAGAAAACCACAGCAAATGTAACAAAATAAAATTCTACATCCTTCAGCCAGTATTAGAAATTTCTAAACTGTCCATTCAAATTTCCAAGGATTAGTCAAAGATGCTTACATTGGGCTGACATGTTCCTTCCTATAAACTTCAGAGAATCCTGTTGTAAGCATGCTTTAAAGAAGTGAGTTGTTAGAATTATGGGTAAATGAGATTCTCCCACTTGTTTCTAGTATGCAGTTCCTCGAATAGAGTAGTTATTGGGAAGAAAGATATCTCATGTGGCACATAAATTAGGATATTTATTTTAATAATGTATTATAACTACCTAGCAAAATGAACTACAATCACATATCTACATGGACTTAATATCAAAATGCCCTCAAAGTCCATATCTCCATACCCATACATTAGTGCAGGTCTTTCTTGAATATCATTAGATAAGTCATTTTTGTGGTGACAGAGGTGAAATGCTAAGTCACCAATGAAATATTCATATCATACATCCCCAGCCTAAGAGACGATTGTAAAAATGTAAAAGCCAGAGGATGAGAAGGGCCAGATCAAAACAATGTCTTTTGGGCATGACAGAAACATTGTACTCCTGAATTCAGAACAGCTGTGGTTGCTTCACAAGACTTGTACAAGATCAAGCCAGGCAATATTCAAATATAGAGATGGGGAGAGGTCATTGACAGATGATGGCTTCTAGGGAAGGGAGAGTCAGTTTTCTTTAAGGATCTGGTCTCTGATAGGCTGATCACTCAACAGTGGATGGCCCAAACCAAGAGGTGTGTAGGGAGCACAAATTGGAATCTGGGTTATTTTGGGAAAAAAAAAGAAGACAAAGACTGAAAGGGATGGGGATCTTGGAAGAGTTAAGAGGAAGAGGTTGATAAATAAAGCTGTTTTGCAGCTACATGGTATCTAGCTGACTCTGCCTTCTTTCTCTGTATATACAATTTGGATTTCTCATCTGGTTTTACTCTGCTAAGTCATTGGCCAAAACAGCTTTATTCATCAACCAATAAAAGCAACACATATACAGAAGGACATCCCACATCATTTTTATATGATTTTATATTTTTACACAGTTTACACATCAACTATTTATAAAAAACTGTTTTAAAAGAAATGCTGAAATGATCTCTCAAACTAGACACCACTAAGAAAGAATAAAACATCAAAGTGCATAAACCTTACTTGTATGAGTAACTTCATAGTCTTTCAGTAAGAAAATTAACTAGAATCTGATTTTGTGTGACTCCATAAAAGAGAAGAATTAAATTAAGAAAAATAGAAGCTATCCCAAGGGAAGAAATAGGAAGAGATTTTGATGTTCACAAAGAATATGTTAGAACAGCTAAAATTTCTAGATAAAAGATGAGTAAAGCTAACAAAAGATATAAGATAAACCAAACCTAGATAGCTACAAACATGAAGCTTCCAGTCAGTACTGAGACACCTAAACCTCTTCTAAAAGGTAAGAGAGATGGCCCTTGTGAAAAATCTTTTCCCCAGAACAAGTCCACAGAATCCACAAGTCTCAAATCTGGCTAGACATTTAATCACACAGTAATTCTTCCAACAGATAGGTCAGCAGGAGCAAAGAATCAATTTTGCCGTTCTATGTGACACGCAGAGCAGTGCTTAGGTGCCATCACAAGAGATGAATGTTTCTTTAAACCTGAGCCACGCCAGAGACCTGAGAATAGGGAATAACTACAAGTTGGGAGAGATGGCCCAGGGACAAGTTGCAGAGAGTGCCAGAGCCAGACACTTACATGCCAAAAATTGCCATTTGTATTGAAGGAGCCTCAGATCATACAATTAAATTCCCAGGGAAATATAACCCTGCTTGAAATTGCTTTGGTATTTTATAGCCCTGAACCTGAAGCGATTGGGTGGATAAGTCTCTGGATACATTCACCTACCATTTGCTACTGTACAGAACATCTAAGTTCCAGTGGAATATTATATATTCACAGTTCCACTCTTCCTCTAGAATGGTCAGTACTTAGGGGCTTTAGAAATTATGAAGGGATTCCCTGTCCCTGTGCAGAGATCATTGCTGTGGTTGCTTCTCCAACTCTGAGAAAAACTTGAAGACATTCCTCAAAGAAATGACAACAAACTACAGGGTGCACAAATTTGAGAGACTGAAGAGCTTAGGAAAATCTGCAATGCCTGAAGACATTAAAGCTGAGTATGGCAGCAACCATAGGTGTACAATATGAGAAACTTGTAAAATGTGAATTTCTGTTGGACATCAGATACTTGTACAAAAAAGGTTCAAATCAAGCTTAAGTTGTAGGAAAAGTAAGAGTCTGCAAGTTCAACTGACACTCTTTCAAACTTGCAAATAACTGGCAATCTCAATTTTCATCATATTTAAAAATATTTGAGACGTTTTTTATTATATTCTTTCCCTTCCCTCCAAGTTTTCCAAGGTCTTCTCTACTTTTCCACCTATCAAATTTCATGTTTTTGTTTCTCTCTCTCTCTCTCTCTCTCTCTCTCTCTCTCTCTCTCTCTCTCTCTCTCTCACACACACACACACACACACACACACACACACTACAAAAATGGACAAAAATATTACAAACTATAACAAAGAAAGCACACTAAGATCATGGAGTCTGATTTGTGTTGATCAGCTACTCCCGAGCTTGAAGCCTGTCCTGCTGTCCTGGAGTGTGGTTGATATACCTGGTAACACTCCATTGCAGGGGGGGGGGATTTTCCCTCACCTAGCAGGTATCAATTGCAAGTTGCTTCTTTGTTGGGGATGAATCTTTTGGCCACTTTCCCTTCTTCCTGCTGGGAATTGTCTAGCTTGAGATTGTTGAAACACTCACAGTCTCTGTGAGTACACAAGTGCATCAATCCTGTTATGTAAGGGAAATGCTAGTTCTTTGTCATTATGGATGACTGCTAACTCAAACAATCTTTCTGTCTCCTCTTCTGCATTGATATCTGAGCCCTGAAAAGAATTTGATAAAGACATCTCATTTAGAACTGAATGTTTTATGACCTCTCATTTTCTGCACATTAGAGTTGTAGGTCTCTATGTCAATTACAGTCTGTTGCAAAAAGAAGCTTCTCTGATGAGGGCTGAGTGATGCATTGATCTAAGGGTATAGCAATACGTCCTTTGGAGTCCTGTCTTTGCTATTATCATTTGGCAAGATAATAGTAGTAGATTTTCCCTTGGGCTTCATATTCTATCTATTCTCAGGTTCTTAGCCTCATCAACAGAGTCAGGTGTGGGTTTTATCTCATGGGGTGGGCCTCAAATGCAAGCCAAAAATGGCTAATTACTTGCATGATATTTGCACTACAATTGTAAATCTATATCTTACAGGCAGGTTACTGTTTTAAGTTGCAGGATTTGTAGCTGGGTGACAGTGGAGATTACTTTTCTACCCCATTAGCAAGTATAGAAACTTCTAGCACTATGAATGCTAGTTGGTAGAGGTAAAGTTTCAAGTTAAGCACCACTTCAACTTTTCTATATTCAATAACATAAATAAGTGGTATCTTCAGCACCAGGATCTTATATCTGGTTATGGAGAGTAACTGATAGTTGTAGCCTGTGATGTTTTCAGGTAGTCTATTGTACTCCGTTAGCAAACAATTCAACAAGATGTATACAATTCAAGGTATTTGAGATTTTACCCAGCTGGAGATTTAACTCCTCCAATCCATTTAAATTAACTTTATATATTTTAAGAAGCTTCTAGAGTAGTAGATTTTCATAGTTATCAAAAGGCCTTTAGTGTTAGTTGTCCCTTTCCATATTCTTTTAACCTGCCCTGCCATCCCTGTCCCCCATTTAGCCATTCTATTATATATTCTTCTTCTTCACTTTATAACATTATATTCTATTTCCTTATACATAAAAGAGTCCCTTCTCCCTCTGATCCCTTACATGCCACCTAAACTCTGCAGAAAAATTAAATATACAAAGGACAAATATAGTGAGAAAGAAATTGAGGAAACAGTACCTCTCATAATATCTTAAAAAATAAAATCTCAGGTAAACTCTAGTTAGGCAAATGAAAGGCTTGAAATTAAACTTTATAATACTGAAACAAGAAATTAAAGACACAAGATTTGTGAGGGCATCCCATCCTCATGAATTGGTAGGATTTCAAAAGTGGCCATCCTTTCAAAACGCAGTGTATATATTTCATTCTTAGACATCAAGGAAATGCAAATAAAACTACTTTGAGATTTTTTTGTCTTACCACAGTCAAAATGCCCAAGGTCAAAAAAACAAATGATAACAGATACTGGTCAGGATGGAGTCATTGTTAGTGAAGTGCAAACTGGTACTGTCACTTGGGAATACAACCAAGACTACATCTTACTACCAGAGATGCTTGCTCATTCATGCTCATTGCTGCATTATTTATTATAGCCAGATATTGGAAACAACCTATGACTAAATAATGCAAATATGGTACATTTACACAATAGAATATTATTCAGCTGTTAAGAAAAATGAAATTATTATACTCATAAGAGTTAGAAAAAATCATCCTGAATGAGGTAAAACAGACCCAAGTGGACATACATTAAATGTTTTCTCTTATATGTGGGTGTTAGATCTTAAGTTTTAGAATTCTTCAGTATTTGAGGACTACAAAAAGTCTGATCCAACACTTTTTTTTCCTTTCAAGTAGTCTTCAACTTTAGATTTTTACTGAACATCCACAATGTTCCATAACTTCCATAAGGGCTATGCTTTAAACACGAAACTAACATACCCTAGAACAAATTCTGAACTAAACAGTTCTTTTTGGCCACTTGTCAATGGTTTAATTAAAATATAATTACATAAATTTCTGCCTCACTTACCTCTCTCCTTACTCCCATATTCAAACTTCTACTCCAAAATTCACAGCTCCACTTCTGTAGTCTGTATTGTTGCATATGCATATAAATAAGTCAACATAGAATAGTGGTCTGCTGAGTTTGTTCAGAGTTGCTTACCTGTGTGTTTTTAAGTAGATAACTCTTGTTGGATAACCAATTAAGGGAAGACTAACCCTTCTTTTTTTCATCAGTAATTTATTATGGATAGGTCTTCACAAGAGGTGAGACCCTGTGAAATTTCCCCATCCATTGACATTGGGAAGTCAACTATTGGGATCATTTAGGTATTGTTCAGGAAGCCATGTTTTTTAAATTTCAAGGGTAAAACTTCCTTGTGGTAGCTAGGAAGCACGGTCTCAGAGCAGACTTCCTGATCATCTGGCTCTTTTTTAAAATTTTTATGTATTTATTTTAATTTCACTTTACATTCCAGCCACAGGTCTCCCCCTCCTCCCACCAACCTTGCCTTTCCCCTCCAGCCACCTCTCCATCTTAAAATCTTTCTGCCTTCTTTTCCTTGAAGTTCCCTGAGCCTTGGGTACAGGTATTATACTGCAGTTGCATCAGCTGGAGCTGGGTACTTCATGATGAGTTTATGAGTTCACTGCAATTTATCTAGTTGTAGATTTCATTGATGGTTTTCTTCTGCTACAAAAGATAGTTTTTGGTGAGGAGTAAGAGTTATACTTATATGTGGGCATAAAGATGAGTGTTTAGTACTTAATTAGTAATTTTACTAGTTTAGGAAAGTGAAAGTAATAGATTCTTCTCTAGGATCCATGAACTCACTAGCTATGTATAGTTGGCTACCAGTACCAGGCATAATTTTTTTCCTGTTAAGTAGGGCTTGAGTTGAACAAGACAGCTGTTTGTTGCTTCCAAGATGTGAGTGTTACTACTACATTATTGTAGATATATTGCCGTGATGGTCATTGTTGTGGTTCATTGTCATCACAGCTGGAGAGGACTATTGTTTTTTCTTACATAAAAGTTTGTATATCATCTTCTGGTACTATGAAGATGAATCCTCAGGAAGGAGGTTTTTGGGTCATCTCAAATCCTCCAAGTCCTATTTCCATAATCAACACTTCATTTTAAAAAAATCTCTCTCTGTGTCTCTCTCTGTTTCTCTCTCTGTCTCTCTCTGTCTCTCTCTCTCTGTCTCTGTCTCTCTCTCTCTCTCTCTCTCTCTCTCTCTCTCATTTACCCTTAGTGCTTCTACTTCTTCTTACTCTGACACATCTACTAGTACATATTTTTAAAAACTTCAACATTTATTTTTCACCTTCATATAATTTTCTATTTTTTATCATTTTGTTATATAGTTGGGAATTCTTTATATTTTATTTTATTATAATTTTATTTCCCATGTAGTTTAACTCTGACTTATCTAGACTTTATTTTGCTTGGTTTTATTTTGAAATTTTATTTTCTGTCAAGATATTCATACATTTTATATTTCTTCCCATTGTATTCATCCTTTTTCTAAAACTTTTGCATTGTTGTGAAGTGGATTCTTGCTTTATTTTTTATTTTTTTTTTAATCAATCGCTCTTTTATGTCCCCCCACATAACATTATTCTCCACTCCTTTACTAACCCTTCTTTTCATGTATTTAACTTTGGTTTTCATGTATCTACCTTCTTACCCTATCTCTGTTCTTAGTTACATTAATTTATTACCAAAAATATTACACTATATGTTTTGTTAACATCACAGTAGATTCTACATTAATTTTACTATTTTCTGTGAATATTCGTGATAACTATGCAAGTACTTATAAGCTTTCCACAATTTTAAGTGTATCACAATAATGTAGAAAGTTTGTTACTTCGCTATGTCCTTCAAATAACCCAATTTTGCTAAAAACTTGATCTTGGACTGATCTCAGTTAGTAGTGTTTGTTTTGTTTTATTTTTTGGAAGTCCTAACAAATTAATATAATAGTAGAGGGAAGATGATGTAAAAATATTTATTCAGGTATCTATAGTGTTTGGGGTAAAAGTAGCAATTATTTTATGATTCAGTTTCACAGAAACACTCTAGAAATAAACAAACCACTAGTTATGGGAACAGTATTCTGTTTAGTGTTATGAATATATTTCAAAATAACACTAATAAACTAATGTTTGTTAGTTGAGTCACCTTCAATATATTAATCTTTCTTATCATTGATTTTTCCCATATTTTGAGTGTTAAAGTTAATCAATAAGCACCTACTTCATATAGTTTGGAAGGAAATGGATACCTGAAAACAAATTAAATTACTTTAAAGGAGGTGATGGGTGCAAGAGTAGATATCTCATAATGTAAAACTTCGAATCACTGTTTGTGCTCAGGTTGTCAGTATGAAAATCTTACAATTTTATTAGTTTGGTACTGATAATGCAACATTATAAAAATATCTCTAACATCCTAAGTGACTGGAACTTTTGCTTGACCTCATACAGTCAGAATTAGTAACACACCTTAAGCTCACTTAAGACTGATATTGAGCTCTGTATTCAGCTTGGTTGTTTAACCTGCCTAAAGAGAACAATGTGGGTATGACAAGAGTCCACACCAACCCTAGAACTTCAGATAAGCTGTCTGTTTATAGACATTCCTGTTCTTTTAGTACACCACACCCTATTCCTAATCCCCATACCTTGTCACCCTCTTCCAGTCCCCAACATCCTCATTCTCTTAATAACCCATACCCTATTCCTAATCCCCATACTTTATTGTCACCCTCTTCCAGTCACCAACATCCCTATTCTCTCAGTACCTTACACCCTATTCTTAATACCCACATCTTATTGTCATCCTCTCTCAGTCACCAACTCAGGCAAAAACCGCTACCTTCCAGAAGTTCAGTCCCATTTTGGGTGGAGAAGCCTTGCTCAACTGTAGGAAGTTAAGGCCTTCCAGGCCAAAAGGAGCTAACCTGGAGTCTGCCTGGAGCTGTCAGAGGTCCTGACCATGCCTAGTGAATGAGAAGAGACCAAGTGGAGTTACCTCAGTGCCTAAGAACAAGTGCCTAGCCAATGGGGGATGACCATGTGGTGTCAACTGTCTATGGATCAGAATGCCTGGTGCTGGGAGGGTTTATAAATCCCTCCCTCCAATTGCTAAATAAATGAGTCTGCTGTAAGCCTTCTACCAGACTTCCAACATCTGTGTTCGTTGATGTAGTGCCTTCTCACGCCTTCCCCCAAGGAAGACATTAGGGCTCAGCAACAGTCAACAACAGGCCGCATTAGCCAGAATACCAGAGAGGAAACAGAAACCAAAGAACAAATCACACATCCAACAAAGACAAATTCAGAAATCAGTACCTAGACCCATAATCAGGGCAAACCCAGATGCCTAGATGCCAACATAAGAATAGCGTCAACATCACCCAAGGTAATATGTTACCACCAGAGTTCAGTTATCCTATTACTGCAAGCTCTGAATATTCAAACACAGCTGATGTACAAGAAAACAATGTTAAATCCAAATTAATGAAGATGATAGAGGTCCTAAAGTATAAGTGATGTAGGTGTATCTTATCTATCTGTTGCTTTCATTGGTTAATTAATAAAGAAAACTGCTTGGCCTGATAGGTCAGAACATAGGTAGGCAGGGAAGACAGAACAGAATGCTGGGAGGAAGAAGGCAGTGAGGCAGACGCCATAGCTCTCCTCTCCAAAATGGACACAGGTTAGAATCTTCCAGGTAAGCCACCACCTCGTGGTGCTACACAGATTACTAAATATGGGTTAAACCAGGATATGAGAGTTAGCCAAGAAGAGGCTAGATATAATGGGCCAGGAAGTGTTTAAATGAATACAATTTATGTGCTGTTATTTCCGGGGCTAAGCTAGCTGTGTGGGAGCCAGGTGGGACAAAAAGCAGGCATGATTGCCTCATCTCTACATATAGGTAAATAAATCCCTTAAAGAATTCAAGGAAACGACAAAAAAAAAATTTGGAACAAGACAAGGCTACCGACTCTCTCCACATATATTCAATATAGCACTTGAAGTTCTAGCAAGAGCAATAAGATAACTTATGGAGATCAAGAGGATACAAATTGAAAAAGAAGAAGTTAAAGAATCACTATTTATAGATTATATGATAGATATATACAGAAGCAACCCAAAAAATTTTATCAGGGAACTCCTATAGCTGATATATTACCAAATAACTGGATACAACATTAATTCAAAAAAAATCAGGCAGCCCTCCTATATAGAAATGAGAAACGGGCTAAGAATGAAATCAGGGAAATATCCCAACCCCAACCCCACCCCCATGCTCCTAACCCCTGTTCCGCAATCTTGTCCACTTCCAATATCAGGGAGGATAACTATATGTTATTCTTTGGGTTCATCTTCTTATTTAACTTCTCTTGAATCACGAATTATAGGCTCAGTGTCCTTTATTTATGGCTAGAATCCACTTATGAATGAGTACATACCATATTCATCTTTTTGGGTCTGGGTTACCTCACTCAGGATAGTGTTTTCTATTTCCATCCATTTGCATGCAAAATTTAAGATGACATTGTTTTAACCGCTGAGTAGAACACTAAAGTGTATATGTGTCACACCTTCTTTATCCATTCTTCTATTGAGGGGTACCTAGGTTGGTTCTAGGTTCTGGTTATTACAAATAGTGCTGCTATGAACATAGTTGAACGAATGCTTTTGTAGTATGATTGGGAGATGGGGAGACAAAAGGGAGAAGGAGAGGATGGGGAGAGCTTGAGAGAATGAGATGGTTGGGATGGAGGAGGGGTAGATGAGGGAGCAGGGAAGTAGATATCTTAATTAAGGGAGTCATTTTAAGGTTGGCAAGAGGCTTGACACTGGAGGGGTTCCCAGGTGTCCACGGAGATGTCCCCAGCTTGTTCCTTGGGCAGCAGAGGAGAGGGTGCCTGAACTGGCCTTATCTTATAGCCACACTGATGAATATCTTGCATATCACCATAGAACCTTCATCTGGCGATGGATGGAGATAGAGACAGAGACCCACATTGGAGCACTAGACTGAGCTCCCAAGGTCCATATGAAGAGCAGAAGGAGGGAGAACATGAGCAAGGAAGTCAGGACTGTGAGGGGTGCATCCACCCACTGAGACAGCGGGACTGTTCTAATGGGAGATCAACAAGGCCAGTTGGACTGGAACTGATGGAGCATGTGATCAAACCAGACTCTCTGAATGTGGCTGATCGTGGAGGCTGATGGAGAAGCCAAGGACAATGGCACTGGGTTTTGATTCTACTGCATGGATGGGCTTTGTGGGAGCCTAGTCTGTTTGGATGCTCACCTTCCTGGACCTGGGGGGAGCTTGGAGGACCTTGGACTTCCCATAGGGTAGAGAACCCTGACTGCTCCTTGGACTGGAGAGGGAGGGGGATAGGGATGGGGAGTGGGGGGAGGGGAGGGAAATGGAAGGACGGAAGGAGGTGGAAATTTTCAATAAAAAATAAATTAGGGCAGGAGAGATGGCTCAGTGGTTTAGAGCATTGCCTGCTTTTCCAAAGGTCCTGAGTTCAATTCCCAGCAACCACATGGTGGCTCACAACCATCTTTAAAGAGGTCTGGTGCCCTCTTCTGGCCTGCAGACATGCACACAGACAGAATATTGTATACACAATAAATAAATAAATATTTTAAAAAAATAAAAAATAAATTAAAAAATGAAATCGGGGAAATAATACTTTTGAAAATAGCCACAAATAATATAAATTATCCTGGGTAACTCCAACCAAACAAGTGCTATATGACAAGATTTCAAGTCTCTGAAGAAAAAAATTGGAGAAGATATCAGATGATAGAAAGACCTCATATGTTCATAGATCAGTAAAAATGACCATCTTTATCAAAAGTGATCTACAGATTCAATTCAACCACCATCAAACTTACATTATAATTCCTTACAAAGCTCAAAAGAATAATACTCAGATTAATATGGAAAAAAAAACAGGATAGTTAAAACAATCCTGGACAATAAAAGAACCTCTGGAAACATCACCATCCCTGATTTCAAGCTCTACTGATCTTTAGAAATAGAAACTGTATGGCATTCACGGAATACAGACACATTGATCAATATAATTTAATTAAAGGTCAAAACATAAATTCACACAGCTCTGAATACCTGATTTTTGATAAAGAAGCCATAAATAGGAAAAAAGCATCTTCAACAAATTATAATGGTGTTACTGAATGTCACCATGTAGAAAAATGCAAATCACTCTGCACAAGACTAAAGGCCTCAGCATTAAACCAGACACACTGAACCTGATAGAGAAGAAAGTGGAAAATACCATTGAATGCACTCGCACAGGAGACAATTTTCTAAACAGAGCACAAATGGTGAAGACACTAAAATCGACAACTAATAAATGGGACCTCGTGAAACTGGAAAGTTTTGTAAGGCAAAAACCACTGCCAATATGACAAAATGACAGCCTACAGAATGGAAAAATATTTTCATCATCTCTACATCTGAAAAGGGGCTAATATCCTAAATATATAAAGAACTCAAGAAACTAGACATCATCAAATAAAATACTCCAATTTAAAAATGGGTACAGCTCTAAAGAGAATTACCAATAGAGGAATCTCAAATGGCTGTGAAATACTTAAAGAAATTTTCAACACTATTATCCAACAGAAAAATGCTGATCAAAATTACTTTGCAATTGCATCTTACACCTATCAGAATGGCTAAGATCAATAATGCACATGATCATTCATGCTGGAGAGGATATGGGCAAGGGGAACAACACTCTTACATTACTGGTAGGAATCAAAAAATTGTACAACCACTATGGAAATTAAAATGACAATTCCTTAGAAAACTGGAAATTTATTTACCTCAAGACCCAACTATACCACCCAAAGGATGTTCCATCCCACCACAAGTACACTTGCTCAACTATGTTAGAGTCTTTATTCATAATAGCCACAAACTGTAAAATACAAAAATTAGATATCTCACAGGCACAAAATGGCTAAAGAAGATGTGGTACATTTACACAATGAAGTACGACTCAGGAGTTTAAAAAATTCACATCATTAAATTTGCAGTCAAATGGATGGAACTAGAATAATATTATTCCCTGGGGTGTCTGCTTTTTTCTTGGGGGAGATGGTATCAGATAAAGCCAATGACTTAATCATTTGTAAAACTCTGTTAAAGATTTCTGTAAGTATCACATTCCTTCCCCCATGTGATGCTTTCTGTTCTATGCTATAAAAACTGAGCAAAGACGTTTACTAAGAACAGAAACGCACATACACATAGTCACATACAGATTCAGACACAGATACTGGGATGTATCTAAAAGATAGCCTTCAGGCTGGCACAGATTCAGACTTATATAACAGGCAGAAGACAGAAAACAGGGAGCATGAAGTAGCATTTTCAAATTGGACTCACTCTAATTAGTTAAATAACTTATTTTTTCCCTATGTGACACCTATGCTAAGCTATTGGTGACTTGGACTTTGTCACTAATATGCTTAATCCATAAATTTCATAGCTACAAAACACTTATGGTGTGCTATTGTGAACATAATGAGCAAATTTACTGATGTGAAGTCATTTAACTTTTAAAACTTTTCTATAGTCTAATACAATAAGTATTGACACATCTAATAAAGCACATTCATAAAACTGTAGCACAAATAATAAAAATCCAGAAGCAGATATTGGGGTTCAATCTGAAGATCAGAAAAGCAAAGCAGCCAGGAACTGGCTCCAACCACTACCTCAGACCAAAAATGTGTGAACCTGCTTCTATAAATCCTCAGCTTTATTTATTAAAACACAAATAATATACCACTATATTTCCCTTTTTGTCTAAAATTAATAAAGAAGGCTATAACTAATATAAGAAAAACTATATACAATAAGTACAATAAATATGTACACTATATACAGGAAATAAATACATCGACAATGTCTAGTTCATTCGCATTTGACAAATTAAGACAATATACTCCAGTGTCTAACCTATGAGTTCAAAGTTTTGTACCTAATTTATCTTCTATCATAACTTGCTTTCTGTATCTAGTACACAAGGCAAAATATAACCATAACTACCTAGTTTTCAACTCCCACAGAAACCAAGAAGGGAATAATACTGAGTAGGCAGGAAGTGAGAGCAAGCAATTTCCAAAATAGGCGAGAAATGACAAAAACATCTGGCTTCCTGGACAGTCATCCAAAGTTCCTCTGGTGGGGCATCCATTTTTGGCCTTCAGGCCTAGAGTATCCAACAGAATTTTCTGTGAATCAGGATGCTCCTACGGGCTGTCTTTCCTTGTCTTGACAATGTTTAATAGTCACTTTCTTTTGGGTCCTGATTCTTCAATTAAGATGGAATACTGTCAACAGTTGAGAGAAGGGCACTTTCTTACCAAGTGGCTTACTTTTGCCACAAAGAAAGCAAACTCCTATCATATCTATACCCCCTTTTTCTTTTCAAAACAAGAACCTTGAATGTAATTTCTTTTGTTAAATTTTCTTCCTGTCCATAACAAACAACAACTGGTAAGCAACTCCCCTAAACAATAACAAATATCCATAACACATTAAATGACCAAAAAACCACCTAACCCACCTCTTAGGAATGCAGGTGCCATATTCTTAAATTTACTTCCTGTTCTCGGGGGAGGTGATGAAGGTATCATTAGAGGATCCATAAAAGAAAAAAATGGGGTTAATCATCAAGTCCTGGGAGAGGTAGCTGTATCATTTGTTGTCCAGTCTCGGCATTATGGGAAAGTACACAGCTTGTCTCGAGTCCTGGCTAGAGTAGTCTGTTGGGCTGGATCATTTCAACTAGCCACACTGAAATTGCTTTGAGAAGTTTGAAGTCCAAAGTCGATCATTAGGTGGTGTTTTTCAGCTTAGTGATATTATCATAGTCCTGGAGGAATCATCATTGTGGGGCCCCATACTCCCTAGGGAGACTTCAAAGGTCCCTGTTAGGCATGCTCATGGTTCATTGATAGAGACTCAACCCTGAAATCGTGTACAGGAAGGTAGATAAAACCTTTTCTAGAATACTATGACAAATATATATATATATATATATATATATGCATCATATAAATCTTATATCTTAAGAAAATCTGTTAAAGAGATAGTATAAAACCAAATGATTATGAGATTAGTGACAATATAATAGTTCTTAATATTTGTTTTTCCTTTTTCCTATATCATGCGACCTTCTTGACATAGAACAGAGAATTTGGATTTCACTTTAATAAGCATGCTTTGGTTTAAAGAAGGGGAGACCTACACTTCAAATCCAAAGACAGCTTTCATCTTTAATTAAACTGGGAATACAAAATGAACACTTACATTATATGTCTGTAGAGAATAACAAAAACAAACATTTTGGAAGATTTGGAAATGATATATACCAATAGGCCAATTTACTCTTTTTTTGAGATTTTTTTCTGGACAATTTTTCCTTTTTCTTTAGATGTCTCATTTGTCCAGTGGTCTTCAGGTTCATTAGCTTGATACCTTTATTCTCCTGAAAAGGCAGAAACAAAACCCTTTTCTAACCCTATTTTTATGGACATTCTCTTTTGGCAGAAGATGTGGCAAAGGCAGGCATTGAACTAATGAATGTAGATCAATGAGGAATGCTCAAGGTAATCCTTTGCCATCAGGAAACTCTATGAGGGACCTTTTGCAGGCCTCTATGCCAAATCCCGTTCAATCATTTGCTGCCATCTTAGAGGAAACTCCTTCCCAGAGCAATTAAAGAACCTAATGGCTATTGTAAGAAACCTTACTTCTTTGGATAATAAAACAGCTATAGAAGACAGAACAAAATCAGGAAAGACCATAAAGCAAGTATTTTGATAAACGTCTACAAATGATCAAAGATCAAAACTAAAAATATGAACAAATGGCATTGACATTTGTACAAACAGGTGCAGATATAACAATAATTTGATCAGAATCTTGGCATCCAAAGCGGCCTCTTCTAGATGTAAATGTTCAATTTTTAGGGATTAAAACTTTATCTCAGGTAAAGCAAACACGAGAAGGGTTGAATGCATAGGTGCTGAAGGACAAAGATGAGTATTAAAACCATATGTGGCTAACACAGCAATAAACTTGTGGAGACATGATTTGTTATAGCAATGGAATACTCACATTAACATTCCCCCAGTCTGAGAAACATACCATAACTTATGGTATGTTTCTGGGAAAACTATTACAAGATATTATAAAGAAAATTCACTGACCATTCAGATTGTACAAGAACAAGGCACAGGAGCTGCTGAGATTTCACCAACAGTCCTACCTTTCTAATGGTTGACAGACCATTTTCTATGAGCCTAGCCTATACAGATGACTAGTATGGCTGATTTGCACTGATCTTCAGGCAAGTTTCATTTATCAAAACACACACACACACACATTCTAAGAGTATTTTACATACTCTTAGAAACTTGCTAAAAGCTTTCCAAATTTGACAGATTTGCTCTCTCCATCAATTTCGTTACATTTTAAACTCTTTTCCTAGCCCAGTTATTCAGAAACCCCCCACATCCCAGCTATCACAATGGTCTGTCTGTGATATCACAGCTATCTCCAGGCCACTACAGATCAGGCAGTAGGCACCATCATTATGGACAGATGGGTTTTATATGCATGTGCGAGCTGAAGAAAATATATTTTAATATGTACATACAAAGGACTAGCAGACAAGTAAAAGAACATTTTGATGAAATTACAATTTTCTTATTTTATAAATTAAAAAAACAAAAATTACTATTCACCACAGTAGTTATTGATAAAAATAACTCTTGATGCATATCTCTGGACTTATAAATATGTATATGCATGACTATACATAAATAAACAAACATAGCTCTGTAAAAATAAATTATCACAGTGTTATGCTTCTGAGAATGAGGAAATGGTCGCATGAGACATTGCAAAATTTGAGAAAGGATGATGTATCTTCATAGATAATGTCACTCACTATTGCACTATGAACAAATAGTTTGTGCTATTTCATACAAAGATAAGTGAACAAGCTAACGGAACATTACTTTGACTTATATACCTTCTCTTACAATCAACATACACTGTAATTCTTTCCTTTATTACTTTATTATTTCATAGTCCTAAAATAAGAGGCAGCAGTAAACATTTTCAGTAACTAACATTAAGAGAAGATATGTTCACCCTTACCCAAATTGCACTCGGTCCCAATACCTTTCTTAGTACAAACAAAAGAATTTGTTTGCTCTTTGGAGACTTGAAATAATCCTGATGCTATGGAATGGTTAGGTGGGAGAAATCATTTGACTCGTCTTTCATATTTACTGATTCTGTCTTGTAAATTAAGCTATGAAGAGAGAAACTACTGATAATTTGGGGTTACTATGAAGTCTGTCTCCCATAAAAATATGGAAAACTAAGAATGAATCACCTTCTTCTCCTTTTCAGATCCCCAAAACATATTTATTCTACTTGTGGGTAGCAGCTCAGCTTAAGGTTGTAGACATCCTCATTTTCTATCCTAGTGAAATCTTTTTTAACAGAAGACTGATGATTCCTTGAAAAATAAAAATACATCAAGTTTCGGCAGAGCAATCTGTGACCTGTCAATTAGACCATTTCTAATATAGAAGCCGAGTATCCTTCTCGACTTTAGTTGTAGAATAAGAATTTCAGTTCTGGTAGCTGAATCTGTCTGTGAAATGCCTCAACCTCTCAGTACTGAACTCTGTTTATGCACACTATCAGACTATGACAAAGGGATAATTTCCAAGATCTTTTGTTTCAAACATATCATCTCTAGAATCTCCTCTCGGGATTCTTTTTGTTTGTTTGTTTGTTTGTGTGTTTGTTTTTCGAGACAGGGTTTCTCTGTAGCTTTGGAGCCTGTCCTGAAACTCCCTTTGTAGACCAGGCTGGTCTCGAACTCACAGAGATCCGCCTGCCTCTGCCTCCCGAGTGCTGGGATTAAAGGCATGCGCCACCACCGCCTGGCTCGGGATTCTTTTTAAATGTGAAGGAGACTATATCAAAGCAAGAGAAATATTAACTTGTACAATGGTTCATGTTTCAACATGTATTTTATTAGCAAAAATTTAAAACTACAAGTCCATTGAAATAAACAGAAAGGTATCATTTAGAACAATCCAAATTTGTAATACTTTGTATCAAACGAAAATGCGTATGTAAAAATTATATCATAATTGCTGAATGGTTACTAACAGCCACAGAAGAGAATGATAATTAGCAATTTATTAAAATATTTTTAAGTGTGAATATAAATTTTACTAATACTTGAAGACACTTGTTCAAGTTGAGTCTCTAAAAACATATGCCAGTAGGAAATGAATTCATACAAATGATACATTTTTATTTGTCAATGAAGACTACTCTACCAATTCTTATAAAATTCACAGACTAACCAAAACATATAAGATCTTCAAACATCATAGGTTAACGTTTATCTTATTGGTGATTGTAATATGATTATTTATTTTATTTTAGATTTTGCTATAAATTAAAAATTAACATAAGACCATCCCATCATGTTTCCATTCAGTTGAACTAAGATGTATTAATTCTGCTGAGACTTTTAAGGACAAATAGAAATGGTTCAATAATAAATAGATGTGATTTAAATAATGAAATAGATGCAACCCTTTCAGTCATCTTGCAGACCAGAATCCACCTTCTCTGGATATTATTATCCCTTAGCCACAAGAGGCCTTTTTTTTTTCAGAATGAAAATATGACCATTAATCATATTTATTCAATTGTAACAGTCTACATTTTGCAATATTTTCATAAATCTCATGCTCAAATACAGATTTGTGCTGGAAGAGTATGCGATGTGGGACATAAGAATATACATAGTTGATTTTTCATATGTAACTCTGTTTATCCATCCAATTGAAATGTGCCTGCATTAACTGATGTTGAAGTTTACCTATTAAGAAACAAAAAGGAAAAGTTCTGCATTCTTCCCTTCAAATTCCCAAGCTTTTAGAAGAGAATGAGTCATAGCTGCCCTTGTGTGTTAGCTATGGTCAATTGCTTATTTCAAATAAATAAAATGATTCAAACTTAACTCCTTAAAAAAAGCTCTAATATAAGCTGGACTAAGTTTGGATAGGCTGTAAATCAAATAATAGCACCATAGAGTTTGAGATCATCCTCACTCTTGTAAGTATTTGTGATATGTTTCACAACCCAGAGCCAAACATTTTATCTCTGTATCTAGACAGTAGATTCCAGGTTACACAATTTCCTTAGAAATTGCTTCTCTTCTGAATTTTCCTTTGGAGCACCCCTTGTGCAAATTGCATTCATTTGGCAATGTCATGCTGCACATGTGTGCTGGTAGTAAATAATCCTCCTATTGCTTGGCTAAGCTCCAAGTCTTGAATTTGTTTTGTAGAAGCTTCCTTCATGAATCTGAGCAGATTTCACTATGGTCTCTTCATTTTATCTTGTTCATTTCTGAAACTCCTCAATCTGTCAGCCAATGAAATGAAAAATAATTCCTGATATACATACAAAGGGAGTTCCAAAAGCAGCAAATATAAAAGACCATCCATATTTGACATCAATGAGGACATTTTCTGGGACACACTTATTGCTCCTTTCTATAGATATATATTTTGGAAAATCAACAGCATATTCCTTCCATATTACAAACAGACTGAGGATCAGGCTAAACAGGGCCCCTGTAAAAAGAAAAACAAATAAATAAATTTGTGGAGGAAAATGGCAGAATCTTAAACTCATTTCCCATACAATAAAGAAATTTGACAAATATTAACACATACATTTTTATTTTACATTCAAGAAACATATATCACATTATGGTATCTATACTTTGAAATTTAAAAACCAGATACTAAGGAAGTGGGTTTTTAACCTCTGTACACCATTGTTTTAGTACTCTATGACTGTTTCAAATTGAACTGTTTTCCATACTACTAAAATGTACAACGTATTTCTTATGTACTCTGATTGTCACGCCAAGCTGCCCAAATGCATGTAATGTATTCAACGTATACTTTCTTCAGTTTTATTCTTTTTATTTTTTGAAATTAAAATATAATGACATTTGCGCTATTCTCCTTCCAACCCTTCCTATGTCCCTCTCTTCTTCCATCTCAAATTTATGACCTCTTTTTCTTTAATTACCATGGTTACAAGTACACACATACGTATGCATACATATATAAATACAGCCTATTCCTTCCATTTCGTGTTACTTGTATCTGTATGATTTCAGGGTTGACCACATAGTACTGACTAACCAATTAGGGACCTCATTCTTGGAAAATACTTTATCCTACTCTCAGCAGTCCTTCATCACCTGTAGTTCTTTAATCTTTAAATATTTTTATTATTTGAGATTATAATATAATTACATCTTTTTCCCCTACCCTTTTCTCCCTCCGAGTTATCTCATATACCCCTTGATCATGTTTTAAAAATTCGTGGCTCCTTTGTTCATTACTTGCTAACACATAAATACATGTACATGTATGAATATATATACATATATAGTCATATATGTGTGCATATATATACATATATAGTCCTAAATACATAAATAGAAACTGATAAGCCTATATAATGTTACTTGTGTGTATGTTTTCAGAGCTGCACATTTAGTATGAAATAACCAATTGGTTTGATATTCCCTGAGTTATCCTCAACATCTGTAATTCCACATGAACAGTATCAACTCTTCTAAGACAGAAGAGTAGAATCTTTTTAAAGAGTGAAACATGAAGAACTCCCTTTCCACATGCCATGCTGCTAGATGCACTTTCTGTTAGGTAGCCCAGCCCTCAAAAAGAGTTTCCCATGGCCGAGGAGACGATTCAGTGGATAAAGAAATGTGCTTGTGGTGCAGTGTGAAGACCTGAGGTTAAATGCCCAGAAACCACATATAACTGGATACAGTAGCACACACCTGTAATCCTATTGATCCTATAGCAAAATGGAAAGGGAAGAACAGAAATTGACTTAGGGGAAATGTGTGGGGCAACTATCTGTGCATACACAGCAGCACAAAGAGACTATCGTAAACAATGTGGAAGGTGTGGACCAGCCCTCAGGCTGTTCACTGACCTCTATACATGTACTGCATTAAGTGTCCACCTGCACTCACAAACACACACACACACACAAACACCATATACACAAAATAGAAAATTCCACCTCCCTTTCATTTTTCCTTTTGTATTTCTTGAGATTCTGTTGTATCTACCTGATCACGTTGATCAAGCTGCCATCCATCATTACTTGTTAGAATCTATTTCAAAGCTTTCAAGGGTAATTTGTAGGTGTTTATTCCCAAAATCATACTTATTATAAATTATTAGGTTTGTTAGCATATTAGTGCTATTAATAGTAGAATAAAAAAATACTATCTGAACTCATGAGAGCTTAGAAAGCATTTTCAAAATTAAATAAAATATAGAGAAACTGTATGTTTAACTGCCTGGGATACTGTGTATACTAATCATTTCAGCAATGGCACTTGCCTTTGCTATCACAATTAAATATACATATAGCACAACAAAATGCAAGTACATCTTTAATGAAATCAAGTGTACAATATAATATTATATTCTGTACTTCAGAAATAGTTTTGATACATATCTAAGAAACATTTGAAAGATATACTACAATTCTACAATCTGATCAAATCCCTTGCCTTTTTAAACATTGGATTACATATATATGATTGTTTTGCCACATCACAGTTCTTTGACAATATTTCTTTATTATCACAGTAAAGTTATAAAAGAAAATAATTGATGGAGAAGGGTCATATGTCTATTGGTTAATAAAGGAACTGCCTTGGCCCTTTTGATAAGACAGCAGCTTAGATAGGGGGAGTAAACAGAACAGAATTCTGGGAGAAAGAAGCCAAGTCAGGCAGTTGCCATAATTCTCCCACCCGACACAGACACAGGTTAAGATCATTCCTGGTAAGTCACACCTCGTGGTGCTACACAGATTATTAAATATGGGCTAAAGCAAGATGTGAGAATTAGCCAATAAGAGGCTAGAACTAATGGGCCGAGTAGTGTTTAAAAGAATACAGTTTCTGTGTTATTATTTTGAATGTAAAGCTAGCCAGATGGCGGGACGCAGCCCGCCACTCCTACTACAAATAATAAATTTAATTTCCTTTTAATATCAACTCATGTGCCCAATTTATCATGAAGTTAATATTCTCCAGTTTATCCAAAATCTAAATCCATAAAAAGCAAGAGTCATTCTTCTCATTCAGTAACTAAAAACACTAGAAATGGCAGAGAGATTTCAGTGGTTAAAAGCACATTCTGCTGCTGTAGAGCACTCACGTTTAGTTCCAAGCACCCGCATTGGACAGCAGACAACTACATATTAACTCCAGTTTCAGAGGATCTGAAGCTCTGGAGATTTTTAGAAAACAAGAAAGAGTTTGAGGAGATGAGATAGGGAAAGGTAAATACCCATGTTGCTAGAATGGGTATGATGAAAATATGTTGCATGCATGAATGCAAATAAGTATTATACACTAGGAATAATATAACGTATAGTAACAATTTTACATAATTCTATCATATTAAATTTTACACTGCATCCTTAAAACTTAGAATAGATAGGGCACAAATCATGATCTTGGTTATGCAATAAATGAAAATAGTATGAGTTATTATTAAATAAATTAAATATGTAAAAGTTTTATGGCAGACCATTAGAAATTCCTTGTTTCCTGAAACTTCTTACTCATCCCCAAAATAAGAATTAAGAATTAAAAACCTCATATTTATCCCAAATCCTCTAATAAACAAAAAACTTCTGTTTTATTTTTTACTTTATAGTCAGAAGAAAATACCTGCATATAAAAGTGCAGAAACAAAAGTGTTAAATGCTATCTTCTATAAAATACATATGTTAATTTTAGCATTGGCTATTAGTTTAAATTAAATGCAACAAGTAAACAATTTACATTTATATATAGTTCTGTGCTTAAAGTACCAATTAATCGGCCATAAGCAAATTGCTGTAGCCATAAATTAATAGTCACATATTCTTCAGGAATTACAATACAACCATAGAATGTAATTAAACCTTTATTGCTCATGTAACTTTAAATTAAATTAATTGGATGGCAAGTGAACCTCATTAAACATCCTTCTTGTAATTAATTCATGTTTTATTAACATACAATACTAACCTGAATATACCTAACTGAAAGGCTAGCCCTTTGGGGGACATGACAAATACATGGTATTAAAATGGTTTGGGAACTTCGATGAAACTCTGTATTTCTCCAGTATTTAGACAGTATTTTACAGTTTGTGTGTTGTTATTTCGGGCATAAGCTAGCCAGGCAGCCGGGGTGCTGGGGACGCAGCCCCACAGCCCTTATTACTACAAATGGCGCCCAACGTGGGGCTCGAACCCACGACCCTGAGATTAAGAGTCTCATGCTCTACCGACTGAGGATGGACATAGGCTAGAATCTTCCCAGTAAGCGCACCTAGAGGCGCTACACAGATGATTAGAAATGGGCTAAATTAATATGTGAGAATTAGCCTAGAAGAGGCTAGATAGAAATGGGCCAAGCAGTGATTAAATGAATACAGTTTGTGTGTTGTTATTTCGGGGCATGAGCTAGCCAGGCAGCCGGGGTGCTGGGGATGCAGCCCCGCCGCCCTTATTACTACAGTATTTTAAGAAGAAATTCAATTATTGCATTATATATTAATTTACATGTTATGGAAATTTACGGCTCTTGGGTGAATCTCAATGGTGTGGGAAGAAATCAAATGGTTTCCTCCATTATTGGCTGGATCACAACTACTTATCAAATATGAGAAGGAAGGATAAATACATTTACTAACATGAGAGGTTTCTTCTCAACAATATCACTTTTGTCATGTAATATTTTCTTCAAATGGTTCATATTGTTAATAGGATAGGATATATATATATATATATATATATATATATATGTAATGTACTTTAGTATGTTACATATATTTTAATAGTTATATTTATGGTAATAAACTATGTGACATTTAAAACTATAAAATTGACATGCTATATATGCACGTATAAAAAACTATGTATGTATGGAAAACAAAATTGTGACCAACTGTGCTTCTATAAAAACGACTTTTCAAATTCTATCTGTAATTGGCATTGCACACTTATTTCTCATTCTGCATCTATATTAGTTTTTAAGAATAATGATCCTTAGTTTTATCCATGCTGCATTTGATGGGACTTTGTAAGTTTGATGATTGAATGTTATTTCCTGTATCTACTACAGTTTCTATCTATTCAGCAGGTCAAATACTTAGTTGGTTTCCATGGTTTAACTGTTCTGAATAGTGTCTTAGCTAGGGTTTCTATTGTTGTGAAGAGACACCACGCCTACAGCAACTCTTATAAAGGAAAATATTTAGAGGGGTGGCTTACAATTCAGAGGTTCAGACAATTATCACCATGGTGGGACATGGCAACGTGCAGACAGGCATGGTGCTGGAGAAGGAGCTGAGAGTTTTGCATCTTGATATGCAGGCAACAGGAAGTGGTCTATCTCACTGGGCATGGCTTGAGCATATATGAGACCTTAAAGCCTGCCACCACAGTGACACACTTGCTCCAAAAAGACCACACCAACTCCAACAAGGCCACACCTCGCATTAGTGCCACTCCTTTTGGGGGCTATTTTCCTTCAAACCACCACAAATAGTGCCCAAAAAATATTGATACTGTAAGTATCCTTTTAATATGTTTTATTTATTTTGAATATGTACGTTAGTATCTTCCTCATTGTTGGGCCCAAAAGCCCGGCGAGACGTATTTTATACGTGGAACATTGTTTTGGTTATGTTCTATGAATTCAGTCTCTCAGGGTGGGGAAATTATGGAAGCAGGAGCATGAGGCTGTTCATCCACATCTGAAGGAATCTGGAAGTAGAAAGAGGGTAATTCTGGCATTCAGCAGCTTTTCTGCCTTTCCTCTTCTTATTCACTTCAAATCCCCAGCTCACTTCCTGGTGCTATGCATACTCAAGGCAGAACTTGTTCTCTCAATTAATTTCTCTGGAAATGCGCTCATAGACACATCTAAAGGAGTCCTAGATTAATTCCTTACGTGTTTCTTACTCTAATCAATGTAAAATGAAGTTTGGGCATCAAAATTCAGTGGTGGATCTATTATTAGTCTATTATGGTTGTTACATTTGCGAATTTTTGAGAAGTATCCATACTGTTTTCCATAATGCTTGTAATAACTTGCACTTCTCCCAAAAGAGTAGAAGTGTTTCCTTCTACAAACATCATTTTATCTTTATTCTTTTTTTGGTTATGCCATTCTTTCTGGGTTATGATAATAGTTTGCTTTGGTTTTCAGTTTAAAACCTTTAATAATTGGTGATGATAGCCATATTCTCATTTAAATATAATACATTTACTTATTTTCATTTTAAAAATAGTCTATTCCATACTTACGTAAGTTTTAATTTAATCTGTAGTACTCTTTTTATATTGCAGTTATTAGTTCCTTTTCTTTTTTTTTCTTTTTCTTTTTTTTCTTTTTTCTTTTTTTTTTTTTTGGTTTTTTGAGACAGGGTTTCTCTGTAGCTTTGGTGCCTGTCCTGGAACTAGCTCTTGTGGACCAGGCTGGCTTCGAACTCCCAGAGATCCGCCTGCCTCTGCCTCCCGAGTGCTGGGATTAAAGGCGTGCGCCACCACCGCCAGGCCTATTGGTTCCTTTTCTGTTGAATAATTTTTCTAATATTTTCTCTCATCTAATATATTGCCATTGCATTCTGTTGACTGTATGCTTGCATGTGTGGTAACATTTATTTTGTTGTAGCATTCCATATAATCTTTTATTATTTTCTTTCTTGTAGTTGATAGATCTCCCAAAACTCATATCCGATCCATTTTTCTAGCACTTTCTTTTTGTTTAGTCATAGTAGAATATTATTTGTGTTTTAATAAATAATGCTTGCCTGAAGGTCAGAGCAAAACAGACAGACTAATGAGCCATACAGGCCAGGCAGTAGTGGCATACACCTTTAATCCCAACAGTCAGACTAGTTAGGCATAGAAGGCTGGATGGTGATGGTACCCACCTTTAATCCCAGCACTAGAGAGGAATATAAGGAAGGGTGAGGCAGAAACTCTCTATTTCAGTCTGAAGATTACATAGAGTTAAGAGCTCTTTAGTGGATTGGCTGCTTTGTGTCTCTGAACTCTAGGTTGAACCCCAATATATGTCTCTGGATTTTTATTATTCGTGCTACAATTATTTATAGTAGTTTCATTGTGACCAGTCTTACATGTTGAGATTTAAATCCATATTGAGTTGAGTTTTTGGATCCATGTGAGATAAGAGTTTATTTTCATGTCTGCATATGAATACCAAATTTTACCAGCATCACTTATGGAAAATACTGACATTTCACTACTTTTGTTGAAAATAATGTATTTATGCATAATTACATTTCTTCAAAATTTTTATTATTCTGTTTCTTGCTAGATGATTCTATGTTGATGGAAACAGTATGTTGTATTTAGTACCTCAGCTTCATAGTGTATTTTGAATTCTGACATTGAAGTACCTCCTGATTTGTACAATTTGTTCAAGATAGCTTTTGTCCTTGGTGATTTTTTACAGTTCTATATAAATTTTATGCTTGCTTTCTCTATTTCTTCAAAGAATGTCATTATTATTTTGGTAGATGTTGTATTGAACCTATAGGCTGCTTTAATTATTTTGAAAGGTAACAATTCTGGGGCTAGGGAGATTGCTGTGTTTAAGAATCTTTGCTTGACTTGCATAGGACCTGAGCTCAGTTCCGAATAATTATGTTGAGTGACCCACTGATTTCACTTTTGAAATTATTGTAAATGAGGTTACTTTATGTTTCCTATTTCATACACTTTGCTTTTGCCATATGGAAAGACTACTCATTTACTGTGGCAATGAAATATTTTGAAAATATCCCTTCTATTCTAAGACACTGGAGATTTGCTGGACATTGAAGCCAGTAATATACTTTGATGTCATTTAAGAAGACTGCTATCAGTCAGGCAGCGGTGGAGCATGCTTTTAATCCCAGCACTCAGAAGGCAGAGGCAGGCAGATCTCTGTGAATTCGAGGACAGCCTGGTCTACAAGAGCTAGTTTCAGGACAGAACCCCAAACTACAGAGAAACTCTGTCTTGAAAAAAAAACACGAAGAAGAAGAAGAAGAAGAAGAAGAAGAAGAAGAAGAAGAAGAAGAAGAAGAAGAAGAAGAAGAAGGAGACTTTTTTATTGTACTATCCTACTATGTATTCATCTGTTTTTTTTAAACCTGTTTTCCAGAGAAAAATGTAACAATGGGCATTATTTGCTTTGCATCTTCCATGTAATACGTTTATACAATAACTGTACTCTTAAATTTCATATTCTTCTGTGCTCCTGATCCAGAACAATACATGTGTATTGTTTACTGAAAACATAAAATACAGATATTGGAAGCAATTTTCCAAAATGAATATTCAACATCCATATCGAACACATTATTTATAGTTATTGATTGATACTGAACAGGTTCACAAGTTCAAGCAGGCACAGATTCAGACTCATACAACAGACAGAGGCCAGAGGACAGAAGTAGTAAGAAGAGAATTCAAATTTGGATTCTCTCTTAGTTAAATGACTCAAGGAGGAAGTGCTTTTCTGTTTTTCCTTAATGTGACTCCAATAATTATTGGTGGTTCGGTTCAGAGTTAATCATTTATGTGTTCAATCCACAAAAGGGATATTCATTTTACATATTAAAATTTTATAAATTTATGTTTATTTATAAATGATTTTGATGAAAATTTTAATGTAATATATATGATCATATTGTCACGACAGTATGGTTTGGTATTAGTGTGTATATACAACAAGCACTATATTTTAAATTCCATCCTGAGCTTTGGAAAATAATCATAATAATGATTAATGATTATAGTATCAAAATGAGATCATATCTCAGGAAACAATGACTATTGTATTGTTTCTTTTCAAATATGAATGTGTTTAGTTTCTTTTTTGACAGATATTTTATCTAATCCTTCAAGAACTATATTAAATAAATTGGTATATGGTGATGGGTTTTTGTCCTAAATCTAATGTCCTTTAGTATGCTAAAGTGTTTGCTATCTATGCCTAATTTGTCTGGGATTATTTTCCCAAACATTGAAATTTATCAACTGCTGCTATTGAAATGGTTTTGTTACTTTTGTTCTTCCTTCTGCAGATGTGTTCTATATTTTTTGCATTAAGTATACAGAATAATTTTTGTTTATTATTCTTGTGATTGAATGTTCTTGGTCATGGCAATAAAATTTTCAATATGCTTGGATTAGTGTCCGAGAATTTTCTTTGGGAGTTTTACATTTATTTTCATTGAAGATACTGAGCAATGGTTTCCTTATTCAATTTAGTCTCTGAGCCTTGTGAAGAATTGCCTAGGATTAGATTTCAATAATTTGGATCTAGAATTTATTTTCAATTCTAAGGCTTAGAACAATTCTCCCTTCACAAAATGGGAGATATTTTCTTCCAAGTCTAGTGGTTTAGAGTGGATAGACGAAAAATGTGTGTCTCTTTCTTTTCTACTTTCTAGAATCAGGATGTCATTTTTCTTGTTAGTCTACATGTAGTCACTTTGGTCTTACTTAATTTCCTTTGCTCTTGTAATAGTAAATTAGTGAGTGAGTAGTTGGTCAAATTGTTATGTCTGGAGGATCATGATTACAGAATAACTACCTTATTATGTCTCTTGAAATTTTATATATGGGGCAGTACACGTGAGTAGCCACAGTTTCCAGATCCACTTAAAAAAGACTCTTTGCCTCACTGCATATGAACGCCTTTAATAATATTCTAAGAAAAGAATAGTTGGCTGTATGTATGTATGTCTGTATGTATGGATGGATGGATTTTGGATTTTTAAATTTTCCTTCCATTAGTTTGTCTAATCAATCTTTGTGTACTGAAAGACACTTAACAGCAACATTATTCACAGAAACAGAAGAAACAATCTAAATTTAAATGGCCCTTAAGTACTTCAAGAAGTCAAAAAATGATCAAAAAAGAAAATGTTGAGGTATCATTATTTCCTGTATTTAAATTACACTCTTAAATAGTGTGACATTGACATACCATAATATTTTGCCATGCACAAAGTCATCTCCAAAAAGATCAGAGACCTCAACGAAAAGCCTGAAATTCTGATCAAAACACATTGTATAAATGTATAAAACATTTAAAGTATAAATTAGAACTATTATTTAAAAAACAAAACTTCTAGAAAAAAAGTAAAGTACACAACATGCTATAGATATAGGTAAGGACTTTCTTCTTTTTTCTTTTTTTTATTTAAATTTATTTATTTATTAAGGATTTCTGCCTCGTCCCCACAACCGCTTCCCATTTCCCTCCCCCTCCCCCGATCAAGTCCCCCTCCCTCATCTGCTCGAAGAGCAATCAGGGTTCCCTGACCTGTGGGAAGCCCAAGAACTGCCCACCTCTATCCAGGTCTCGTAAGGTGAGCATCCAAACTGCCTAGGCTCCCACAAAGCCAGTACGTGCAGTAGGATCAAAAACCCACTGCAACTGTTCTTGAATTCTCAGTATTCCTCATTGTCCGCTATGTTCAGCTAGTCCGGATTTATCCCATGCTTTTTCAGACCTAGGCCAGCTGGCCTTGGTGAGATCCCAATAGAACATCCCCATTGTCTTAGTGTGTGGGTGCACCCCTCGTGGTCCTGAGTTCCTTGCTCGTGCTCCGTCTCCTTCTGCTCCTGATTTGGACTTGAGATTTCTGTCCGGTGCTCCCATGTGGGTCTCTGTCTCTGTCTCCTTTCATCGCCTGATGAAGGTTAATATTCATGAGGATGCCTATGTGTTTGTCTTTGGATTCACCTTCTTATTTAGCTTCTCTAGGAACATGAATTATAAGCTCAATGTCCTTTATTTATGGCTAGAAACCAAATATGAGTGAGTACATCCCATGTTCCTCTTTTTGGGTCTGGCTTACCTCACTCAGGATAGTGTTTTCTATTTCCATCCATTTGTATGCAAAATTCAAGAAGTCCTTGTTTTTTACTGCTGAGTAATACTGTAATATGTATATATTCCATACTTTCTTCATCCATTCTTCCGTTGAAGGGCATCTAGGTTGTTTCCAGGTTCTGGCTATTACAAACAATGCTGCCATGAACATAGTTGAGCATATACTTTTGTTGTATGATAGGGCCTCTCTTGGGTATATTCCCAAGAGTGGTATTGCTGGATCCAGGGGTAGGGGGTAGGTAAGACTTTCTAAATACAACTTCCTTCAATAGGGAAATAAAGTGCAACTATGGGCAAATAGGACTAATGAAACTTAAAAAAATCCTTATGTAGAGCAAAGGAAATGGTTAGTTGTGTAAAGAAGCACCCCACAGAATAGGATAAAATCATTAACACATATACATCTAACTAAGATGAATACCTAGAATATACAAAATCTCAAAGAATAAAACATCAAGCAAACCAAAAACCCAAACAAAAATTGGGATATAGATCTAAATAGTGATTTTAAAATAATAAACACAAATGACTTTTGAATATTTTAAAATATGTTTCAGAGAAATGAAGACCAGACCTACTTTGAAGTTCATTCTTGCCCCAGTCAGAATGGCTATTATCAAAAAATAAAATGAAAACAAATGCTAGCATAGATGTAGGAAAAGAGGAATATTGTTCATAGTTGGCAAGTATGTGAACTAATACAGCTGCTATGGGAATCAGTGCTAGATTTTCCTCAACGGCTGGAAATAGAATTATCATAGGAACTAGCTACATCACTCTTGGGCATATAATCAAAGGACTCTATATCCTACAACAGAGATACTTGCTCATCCATGTTCATCCATTATCATTTTGTTGATAATGCTCTTTTTTAAAGTCATGGGTTTTTAAAATCAAAATCCCACTGCCAGGTACGGGCCATCTTCTGTTCTTAAATATGCTTTAGTAGAAAAAAAATGATCAGTGTCTTTTAATAAGAAAAGTACAAAACTTTAATTCATAGAAAATTGTGTCCTCTTTTTTCCAAGATATATTTATTCTTTCACCATTTTAAGAAATAAAATTAATACAATCCACCCCGTTTGAGTGGGCAAAGTGACTTTTCTCTACTTAACTAGTTAATGGAAAGTAACTTTTCATTTGCCTGGGTTTCACTTATAGGCAAGGAACTGCAGAGTCATTAAACTACTCCTGTATCTAACTATAAATCTTTATCTGTTTGTCAATTTTTGTGGCATTAGTAATATGTTCAACTTATTAGTCAAACTGAAGGCATGAATATATTTAACTTATCTGATATATCAATTACCTGATCTATCTGTTAGAAATTTTACTTCAAAGAGACTCAAAATTAGTTGGTGTCCTAGAGTTATAAAGAATCTATAAAAAGAAGAATGGGACCTAGTTATTCAAGACTTTTTGATTTCCTTAAATCAAAACACCTAAATTCAAATTGGTAATATATTCCAGTCACTTATCTGGCTATAATTTTGATCCAAATCAGCTAAGTTTTTGGGAAGTTTACTCACATGCCTCCAACTTAAATGAATAATATTATATTAACGAAATGCCATTAACCCCATACAATGATATCACATTGGGAATTTGAGTCGATAAAGAGTGCCATCTTCAACATGTATAGCTATTGTCCTTTTGGAGGTGGCGGGACAAGAATAAAAATAAGAAATAATGCTTACTCCAGAAAACAGCCTCTCTGTTGACTTAAAATGCACAAATATATGTGGCAAAGTTAGAAGTATAGAAAAAGAAACCTAAATTTCAACAATACCATGAGGTAAGTATAGAACTAGATCTTGAGAACACTTTCACATGATTATCCAAGTATATAAACAGTTATACCACAAAGAAATCATAGATTGCTCTCTTTTCTACGTAAGCCACAATAGCTTGAGAATATATTGTATAGGGTGAAGATAGTGCTTGTATAGAATCAACTGTTGCTGCAGCTAGACCTGAAAGTGTCCTGTTTACTGTAAACAGAAAATTACCTAAGTCATGATAACAACGGAAGATTAAACAATTACATATTAACATGAGGGTCGACATTTGAGATATGTAAGTCATGTGCCTGCCATTATAACTATAATTGTACTTTCCCTATGTGTTGAAACTTTGACTCTGCTTAAAACTAAGATTCTGCTTATAAAGTAGAGGAAAATGGACATGCCTAAAGAGAAAAATCACATTTATTTAAAAATCAGTTTTCTTAAGCAAGCAAAATCTTGGTGCTCTGAGTTCTAAAATAGACATTTCAACAAGATCCAAATTAGGTTAAATTTTCACACCCAGTGGGTTCAGCTCAATCTATTTGAAGGAGAAAAGAAACTCCAGTTTCTCCATGCTTCCTGTAGTCATGCTTACCTTAGAGCCAGTCACTGCCAAGGACTCTCTGCACCTGAGCTATTCCTACCTATTAGTTGGATTTTGGGCATTACAGCTGTCTATATCCTAGATTTTAAACTATTAAATTTCTCTCTCAAACTCCACTCAAATTCACTCTATTAGGTATGTGCTGGGATCTTACTAATGCTTACTAAATTGTTAAATATTTAACAGATAATGCTTTCATTTATTATTTTTAATGTGATCATAATTTACTTCTCATTGAATACAAATATATATATATATATAACTATACGATAAACTAGACTGTAATTAGTACATTATTTTCAACCTCTTTCTACTTTTTATTTTGAATTTCCGTAAAAACAATTTATTCCTTTAAAACGTCATAGATGTATACAATGCATGTTAAACATATTGCCCCCTCCTATCCTCCAACTCCTCCTGACTCTATCCTCCAACTCCTCCTGACTCCCCTCCCTAATATACCTCCCTTCCAGTTTCAAGTTCTTTATGTAGTTGTTTTGTTTAAAAACCAACTGAGGCCAGGCCGTGGTGGTGCACTCATCTAATCCCAGCACTTGTGAGGCAGAAGCAGGTGAATCCCTATGAGTTGGAGGCCAGCCTGGTCTACAAGAGCTAGTTCCAGAACAGCTAGGACTGTTACACAGAGAAACCTTGTCTTGAGAAACCAAAAGAAAAAGTAAAAAGAAAACCAATTGAGTTTCGCCAGTGCTGTTCCTATGTTCATGACTGCGGGATTATCTAGGAGGGTACTGAATTTCCTGTCCTAGCATCCATCAGTGGCCAATAGTTTCTCGACTAATCATCTCCCAAAAAGTTTCTACAAGCAGACTGACTCATTTATTTGCTGTTTTCTGGTTTTGTAAGCTTAAAAAACTGTTTCTAAGAATTTTTCCAAGATTTCCACTGTTCTTCTAAAGTGACATATAAAATTACATGTATTTATCATGTGTTAAACTGATTTGCAAAACAATGGAAAAATGATGAGAAGGTATATATTAAGTGGCCCAAAGACAAAATGATAACCATGGATAAAATTAATGAACATATTACTTGACTAGATTTAGGTATCCTATAATAAATATATGAAAGCACATATATATGAATATATACATACAGATTTTACACCCACACACATTACCTTATCTTTTTTCATAACTTGTCTGTACCATTCACTGTCTGATCTGAGATAAATTACATATTCTTTCTGTGGGTTGATTTTTTTCATCTATGCAATGGAAATGCTTTCATGTTGTAATCTTTCTATGTAGCCCAAGAACTATGTCATTTCCTTTAGCATACTATAATGGCATCCCTTAATAAAATATTATGGTTTTTAGTGAAGTTGTGGAAAACACAAACTCCTGATCACAAACCAAGAAATAAACAAGTTTTCCTCAGTCTTTGACTGAAAACATTAACATTATTTCACAATATTCTGCCTACATCTACCTATACAATTGCCATTCTGGGTACCTTTCAGTTCCTCAAATTTATAATCTCTTTATAACTTTAAAGTATTTTCAAATCTCTACCTTTTCTTCTATCTATCATATATTTAGAAAAGAAAAATCAACATAAATCTCTACCTTTTCTTCTATCTATTATATATTTAGAGGAGAAAAATCGACAATCAACGGATTTGAAAATGCACATAAATTACTAAATGTTCTCTTTCTATAATACAACTAAGAACAAATTTTCCATATATAGAATAAGTAAACAAATGCTTATGAAAAGTTTATATTAGAGGAATATACTTAATTCACCATCACTAATTTAGTCACAATTTCTTATCAGTTCAGGTTCTCTTCAAGCAAAAATTTTATAGTAAATAATAAACTTATATACATGACTTTGTAGTTATAGTTTGTGTCCATAAGGTGATGCAACAACTTACCTGAGATCATCAGAAAGCCACCTCCAACTTTGTAACAGCCAGCACTGGCAAAGGGCACCCCATACACCAGCAGAAATCCCCCTGAAAGACTAGAAGCAGCACCTAATATAATGAAGATTGTCCAAAAGCCTCTGTACACTAGAGAGTGGGGGAAAATAATGTGTCAGAGCATAGTTTTAATTTTGAGTTTAGTAGTTATTCTCCATTTTCATCTAGCATTTCCTATTTATCTTTACAAACAAATATCAGATGACCTTTCTCACTAGAATCTTTCCTTACTAATATAGTTTAGGTTAGAGGCCCCTCTGATGAACCATCATTTCACCTGTCTTTCAAAAATTCTATCATATTTGCCTTTATTTACACATCAGCAATCCAAGATTATATTTTAGTATTTTCTACTGTCAACAGAGTTTCCTGGCCCATAGTACACCCCCAGAGATATTTGCTGCATTGAATCATATGCATCCACTAAGTTTTAGTTCTAGAAGGATAAGCACAGGATTTTCCTATTTATAGCATGTTCCTAGATCAGAAATCTCTGGGTACAACCATTCAAGACTCATAATATAAAACAAAACTTCAAACTGAATAATTAAAATCCGTCATTTCTGACTCATCACTTAAACATACCTTGTACCTCCTTTCCTTCCCCCACAAAATGAACTCGAATTTTTCAGTGTCTGGAAAGTAGCACTCTGTGATGTTTTCTAACAAGTCACTCTTTTGTTGAATTTTGATTGTTACGTCTATTCTTCTCGACTTTCTGACAGGTTAAGTTCTTATGCAAGAGGGATGTATGAACACATAGAATTATTCCATAAGTATTTGTGATGATAAAAAATGTGGTGATGTTTATGGTGATAAAATCCAGTGATATTTTGTTTGTTCATTAATGAGTAAAGCCTTCCTGAAGATCAGAGTGTGGAGCTAGCCACACTAGTTAACCATAGAGGCCCCACCCCTTTAATCCTAGCACTCAGGAGACAGTGGCAGACAGGTCTGTGTGAGTTCAATTCACCCTGGACTACATGGGATTGACTCAGTCCAGCCTGGTCTACAAGAGCTAATTCCAGGACAGGCTCCAAATTTACAGAGAAACCCTGTCTTGTAAAACCGAGAAAGGGAGAGAGAGAGAGAGAGAGAGAGAGAGAGAGAGAGAGAGAGAGAAATATAGCCAAGCGGTGGTGGCTCACACCTTTAATTCCAGCACTAGGGAGGTGGAGACAGGAACAGGAAGTGATATGGCTGGACGGAGAGACGAATATAATGCAGGAAGAGAAAGGAGCTCAGGATTTAGTCTGAAGTTTCATAGAGACAGGGTTGCCCATTTGGTCTGAGCATTCAGTAAAGGTAAGAACTAGTGACTGGCTGCTCTGCTTCTCTGACCTTTCAGCATTTACCCCTATATCTGACTCATGGTTTTTATAATTAAAACCAATTAGAATTTGCACTGCACATGTAAGTGTATTATAAAAGTAAAAATAAATGTATATGATGCACCTTTGTTTAGGACCATGTTTTATAATCATACATTCTCTGCTGCTCAATATAAGCCTGTATGTATGATGGGCAAGGACTTCTTTAGGCATTTCTAAAACTCAATTATAAAGATGTGTACACATGTATCACATATTTAATTTAATCAAAGATTAAATATGCTGCATCATTCATCCAGAATGAACAAATGGAAAATAAAATAAAGTATGAAAGATCTGTCTTTTAATTTTCTGATATCACAAAACAAAGAACTATGGAACTCAGAATTTCATCTATCTTACATTTCTGTGGGCTCCTCTATACACTCAAATAGAAAAAAAATCCCATTATGCAAAGTAAAGTAGACCTTTGAAGATGAGTATCTAAATTGTAAACTTAATTAAATAGTTTGTTTCAATGGGTCTGTATCTTTCAGGTAATAAGAGAAACATGAAGCTTAATTTCTCTAGATTATCATTCAGTGGCTTAGCTAATTCTTAACTGCAATTTAAAATGGATATTTTGATTTTAGAAGTTTCTAAAAGATATAATGTTCTTATTAATTCATTGAGAAGGTCATATAATGTGTTTTGATCATATTCATCCTTCACTCTTTCCCCCAACTCTTAATTATATGCCTGAATTATCTGTTTGGGGTAGGTGGTATGTAAAATTTAGTGCATATGCCAACAGATGATGAGGCCATAGACATCAAATCATCCTGTAGCTGAAATTACAGAAGGCTGTGAGCTACCCTATGTGGGTACTGGGAACTAAACTCAGGCACTCTGCAAAAGAAGTATGTACTTAACCAGCGCCACCCCCTTGGCCCTTTTCTCTGGAACCCAAACAGTTTTCAGACACTATCATTGTTTCTTACAAGTACTGGTACTTGACAGGTGTGTGACATATATATATATATATATATATATATATATATATATATATATATATATGGAAAGAGAAAGACAGACAGAAACATAAAGACAGAGACTAAGACAGAAAGAGAAAGAGAGAGAGAAAGAGAGCAAGCATATGTGAAGCACTACCAGAGTAACAAACAGTATAGCAGGGAATACGAAAAGTATGTGGTGACTTCAAATAATCA
This sequence comes from Microtus oregoni, assembly GCF_018167655.1. Lineage (NCBI taxonomy): Eukaryota > Metazoa > Chordata > Mammalia > Rodentia > Cricetidae > Microtus > Microtus oregoni. The sequence continues at coordinate 317,182 of NW_024544825.1, forward strand.
CTCTACCTTAATGGACTGTGAACCAAAAATGATACTAGAAGATTTCTCCATATAATCAGGATACAAGGATCAACACATGAAACAATCATGATCTGTAAACTGGCTCAACAGGTGAAAGCTCTATTACCAAACCTAATGAGGTGAATTCAAGCCCTGAAATCTACATCAAGGAAGGAGAACAGACTACGACCAGTTGACCTCTGACCTCCGCATGTGTGCTGTGGTACATGTCCCCACAAATAAATAAATAAATAAATAAATAAATAAATAAATGTAAATCTTTTAAAAGAATAGACTTTTCTAAAGAAAGAAAGAAAAAAAAAGAAGACTCCTCGAAAATCATAAATACAGTGAAAGAACACCTGAGAAGTGTCCATAAAGACGGGCATTGTGAAAAATAAAAGGAGTAAGCCACTTTCAACACAGCTCCAGCCACAGAACTCCTTAGTGTGTGTGAGGGGCGAAACCAGTCTCATTCAAAGGTGAAGCCAGGCCATCCTGGTGAAAAGAGATTGGAAATGTTACACTTGGGACAACCCATTATTCTCTCGTGGTCCAAATGCAAATATTGAGCATTTGGTAAGACAATTGTTCCTCAAGTAGACAGGTCAACAGGGGATGGGCATTTCAGTTTGTTAGTCTGTGTAAGTCATAGAGCAGTCGACAGGTCAACAGGGGACGGGAATTTCAGTTTGTTACTTTGTGAAAGTCAGATAGCAGTAGCCTGGTGGGGACCCTGAGACAACACCAATTATTTAAAATTGTGTAACACCTGGTGCCTGAGAATGGAACAAACACAAGTCATGGAGCCTGACTTTAATTTGCGAAAGCTCTAGGATTACAGATGTCCCTAGGAAGCAGTTGTGTTGGGTAGGAGGGCCAGACACCGGCTAGTTAGAATGTGTAGCCTGAGCAAGACTCAGGTGAGGGAATGGGGTACACAAGGAAAGTTCATAGAACAACCTCAGCATCCAGGAGCAGATCTCCTCAACAGAGAAAACACAGAAGTCCATAAGCCCTGAACTAAGTGGACCAAGCCCTGAAGTTACTCACCTACATGCTTGCCACTCACAATAGAAAGTACATCCCTCCAGCAAGGTGATTAATATTTCAGAGATCTTGAAAATAATAAGAAATGGCCTGACCTCAACAAATCTCAGTGCTGTGACTGTTTCCCACATTCCCAATGTGAAGAGCTTCCCCCCAGAACATTAATCACCCAATGGGATAACCTCAACAGACTATGGGAGAGTAAGAGAGTCTGAGCTGTGAAGCTAACTGTGGCCAGCAGACGCCTCTGTCACACAAAGAGAACCTAGTAAAGTCAGCTGTGGAGAACATCACTTTTCCTACACAGACTCAAAAGACCAAAGAGAACAAACATAACTTTAAAATGCTAAGTATCCCAATTAAAAAATGGGGCACTGAACTGAACAGAGAATTCTCAACAGAAGAAGTTCAAATGGCCAAAAGACACTTAAGGTCATGCTCAACTTCCTTAGCAATCAGGGAAATGCAAATCAAAACAACTTTGAGATATCATCTTACACCTGTCAGAATGGCTAAAGTCAAAAACACCAAGGATAGCCTTTGCTGGAGAGGCTGTGGAGGAAGGGGTACCCTCATCCATTGCTGGTGGGAATGCAATCTTATGCAACCACTGTGGAAGTCAGTGTTTCGGTTTCTCAGGAGATTCGGGATCCACCTACCCCTGGACCCAGCAATACCACTTTTGGGAATATACTCAAGAGATGCCCTATCATATGACAAAAGCATTTGTTCAACTATGTTCATAGCAGTATTATTTGTAATAGCCAGAACCTGGAAACAACCTAGATGCCCTTCAATGGAAGAATGGATGAAGAAAGTGTGGAATATATACACATTAGAGTACTACACTGCGGTAAAAAACAATGACTTCTCGAATTTTGCATGCAAATGGATGGAAATAGAAAACACTATCCTGAGTGAGGTATCCCAAACCCAAAAAGATGAACATGGGATGTACTCACTCATAATTGGTTTCGAGCCATAAATAAGGGCCACGGAGTCTACAATAGGTGAATCTAAAGAAGCTAAGTAAGAAGGCGAACCCAAGGAAAAACATATAGTTATCCTCTTGGCTAAGGGAAGTAGACAAAATTACCGGGGAGAAAATTGGAATCTTGGGGGTGGGGTGGGATGTGGGTAAGGGGAGATGGGGAGAGAAAAGTTAGAAGGGAAGGGGCTGGGGCCTTGGGGAGACAGGAGGATTGGGATAAAGGAAGGTTGGACAGGGGAGCACGGAACCACAATTCTTAGTTAAGGGAGCCACTGTAGGGTTGGCAAGAGACTTGAACCTAGAGGGGCTCCCAGGAGCCCAAGGCAATGTCCCCAGTTAGTTCCTTGGGCAGCTGAGGATAGGGAAACTGAAATGACCCTATCCTATATTAATACGACTAATATCTTGCATATCACCATAGAACCTTCATCTGGTGATGGATGGAGACAGAGACAGAGACCCACACTGGAGCACTGGACTGAACTCCCAAGGTCCCAATGAGGAGCAGAAGGAGGGAGAACATGAGCAAAGAAATCGGGACCACGAGGGGTGCACCCACCCACTGAGACAGTGGAGCTGATCTATTGGGAGCTCACCAAGGCCAGCTGGACTGTGACTGAAAAAGCATGGGATAAAACTGGACTCTCTGAACATGGCGAACAATGAGGGCTGATGAGACGCAAAGGACAATGGCACGGGGTTTTGATCCTGCTTAATGTGCTGGCTTGGTGGGAGCCTAGCCAGTTTGGATGTTCACCTTCCTAGATATGGACGGAGGGGGAAGGATCTAGGACTTAACACAGGGCAGAAAACCCTGACTGTTCTTTGGACTGGAGAGGGAGGGGGAGAGGAGTGGGGGGAGGGGGAGAAGGGTGGGAGGAGGAGGAGAAGGGTGGGAGGAGGGGGAGGGAAATGGGAGGCTGGGAGGAGGTGGAAACTTGTTTTTTTTTCTCCTTTTCTCAATAAAAAAAAAAAGAAAACCAGGAGTCCACGACTTCAACTGAATTCTTTCTGTTATGTAAAGCCTCGATGTTTTAAGCATCAAGAAAAAGTTGTTCCGCTATTTCATATATTTTCCTTGTTTTTTTTTCTCCTGTGCATCCCAGATTTTTCTACTTTACTTCATCTTTAGCAGCATTTCACTTTACTGCAATTAATATTTTTAATTTTATTAAACTTCACACATTCATATAAATTTATTTATACTTGTTTTCTTTGTTGGACAATTCTTTTTATCATCTTTTCTTTATTTGTATCCCCATATATCCATGTTGTTTTTCCCTCTACTATATTTTTGGTCCTACTTTCAGTTTTTTAATATTATGCTTTGAATTTACTAGTCCTTATAGCCACCTAATTTTACACCAAATTTTCTAATTATTGGGACTTTTGCATTTTTCTTTCTTTTTTATTTTCCTAGTTTCCTTCTCTATTTATCTGCTTCTATGAATTCTGCTTCACTCCTCCTCTTGTTCCTTGCATTTATTTAATGTTGCTCCCATATTTTTTTCCTTTCTCTTGCTTCTCTTTTTTCCTAAGAATGTATTAATATCTCGCTGACACTAAGTACTTTTAAAATTTCTATCACATTCAGCATTTATTTTGCAATGTTTTGTACAATGGTCATTGGTAATATGCTAATGGGATTACTAAATTTTTAGTATATTTATAAATCCTATCCAGCTAGATATTGATTGCTGTAACAACATTCTGTTTTCTCTTCTCTGAATGATATTGGAGGTTTGGCCCTTAATAGTCAATTTTTCAATAAAGAGATCTCCAAATAAAACCTAGAGAGAAATTTAAACTGAGATGAAAATTAACAGCACAAAAATATAAGAACAAGAAAAATCAAGAAAAACTGACTCTTCCAAAAACTTGATCAAATTATAAAACATGATCGCATGGAATGGGATCCCAAAGGAAATGCAAAGGGAAAAATAAATAGGTCTACTTCCAGGGAGGAACCTCAGAAAAACCCACAACACTATCCCCTCCCTGCCACCATGGATGGACGTAATTCCTTTTAAAAAGTAAGCAAAAACAAAATATTCCTTTTACATTTGTTCTCTTGGGTGCTTTGTCATAGTAATGGGAAAAATAGCTAACATACTCCTGAAATAGCGAATTCAAAGATACTGAAATGGATAAATTGCTAGGTGTGGATATCCAAACATTGTTTGGAAGGAAAAACAGTGATGCCATCAAGTTTGCAAATAAGCAAATAAATTCAAACTAGAATATAGAATATCAAAAACATAAAGAAAAAATTTAATCAAAATGAGTCTAAAATTTTTCAGTTGGGAAGAGAAAAAATAGTAACATGAGGAAGAAATCATATAAACATTTTTTTAAAAAAATAGAAACATTGAAAATGAAAATAATTGATTAAAGTGAGACAACATAACCAAACAACTTAAGGAAGCAGAAAAAGAATATAAGAAATGAAGGGTAAATCAAGGAAATATTACATTCAGATATCAATAAAGAATAAAAACATGCTTGATGACAACATCCAAGAATTCTGAAGTACAATGAAGAGATAAGCCAACGAATCTACAATGTCTAGTACCAATAACAAAAGGGGTAAGGATCTATTTGATGAAATTATAGTGGAAAAAAATCTCTAATCTAGAAAAAGAAATAAACATCCACACACAAAAGCACTCAGGACCTCAACAGACAAGGTCACAGAATAAACTCTCTTATACACAAAGTAACCAGTTTCTTTCATGGCTAGAAGCCAAAAAAAAAAGAAATCCTGGCATCTTGACAATGCCATCCTTGACAAAGGTTCATAAATAATTTCAAAGTTACTTATTCAGAATGGGGCATATTATAGTAACTGTAAAAGAACACTAAACATCATTTGTTCTTGTCATGAGAATAAATTCTCTGGCCTGAGTAGAGACCTAACATTCCATTTAGACAGGATCAATCACTTAACCAAGAGATCAGCCCTAGGAAGGTAAATTCATCCAAAGCCACACTGAACATATAAGTAGAACAGTTAGTTCTTGAATGCAATACTGTACTTTACCTTCCCCGAACTCCCATTCTTAGTCCCGACAACCTAACTAGTCATGAGGTTCTGCTGACTCTCTCCACTTTAGCTCAAAAAGCAGCTTTTCCCTTTATATGTCTTTTGGATGCCGGCTAGAACCTAAATATTTTTCTAGTATTTGAACTTCTTTAATCTTTCCCTAAAGGCCCCTCCCTGCAATATGGCTGACTCCATGTCATTAAATAGTTTGGCTTTTATTTTCTTTCTCTCCTCAGCTCTTCTCTGGGAAACTGTCGAGATTTATAGCTTGTCTTTCCTGAGTTTGTTTTGTTTGTTTGTTTCTAAATCCAATAAAAAATGTTATTGAGTCAAAAAAGGATGAAAATAAAATTCCCATGTCATATTATAGTCAATATATAAAACATACAAAGAAAGAAAACAATATTAGAAGCCGTGGAGAAGAATTGTCAACTCAACTACAAATCAGAATACAATTAGACTTTCATCAAAAATCTTAAAATCCAAGAAAGCAAAGAAAATATATAATAAAACCAAAAAGTAAATAATTGCCAATCAAGGTGAGCACTTCTAGAAGAACCAGTTTTTCAATTTTGATGGAGTAATAAGGACATTTCAGGACAAGCTCAAACCACAAAGCCAGAACTAAAAAATGCCAAGAAATACTTAAAGGTCATTTTAAAGAAATCTGTACAAAGAAGTCTCAACAAGCGTATAAGATAACAATAAACTGCATGAGGCTATAGATGAACAGAGTAAAGGTAGTAAGGAATCCATCCTGTTAAGCATGGAAAACAGAAAAATACTAATATTAATAGGGACTAAAAAGGAACAAATATTCTAACAAAACCATTAAAAAAAGAAAATATAGGAATAAGCAAATATTCTCTTAGTAAGAACATTCTCTTAGCTAGGTTTTCTATTGCTGGAATGAAACACCATGACAAAAAATTAAGTTGGGGAGGAAAGGGTTTATTTGGCTCAGATTTCAGCATTGTTGTTTATCACTGAAGAAAGTCAAATCAGGAATTCAAACAGATTAGGATCCCAGAGGCAAAAGCTGATGCAGAGGCCATCGAGGGGTGTGGCTTACAGGCTTGCTTCCCATGGCTTGTTCAACCCACCTTCTTATAGAAGCCAGAACTCAGGGATGGTACCAGCCCCAATGATAACTAAATTAGAAAATGTCTTACAGCTGAATGTCATGGAGGCATTTCCTCAAGTGAGGCTCCTTCATCTGATGACTCCAGCTTATGTCAAGTTAACACACAATACCAGTCAGGAAAACCTTAAATGAAATGTGCTATAGGTAGTGACATTTTGTTTGTGTTTTAAGAAATAAAGCTTGCCTGAAGATCAGAGTGCAGAGATAAGCCACTAGAGGCCAGAGAGTAGTGCTACACATCTTTAATTCCAGGACTCAGGGGACAGAGGCAGAGGGATCTCTGTAAGTTCAAGGCCCACCCTGGGCAACATGAGATAGAATCTGTCTAAAAGAGAAACAGAGTTCACACAAAAGTGATTCCAGCACTTGGGATCCCACACTTTTAAGGAGGTAGAGAAAGGAGTGCTATGACTGGGTGGAGAGAGAAATATAAGGCAGGAGGAGACAAGAGCTCAATGCAGTCTGAGAATCACCCTTGCAGTCTGAGAAGTGGTGGAGACAGTTTCAGTCTGAGGATGCTATCTGAGGAGACAGTCTGAGAAAAAAATTATCCCCTTTAGTCTGAGCACTGGTAGAGATAAAAGTTCCCTTTAGTGGCTGGCATTGCTGCTTTTCTGATCCTTCAGCTTTCACCCCCAATATCTGACTTTGGGTCTTATTTATTAAGAGCAATTAGAATTTGTGCTACAGCTATACTTACCAATAAAGACATGCAAACAATCTGACTTTATTAAAAAATCTACATCCAGTAGGGTGGTGGTACCGCATGCCTTTAATCCCAGCACTCGGGAGGCAGAAGCAGGTGGATCTCTGTGAGTTCGAGGCCAGCCTGGTCTACAAGAGCTAGTTCCAGGACAGGAACCAAAAGCTACGGAGAAACCCTGTCTCGAAAATAAAAAAAAAAAAATCTACATCCAAATAAATATCTGTGGCCTCAAAGAAACGAATCTCACTGGCAAACACACACACACACACACACACACACACACACACACACACACACACTGAGTCAAAGGATGGAAGCCATTCTATCAAGCAAATATAAATAAAAAACAAACTGGCATAGACTTCAAGAAATCAAGAATGCCACTATATCTTAACAAATTAAATACTTCATAAAGATGAGGTAACAAACTGTAAATCTATCTGTGCCAACTATTATGGAACCTTGGTTTCATAAAGAAACATTAATGGACATAAAAGATCATAAAAATCCCTATACAAGTATTATTGTGGATTATTTCAGTATCTTACTATGCCAGATACTAAATTTTAGCAAAATAACCTCAGAGTTATACTTCCCTATAGATCAAATGGACTTAGTAAAGTAAATAGCTATTGAAATATTCATTTAACAGATAGAATACACTTTTTTTTCAGTAGCCCACAGAACCTTCCAAAAATAGACCACAATGTAGGTCACAAAATAAGGTTAATGAGTATTTTAGAATCTAGGTAATTTTTATATCTTATCAATTCATTGTGGACTCAATATTAATAGAAACTACAAACATGCATGGAGACTGAATAAAACACTTTTAAGTGATTAATGAACAAAGAAAACATCAGGGAGGAAAATTCTAGAATCAAGAAAAATTAAATTCATAACTAACCAGAACCTTGGATATACATCTAAGGCAGCAGAACAAGAAAAGTTTATAAGAGTGCTTCTGTTAAAACAAAAACCAGATATTTATGATAAATAGCCTAATGTTGTGCCTCAATCCTTAGTATAGTATTTCAACGTTTAGCAAGAGCAGTAAGAGAAGGGGAAAAGAGACATACAAATAAGAAATGAAAAAGTCAATGTAACCTAATTTTTATTCAAAATGCTCATATTCTTAATATCCCTAAAACTTCCACCAGAAAAAGTTCAGATTTGATTTTTAAGAAAATTCAGTAAAGTGACAGAGTGCAAAATGAGCACATAAAAATCAGTTTTCTATATATTAATCCAAATTTGCAAATAAAAACCAATTAGAAAATTCCATTGATAATAGCTTCAAAGATAAAATACCTAGAATAAATGTAAATAGAGCCAATAAAGATCTCTATTATAAAAACAATAAGACACTGATGCAAGAAATTAATGAAAACTAGTCAAAATAAAAAGACATCCCATGATCACGGATTGATGTAGGATTCCCCTCTGTATGATATGAATACGTTTTATTATCACTTGGTTAATACAGAAGCTGTTTCAGCCAATGGCTTAGCAGAGTAAAGCAAGGTGGGAAATCAGAACAGAGATAGAGAGATAGGCAGAGCCATGTAGGAGATGGTTGCCAGAACATTCTTGGTAAGCCACAGCCTTGTGGAAATACAGAGAATAATAGTGGTGGGTTATTTTAAGTTATAAGAGCTAGATAAAAATATGCCTGAAGCATTGGCCAAACAGTGTTGTAATTAATATAGTTTATGTGATTACTTGGGTCTAAGCAGTTGGGAAATAAATGAGCAGCCTTTACCTATAAATGGCACCCAACATGTGACAAATATATTCACATAAAACCTAAGGGAGTTTGGGAAGGAATTCTAAACCTAAAAGAACAGAGTTAAGCACAACTTCTTGGTAGCAGCATATTTTCAGATAGACACGGTTGCTGGTGGCAAGCAGGGGTGCAGCTCCTTTAAGAGGCTTCCTGACTCAGCTTTAGTGGCAAAAATTGCATGACTTCTTTAAGGGAAAACTTCCTGCTTTATGCTGGTAGCTTCAACTATGGCTCTTTTGGGAGGTCCTGCACTTAAATGGGATCTGTAAGCAGCGTGTTACAAATCGCTTAATGGTGACATAGACCCCTTGTATTCCTGGAATTGGGAGGTGTACATGGCTCATAGAGACAGTAAACATACCTCCACCATGTTGGATGGGGTGGAACAAACAGGGAGGGCTGTGGAGTTGGTCCTAGCCATGCCTGCTTAGCATTTTGTTCTAAAAAAAAATTGCTCCCGAGCAAAAAATGATTACAGATGCACAATAAGGACAGATTTAGATGAAAAAGACCTCTAAATGTGTCACAGTGTTGTATAAATTTATGTAGGCTTGGGAGAGAGAAGAAAACGAGTATAGACAGTTACAAAAAGAAATAGGTTTACAAAATAAAACAAAGTCTTTAAAGATACAGTAAAAATAATATCAAAGAGTATAGCCAGTCATAGATTAATGAAGTAAAGAAAAATAAGCCATATAAAGATGGAATATACACAGAGAGTCTGGAAAATAAGCCATGTAAAGTTGGAATATACACAGAGAGTCTGGATTATGTATATCATTGTGTTTTCTTTGAAGTTTTTGACTGCAGAGAGGTATTTGATTCTGGGATCTTCTAAGCTAAATAAACATAAAGGTATCTTCACTTCAAAATTTGAGTCTAAGGAAAACGAGGTTCTGATTTTGTTTCCACAGGAAATGAGAGTCTGTGGATACCTTCCAGGCTAATGTGATTTGATGGAATAAGAGCTCCCCTGAAAGGTTTCCGTGACCCCCTGAAAGGTCTCCATGAACCCTAAAAACACTTCACTCAACATAAAGCAGGAAGCAGTTTGGAGAAAACTATGCCCAAATTCCCAAAATGGCTTGCTTGTTTCAGGGATGATCACCTAATACTAAATGATTAGCCCTAAACATATGCAAATAAAGGTTTCACTAATTACAGTCTGTAAAATCCTAACATAACTCATGTCCAGAAAATCAAATACCATATATCCTACCAAATATTAGTCCTAGCTTCAAATCTTTTGTTTTAAGCGTTTAACTGGGAGTACAAGTAGAAGCCATAAAAAACTAGAGATGGGTTATTGAGGGAGGATATATGAGTAGAATTAATAGAAAATGGGTGAGATGAAAATAGATGAGAAAACACTGGGGAAGTGATAAAAATGTTTATTCAGGGAGAGGTGTTGGGAAAATCAGGGGATTACAAGGAGAACTAACCCAACGATAGTGTGTATGAAAAAGCCATGTTGAAGCTTATTTTCTCTCAACCCAAGTAAATATTTTTTTTGAATTATAGTAGAATACAGGCAATATGAAAAGCATATGGATCAATTCTAGTGATTAAAGAGTAAGTGGAGATGAATGTCAGAGGATGAGGTAGAGGAAAGGGTTGTGGGTAGGCTATCCTAAACTATTGATATATGAAAAAAATCTACTAGTTAAGAAGCTGATTTCAAAATGTTAATTTAAACAAAAATATTTCAAAGAGAGGGATCTTGCATCAGTAGATAATATCGCTACCAGAAGACATAATTTATTATACAAGCAAAGCAGTAAAAGGCATGGAAAACTTTCATATATGCTATCGTTCAGGGAGGTCACACAAGTTTCCAAAATAACACAAGCTATTGAATTGCCTTTGCTTAAATACCATGATTAGATGGTACAGCCCTGTTTCCAAATATACCATGAACTAAAGAAATCAATCTCAACCTGGTTAGTACACCTCTTCCCTGTTAGCTAACCTTCATAGTGCTGGAAAGGGACATGCCTGGTGCTGGAGGAGAAAAGACATCAGTAGTCTTAACCATTGCTAGAACTTGCATGCTGTTACACTGACCAGCCAGACAGCATGTGCTCACTCATGTAATTGTGGTATGATAGCTATGCCAGTAACCAATTATTTCTGATTGTTTTTAAGGCTTGCTCAATAGAAGGTAATTTGTGAGTGGTGTTAAAAGACTGATCAAAAGCCTATGGTTAGGAAGGTTGGCCAAAGAAGGTCCTTTTTATTTTCTTTCATTGAGCTACAACCAGTGGAGAGCTGTATAACTGTTGAGAGCTTAGAGACTAATAGACCCAGTTTTCAGCCCTGCAGAGACATATTAATCCTTTCACCATCAATGATCCAAGACCATCAAGGAAGAGGATGCAGTGAGAAAGTAAGATCTGAAGGACAGAGAGAAATGCTATGAAATGATGCCTTCTGAGCATGACATGGTTACCACATTACAAACTCACACAAACTGTTTTTATCTGTTCAAGACTTACATAAGAACAAACCAGCCAAAATTCCAACATAGAGAGGAAAGGTGCTCTACAGGCTCCACCCTGCATTGAGGGACTGTTGGCAGTTGATAGCTGCCAGGGATTGGAGAATCATTCCTGTTTGAAGGTGTGAGTACTAGTAAGTTTCTCATGCTTCATTGGATGGCCCCATATTCATGCTCATAAGGACTTCATTGAATAGATTTAGTGAGTTACTAAAAGAAATCAAGACTTGATGTTTAGAAGGAAGGAGTATTAAAGACACAGGAAGAATCAGGATTGATATCATATTTCATTGTGTGCTTTCATGAAAAATTCAGAGTAAAAAAAACTTCAAATGTATTCTATTCTAATATACATATTATTCAAACTGTGTTTCAAACTAAGAGAATAGAAACTTAATTTTGTTTCAAATATTGTAGGCACAAGTTTTCACAGAAACATTCAGATTTCTTATTCATTCTAATTTCAATTATTATAGAAAATGAATAATAATCTATGTTTTAAAGTTTTTAAATCCTGAATACTACGGGCTCTACTATTTCCAAACTCTCTGAGCATCAGTTTCATAATCTATAAAATGGGACTAGTAATGTCTAAAATGCTGATTCATTTGAGTAAAAAACTCAAATGTTTTCACTTAGGTTTACATTGAATATTTAAAAGATATTGGTGGGCCTACCCTTCTTTTACTTTTCACTTAAAATGAATAACACATACAGCGAGAAATGGCCAGATAAGAACTAATTTGTATCTTCAATGCATAAACAGATAAACCAACTTAACCTATCATCTAGCACATAAAATTTATTCAATTAATATTGAGGAAGAACTCATTCATTATACTTGTCAATATATATGGCTGTGTTTCAAAACTTACCAGAAGTTGCATCAAAGGATGGATGTGGAAAAGGCCCAACAGCAATTTGCATTGGAAATAGATATCCAGGAATACAGCGCTTCAGGTGAGGCTGGTTCACTGAATATACAAAAGGCAGGACATCTTATTTTTAATTCTAAGATCAGTGAAATTAAAATCTAAAATTCTGTACAATTCTTAGGAATTTTTGGTGTAATTAAAATAATTTATATAAAATACTTTTATTTGAAAATAATTCCACTAGGGCACAGAAATGAATATAACGTGTATATGAAGGGTCACAGACAAAAAGTAGAAATTTGGAGTTCAACTTTCTTAATTATTCAGTATCCCTTAGAACACTGTCTCCACTGATGGTTTTATAAATTTTCAATTTAAATCAAAATGGTTACTTGGCTTCTGGCATGTATTTAAATAGTGTAAGGTAAAATGCTTTGGTGCTTGTTGAGCCTTCAGCTTTAAGAAACTACAATTTAATTGCAGATAGAAACACACAACCAAAAAGCTACAATTAACTGGAATCTTTTTTTTTTGTTTGTTTGTTTTTTTTGTTTTTTGTTTTTAATAATTTTTTTTATTAAGAAAAGAAGAAAAAAAAACATAAACAAAAAACAAGTTTCCACCTCCTCCCAGCCTCCCATTTCCCTCCCCCTCCTCCCACCCTTCTCCCCCTCCTCCCACCCTTCTACCCCTCCCCCCACTCCTCTCCCCCTCCCTCTCCAGTCCACAGAGCAGTCCAGGTTCCCTGCCCTGTGGTAAGTCCTAGGTCCTCCCCCCTCCGTCCATATCTAGGAAGGTGAACATCCAAACTGGCTAGGCTTCCACAAAGCCAGCACATTAAGTAGGATCAAAACCCCGTGCCATTGTCCTTGGCGTCTCATTAGCCCTCATTGTTCGCCATGTTCAGAGAGTCCGGTTTTATCCCATGCTTTTTCGGTCACAGTCCAGTTGGCCTTGGTGAGCTCCCAGTAGATCAGCTCCACTGTCTCAGTGGGTGGGTGCACGCCTCGTGGTCCCGACTTCTTTGCTCATGTTCTCCCTCCTTCTGCTCCTCATTGGGACCTTGGGAGCTCAGTCCAGTGCTCCAGTGTGGGTCTCTGTCTCTGTCTCCATCCATCACCAGATGAAGGTTCTATGATGATATGCAAGATATTCGTCAGTATTGTTCTCGGATAGGGTCATTTCAGGTTCCCAATCCTCAGCTACCCAAGGAACTAACTGGGAACCTCATGTTGGGCACTTGGGAGCCCCTCTAGGGTCAAATCTCTTGCTCACCCTAAAGTGGTTCCCTTAACTAAGAATTGTGGTTCCGTGCTCCCCTATCCACCTTTCCTTTATCCCAATTCTCCTGATTCCCCAAATCCCCCCTCCTTCCCTTCTACCTTTTCTCTCCCCATCTCCCCTTACCCCCATCCCACCCCACCCCCAAGATCCTAATTTTCTCCCCGGCAATTGGGTCTACTTCCCTTAGCCAAGAGGATAGCTATATGTTTTTCCTTGGGTTCACCTTCTTACTTAGCTTCTTTAGGTTCACCTATTGTAGACTCCGTGGCCCTAATTTATGGCTAGAAACCAATTATGAGCGAGTACATCCCAAGTTCATCTTTTTGGGTCTGGGACACCTCACTCAGGATAGTGTTTTCTATTTCCATCCATTTGCCTGCAAAATTCGAGAAGTCATTGTTTTTTACCGCAGCGTAGTACTCTAGCGTGTATATATATTCCATACTTTCTTCATCCATTCTTCCATTGAAGGGCATCTAGGTTGTTTCCAGGTTCTGGCTATTACAAATAATACTGCTATGAACATAGTTGAACAAATGCTTTTGTCATATGATAGAGCATCTCTTGGGTATATTCCCAGGAGTGGTATTGCTGGGTCCAGGGGTAAGTTGATCCCGAATTTCCTGAGAAACCGAAACACTGACTTCCACAGTGGTTGCACAAGATGGCATTCCCACCAGCAATGGATGAGGGTACCCGTTCCTCCACAGCCTCTCCAGCAAAGGTTAACAGAGCTACAGTAATGAAAACAGTGTGGTACTGGCATAAAAACAGAGAAGTCGACCAATGGAATCGAATAGAAGACCCTGACATTAACCCACAAACCTATGAACACCTGATTTTCGATAAAGGAGCTAAAAGTATAAAATGGAAGAAAGAAAGCATCTTCAACAAATGGTGCTGGCACAACTGGATGTCATCTTGTAGAAGAATGAAAATAGACCCTTATCTATCACCGTGCACAAAACTCAAGTCCAAATGGATTAAAGACCTCAATATCAGCCCGAACACACTGAACCTGATAGAAGAGAAAGTGGGAAGTACCCTACAGGAGCTGGGCACAGGAGATCGCTTCCTATGTATAACCCCAGAAGCACAGACATTAAGGGCAACATTGAATAAATGGGACCTACTTAAACTGAGAAGCTTCTGTAAAGCAAAGGACATAGTCAATAAGACACAAAGGCAACCTACTGATTGGGAGAAGATCTTCACCAACCCCACAACAGACAAAGGTCTGATCTCCAAAATATATAAAGAACTCAAGAAACTAGACTTTAAAATGCTAATTAACCCAATTAAAAAATGGGGCACTGAACTGAACAGAGAATTCTCAGCAGAGGAAGTTCAAATGGCCAAAAGACACTTAAAGTCGTGCTCAACTTCCTTAGCAATCAGGGAAATGCAAATCAAAACAACTTTGAGATATCATCTTAACTGGAATCTTTTGCAAGGGATGTAAAATGTGTTATGGACATTACTCAACCTAAGATAAAATTTTAATTTCAAATGAGGAATTCTGAAGGCTATAAAATTTTATTTTGACCTGAAAAGAAAGAATAGGTTCATCTTCTAAGTGTAGCAGGAAGAAGAATATTCTAGATAGAAGCTAGGGTGCGATAGTGGCAAGTGATGGAAAAATAGAAAGAAAATCTTAGAAAAGGATGTAAAATCTAATAATAGGGAAGTAAAATGATTTCTATTCTCAAAAATTACATTGTTCAGGCAATGTACTTTTGCAGGCAAACATAAATGCTGTGAATGCATGAGCACATTGGACCTTTCTAAGTTGACCGCATCCCAGGGGTTGGTTCCACGTCCATCAGTATATATATATATATATATCATATATATGTATATATATGATCTGGGATGAGTTAGGGGAAGTGTAAGGTTGAAAATGATCACAATATCGTGTTTGAAATTTCCACGAAATTAATACAACATTATATTTTAAAAGTATATTATTTGTAAAAACGTAAGTCTCATTTCACTAATACATTATAATGATAGCATTCACGTTTCACTGTCCAACTAATAAAGGAGTATGAGAATCCCTTAAAAACCATAATGCTCAACAAGACACATGTTAAATCCTGTTGAAATTACTTAACTGCTTGAATGTTCATTATGGTTCATAAACAAGGTGTCAGAATTAAGATGTCAAAAGATCACAAAATTTACTGAATGTAGCACAATGAATTTTAATATGAATAACAAAGGCTTTTGCTTAATTTTAAAAATTGCCAGTTGTAAACAGAAGAAAGAGCCCAAGAGAAGGAATAAGATTTAGAGACCCATTCTTTCACATATTTAGGAAAAGCCTAAAAACACTAAATTGAAAGCCATACAATATATGCATAAGACTTGGTGCAGAACCTGTGTAGTCTCTGTTCATGCTATGTTGGCCTTTATTTTTTTAAAAAAATATCTTCAATATACCAATCTTTATTGGAATTCCCCAGGTTAAAAAAAAAAACATTTTACTAAAACAAGCATTTAAGTACTAAAATGCCAGTTGTGCCACACAGAAACAGAAAAACACGTGGATAAACACAATAATTGCATAGTAAAATAATTTATGGAACTGACCGTGGACTACATAAATATTTTTGTTAGGCTAACCAAAGAATTAATGTCTTTTTAAGTTGTACAAATAGAAAAACAACACTATCAAAAAAGTAAAGGATCATATATGGGATACTTTGGTATTTGATAAGTTTTAAGAATAGATATAAATTACAGTTCACCAAAGAGTCTCAATTAATAGCAAAATAAAATTAAGATATTTAAGAATGGAAATACATGGTAGGGGTCAGAATGAGAAGAACTGGATCATAACACTGATTAGTCACATGACAAGTAACTAACTTGTGTGGCATGGAAAAAGAATTAGAGTTCACAGTCAGAAGTATCTGTAAGATTGATTTTTGTTCAGCAAAACTTAGGCAGCAATATTAACTGTCAGATATTATAATTAGATATGTGTGGTGAAAGAATTTAAGCTACCTTCAATGGAAGTATTGAAGAATAGACTTGATGGCCACTTATCAACATATTATTTAGGAGAGTCATACATCAATCAAGTAGGAAGTTGCACTAGATAATAACTATCGGCTTCTCAAATAGTAATGCTCTCTAATTCTAGAAGTCCATGAAAAATCATGGTATTATAATGAAAGTATCATTATATCAGTGTTAATACTAGTGTCTTGTCATGATTAATGACATTCTGAAAATGTTAGATATGTTAATGGAGTGACCACTTATCTTAAAGTGTTTTCTAGTTAGCAGTAATACTTTATAATAAGTAGACATTTGTCTCCACTTAAATTACCAAAGAATTTCAATTGAATTGATTATTACTGCTTTGTGAATATCAAATTAATTCGCTAAATCAAATGCTTTTAAATTTGCATCAAGAGAAGAATTAAGATTTATCTGTAGTTTAAAAATGTATGCTGTTAAGAGCAAGAAGTTTCAGTGTGTGCCCTTTGACATGTCTGTTCCAAACCCATTTAGCATACATTTTCCTCATTAGGCTAAATTTATAAGCATCATATGTCAACTATATCAATCTCTCTTACATATTAAAAGTTATAAAGCTCACAACCACTGATAAAATGTAGTCCACCACACAATGAAAAATAAACATAAAAGGGACTAATTAATGATTTTCAAATAGCTTTATATACATTTATAAGAATAAGTATGTACACGATATGATAACAAATAAAATATCTAATAAGAAATAGAAACCACCTCCGAAAATGAAACAATATTGGTTGTTAGCTAAAAATGGTAAATATATGGATTATTGCAAGTAGATAGATGACTATGAAATGATGATAAATAGAAACATTGTACCTCAAAGACAAAACTGCATAAAAATCCATGCATTCTGAGAAACCCTCTTTCATGTAGGTGGTCAGGGTTGGCCAGTAGAATACCAAACCACCACAGGCTATTGTTATTGCCTTGTTTGTCCTCCCCTGAGGTGGAAACTAAGTCCCTATTGCTAAAGACACCATGCACTTTGGACAGCAGGCCCAGGGGACCCAACCTGAGAAAGCCTTGTCCTCCCTGAAGACTAAGCACCAGAACATGCCTTTTATGACACCAGAAGTGTTGTGTGAGCTTCCAAAAGTGGGAAGCAACTCGTCCTACCCATGAGCTACATGACAACTATGAACCACAACAACGACCAGAATGCCGTATATCTCTTCAGGTGGAGTGGTGTGCAAACACTGATGATAACCAACAGTTCTCTACTTGGATTTAAGACATGCTCAACCACAGGGAAAACCTGCATGGTACTGGAAACTCAGCCAGCTTCCTATGGTCGGCTACCCACTTGCCCCGTCTTGAAATACAGACCAAGGAGTCTAACATGTGCGAGTCAGAGTGCACTGAAGGTGAAGGAAGGGCCCATTATGGGGACCCGAGGTGGGATCCTGAAAACTCTCCAGTACACCAAAGGCGCACCACCATAATGATTCAATGGGTTCTTTTAAATATAGGGTCAAATAATTTGACTTACTCATTTCTTGCTTTTATCCTTTTCATATAGTTCTCTTGTCTTATTTCTTTAGTTAAAACTTTAATACTATACTGAGTAAGAGAGGTGAGAGCAGTCACCCTTTTGTCGTTCCTGATTTTAAAGAAAATCTGCTGTTTGTCTCCACTTAGTATAATGTTGGATTCTGATTTAACATATATAGCTTATTATTTTGAAATATGCTGCATCTACCTCTGTTGTCTCCAGGACTTTAATAATAAAGGCATATTGTACCTTGTCAAATGGTTTTCTGCAGCTATAGATATGATCATGTGATTTCTGTTCATAAGTTTATTTTTATGATATACTATATTTATTGATTAGCATATAGTGAACCAACCTTGTGTCTCTGAGATAAAACCACTTGTTGTGTGAAGTATTGATGTGTTCCAGAATTTGTTTTACATACATTTTGTTGACGTATTTTGCATCTGTTTTTACAAGGGAAATTTGTCTGTAGTTTTCTTTTCCTTTTTTTTTTGCTTGTTGTGATTTTACTCAGTTGTAGTAACAGGATAATGCTGACTTTGTACACCACACCTTCCCTTTCTATTTTGTGGCACAAACTGAGAAGTATTTGTATAAGATCATCCTTGGAGGCTTTATATAATTAAGAAATAAAAAATCCATCTGGTCCTGGACTTTTCTTTCCGTGGATATTTTTGATTACAGCATGTTTGCCTTGCTTGTAATAGATATGTTTAAATTACTTGTGTATTCTAGTTTTAGTTTTGGTAGATAATGTGGAATTATAAAATCAATTTTTTAGAGCTTTTCCAGCTTTTTGGAGGATGTTTTCAAACTATTCTTTAATGATGTTCTAGATTTTCTTGGAGTGTGTTGGGATGTCATCCTTTTCATCTCAATTTTGTTAATTTGGGTTTTTCCTCTCCTTTTTTTTGTAAATCTGATATTTCTACCTCTGTATGTGAGTTAAGGTTTTAATTTTTCATACTTCTTTCAGTATTGTTTCTTTCCTTTATATTTTTGACATCTTGATTATTCATCAAAGAGAGTTTCTTCTCTGGTCATATCTATTTGAGATGTTAAATACCTCTTGTATTTGAATGTATAATTCATTCTTTAGGTTTGGGAAGTTTTCTGCTACAATTTCGATAAATTGTCTCTATTCCTTTTGATTTTATCTCTGCTCCATCTTTGGCAAAAATTTGCAGATTTTACCTCTTGAATGTATACCAGACTTCTTGGATATATGTTATTGTTCCTTATCATTTTCCACATACATATTTGTATCATTGTCTCCCCTTTACTATGCTATGTTGTTGATTGGCTTAATCTTGTACAAGTCTTGGGCAAGCAGCCACAGCTGCTATGAGTTCATCAGGACATCTCTTTCACATGCAGAAAACATTTCTCTTTGACCTCTAGCTCTTACACTCTTTCTGACCCCTTTTGTGCAATGCTCTCTGACCCCTGGAAATAGAGGGTGATATAGATGTTAGATGTTCTCTTTATGGATGAACATTCCACAGTCACTTAATCTCTGCACATTGATTAGTTTTAAGTCTCATCTGCTGGCTGGATGATATAGAATGTCAATGCCATTGTGATTTGCATTTTATTTCAATGATATTTTGATTTGCATTTCCATAATGGATAAGGATGTTGGACTTCTGTTCATTTATCATTGGTGTTCATTCTTAGTTAATTTTATTTGCCCACTTATCATTGAATTATTATTTTCTTAGAGTTGAAGATTCTTAAGTTTCTCATATGCTCTAAATATGTTTCTTTTGTTTAAAATATATCTATAAAGTAGCTCTATAAAATAATCTTAATCCATACCCACGGGTTACTCTTTTTGAGAGGAAACTTGCTGGAGGGAAAAGAGATAGAGTGATTGGCAATTATGTTCATACTATGCTTGAAATAAAGCTTATCATGAAATCTATAACTCTGTAAATGAATATACAATACAAAATTTTAATCTGTATTGGCTGTTACAGTATATTCCCACAGCATAAACCATAAGCCTTGTATCCCTATTTACACCAATTTTGTGCCAATTGCTAATTGAAGTGTAACTCACATGAAAGTATCTAAAAATACTGGTGAAAGCACCTACTCTGCAGCTTTCTTTATATTGAATCACATCCTATGCCATTGATAAACTGATATTATTTTATATTGTTATTGCCCATATTTAAGTTTCTTCAATATCACAAATAATGTTTATATCTTTCAGTGTTGTTGGCAAATACTTTATCTGTCTATATTTCAGCCTATTTATCTACCTAAAGATACAGAAAAGTATCTATATTTTCTCTCCTGAGTCAGAGTTTTAATACATGAAAATTACTGTTTTGTTTCTATTTGCTTCTTTTTTCTATCACTCAAATTGACTACTTATGGATCTGCCTTGTACTGGCATAAACTATCTGGGTTCAAAGTTCGATTAAATTACCGATTGTCCACTTAGATGTCAATATCTAACTTTATGCATAAATGTTGCTTAAAGACTGTTACCAGACTTTCAGAAGATAATGTATTTCAACTGCACACCCACATAGACAAAAGCAGTTTGGTGAATCCTTCTTGGATCACTTCTTATGAGGTGGTCAGAGGAATGTTCACAGTATTTTAGGGACTCTGGTATTACTGCACTTTTTCAAGCTTCAATTCCTAGGAGTTAACCCTAGGCCTGATAAGATTATTATCATTATTTAGTCAAAGATTGTATTTAAGTCCCATTTGCCAATATTTCATCTCTGTGTTGATGAGTCTGTATGCAATGAGAAATGATTTCAAGTCTGTTCTGCTTCTTGTTCCAATTGCTTCTGAATTGTTAAAGCATAACATTTATGTAAAGTTCTCCTTGTCTTCAAATTTAGCTGTACTCACAAGAGAACTCTTCCCTCGCTTTCTTTCTTTCTTTCTTAAACTTCTTTATTAATTTTTTGCTTATTCTGGGACATTATCAGCCTCTTTCAAATTGGTTTGCAAAAATATCTCAATGGTTTAGAGCATTCTTTTCTATGACATTCTCCGATATCTGTTTCAAGTATTTCCTTTACACACAGCTCTTTAAATTTACGGTGTGTGTCTCCTGTTTAACTCTACTCTTGTACAGGAAATCTG
Source organism: Microtus oregoni (assembly GCF_018167655.1). Classification (NCBI taxonomy): domain Eukaryota; kingdom Metazoa; phylum Chordata; class Mammalia; order Rodentia; family Cricetidae; genus Microtus; species Microtus oregoni. Next base: position 338,215 of record NW_024544825.1, read on the forward strand.
AGCTGATGCACAAGATCATGGACCAGAGGACTGAATGACACCCTCTTTCTACTAATTGGCTTTAATGATAGGTAACAACCCCAGGTTTTGTACAGTAATCCCCATTACCAGAGCTCTGATCATTCATGGGTACAAGCATTAGAATCAAGTTATCATATTATGTTCTTATTACAAATTCCACTCCCTAAGAATTGGCCCAGCAGTTCTCTTGTCTTCATATCCCACAACACTGAAGTTATATGTATGTATGACCACATCCAGCATTTATCATGTGAAGATTTATAGTCAGGTCTTCAGGTTGGAAAGCAAGCTCTCTTACATTGATCCATATTTACAGGCACTATTATACATGTTATTTCTCTCCTTCTTTACAGAGATATCCAAAACAATTAATGCCTTCAATGATAGCTGTAGATGATAACAATAAAATAGTCCCATACTAGCTCAGAATGGAGTATAATAAAGGGTTCTTTACTTAGGGGTAAACTCACAGATCAACAGTCCTCTGCATGAGTGGGGAACAGGAACCAAATCCATCAGCCAAGAGAGGCCACACAAGTTTTATGTCTGCATTTATAGTGCAAGAGACCACATCCAAGTGTGCTGGTATCTGAAAAGCAATTGGCTAAAGGAGTTTCCACAGCACCTCCTGTTTGGGTGCTGCCAGGAGCAGTCATATCTCACATCAACAATACCCTAATGTATTTAAATGCCATATTTTACAGTTTTTTGAAGTGGTTGAAGATTACTTATCTATGCAGAATATAATCTATGTATCTAACCTGATTAGTCTAACTATAAGTATGATAAACATGGATGACTATTAACCTATAATTCTTAATACCTATGTAGCTTAAAGAGTAAGGCCTCATATTAGAATATTAAATAATCTTTAAACAACTGTGAAGCAAATGAGGACAATAACCACAAAATGTAAACAATGTATAAGTATCTTGATCAGAGGTAGAAATGTATAGTGCAATATGATAAATACATCCTAAAATTATATCAGTATACAAAATGTCTTAAGTAGAGCTTGAAATATGCATGCATACAATATGACAAAATAACTTTGCATAGGTTTACAAATATTGTAAAGAGAAATAAAAGCATATTCAATGTGACAAATATAATTTGAATTTGTATCAATATATAAGAATCTATACTAATATAAGTTGTCTGTAAATAATAACTCACATGTATTCATTATATTATTCACTATTATTATTCGTGGAAGCTCATACTATTCTACTTATTATCTCATCCAATTTTCCTTTTTTAAAAAAAGTATAACATATATAATATAATATATTATATAAATAAAATAACATACAATATATATTATATATAATCCCTGTAAAGCATCTCCTTCAATTTCTATGTAAAAGATTATTTCTGAAGCTAAATTGAGGCCATATTTTAACACACATATCATGTACTATCTCATACTCACTAAACCAGTATCTCCAAACTGAAGTTTGTGGATCATCTCCAAAAAACCAGCACCTCCAGAAAAAACCTTCATGATGGTAAATCACTGACATTTCTTCATAGTCTCTCACATCTTCATCATACTATGAAATAAAATATTTAAAAATTTAAATTACAACATTATATATGACTTGGTTTTTCATGAATTCTGCAATATACCAGATTTCCACTTATGACAGGTTAGGAAATGCATTATAGAATATGCTTTCCAGCATTTTCTTGGTATCACTGTTTAAAACTAATGATCTTGCTGAAATGAATATTCTAATTCATTTTGTCTTAGTGGGTCTTAATTTTCTTTTCATTTTAAATGAAGTTTATAAGCACTATCTTCCCTGGTAGTTGGTAGATATTAATTTGAATAGTAAGGACTTAAATTTCCTTAATGAGAAAATAAGAAAAGATTATATTTCTAAAGTTTTGTAATATATTGATGAATGACTATTATCATGTCTCAAGGATTATGTTTGAGATTTTCAAAATATCAAATGATGGAGGTTTATGTGAGAAGTGTGATTGGTGGGAAGGGAAGGAAAGGGATAGAGGAGGGATAATCAACACTAAGGATGTTTGAAAAACCATGTGGAAAGAATTATTGTATAAACATCATATATCCATACACATGCACATGTGCACACCCCAAACACACAGAGAAACATACACACGTAAGTATTAATTGGGTTACCCTACATGTCAGATAATGCTCCTCTCCCAGATACCACAGGTTGCTAAATAAAAAGCTCAGAGTCAGTTATCCCCACAATTGATTGATTGGTCCAGGGATGTTTTTGCTTATCCTATCATCACTTGATGGTAAGATTTTAATTGTTAAAGACATCAAACACTTTGGTCGCAGAACTTGGAAAAATCATGCTGGAACTGACTGGAAGCCCCCTCTCTGTCAACTAGCTTTCATAGCACCAGAAAGTGATACATAAGATACATAAGGGGAAAGGCCATCAACAGTCTTAGCCAGCTCTGTATATTGTAAGTGATCATAACAACTGGCCTTGAAAGATATTTCCATAGGTACAGCAGTGGCATTAATATTATGTAGATAGCCAATTGTTTTCAGATTTAAGACCTACTTTGCAGAAGGAAACTCATGTGTGACGCTATAAATTTGACCATGTATACAAGGTTGGGGATCTCATACACTTTGGAGATGAACCTACTGCGATTATTTAGCTAAACAGACATAGCATGAAATTTCTCTCTAAATAGTATTCTATCTCCATATTAATAGATTAAGCCGGGCGGTGGTGGCGCACGCCTTTAATCCCAGCACTCGGGAGGCAGAGGCAGGCGGATCTCTGTGAGTTCGAGACCAGCCTGGTCTACAAGAGCTAGTTCCAGGACAGGCTCCAAAACCACAGAGAAACCCTGTCTCGAAAAACAAAAAAAAATAGATTAGTGCAATTCTCAGTCCTTGTCAGAAAGATGCACACTGGATGGTGACTAACAAGTAGACTCACAACTGTTCCAAGTGCAGAAAATAAGTGTCTTTGGAATAACTGTAAATGAAACATCAATATCATATGCCACCCCAGAAGATTCAGGAAACATTGCATAGGAGGGGACAAAAGGCTGTAAAAGCAAGCCATAAATAAAGAAGGATTGAGGTGAAGCAGCATATTCCAGACATGACCAGGCCAGTGCCCTCAAAAACTCATATGGTTGCCTGTATAAGATCAAGTGAGTCAATATTCTATCATGAATGAGAAATAAATAAATCAGCTGCCACCCAAAGTTGAGGAGCTATTGACAGCTGATGACTGTCAGTGGAGGAGTTAGCTACCTTTAGAGTTGTGAAAGAGAGCATGAAGTTTGGGAAATAAATGTGGGAGACGTACACAGGAGCTAACGACAAAAGGGTGAGTAAATATGATAGAAAAAGCATTGTATTAATGTATGAAATTCTCAAAAAATAAATAAAAATATTTTTTTAATTAAGTAAAAATGAATGGATAGTAGAGTAGGAGGGTCATCTGTCTGTGTGTTACTTTCATTGGTTAATTAAGAAACTGCCTTGGTTTTTTGATAGGCTAGCCCTTAGATAGGTGGAGTAGACCGAACACAATGCTGGGAGAGAGAAAGCAGAGTCAAGCAGATGACATGCTTCTCCTACCCAAGACAGACGGTGGTTAGACTCATGCCAGTAAGCCACAGTCAAGTGGTGATACACACTAATAGAAATGGGTTAATCAAGATATGAGAATTAGCCAGTAAGAGGCTAGAGCTAATGAGCCAGACAGTGTTTAAATGAATACAATTTGTGTGTTGTTATTTCGGGTGTAAAGCTAACCATGCAGAAGCCAGGCAGGACGAACAGTAGTCCTGCTCGCCTCATCACTGCAGCATAGCATTTGTCTTACACCATGTTCAATATGACTGCACACCTAATTGATGACAATTTAAGTTGGAAAACTAAATATTCTGTGCACCTAATTCCTATTAGAAGCCAAAGCATAGTCCATTTACTTTGCTTAATATTATTGTAATATTATTGCTAAAAATGGGTAAGTTACCAAACTGTTCAATAAAGATACAAATAGATACAGCCCAGCTTTTCCATCTTCTTTAAGTTTTATAAATGTCTTCTAGATGTTCCCTTAGAAATCCATTGTGCCAATAACATAAAATATCTTAGTGTAACTCTAACCAAACAAGTGGAAGACATGTATTGATGTGGGATTCCCCTCTGTGCACTGTGATTAACACTGGTTAATAAAGAAACTTCTTTGGGCCTATAGCAGGGCAGAACATATATAGACAGGGGAAACTAAACTGAATTCTCTGAGAAAGAAAGCAGAGTCACAGAGACACCATGTAACCGCCATAGGGGAAAGATGCTAGCTTCTAGCTAGAACCTTGCCAGTAGGCCACACGCCTCATGGTAAAATATAAAATAATGGAAATGGATCAGTTCTAGATGTGAGAGTTAGTTAGTGATAGATACACTTAAGAGATTGGCCAAGTAGTGATTTAATTGATACAATTTTGTGTGATATTTTGGGTCTGAGCAGCCTCCTACAGCAGATTGGTGCAACAAGATGGTTGACTATATCCACATAAAAACCGAGAAAGCTTACAAAGGAATTCTAGACACACACACACACACAAGAGTTTAACACAGCTTCTTGTTCTGTTTGCTGGCTGTATACCACAGCTCTTTTAATAGAGGTCTTCCAGTTTCAGCAGTAGAAGAAGAAAAAATGCTGCACGGTTTAGAATTGGCAGCTTCCTGGGCAGTGCTGCCATCACGAACTCTGACTCTTTTGGGAGGTCGGCTATGGAGCATTTAAATGGGCTATGTGAGCAGAATGCTACAACTTGGCTAATGACAACATAGACCCACTGTGTGCCTAAAATTGGGGCAATGTACATTTGCTGACTCTCAAAAGCAGCAAACATGCCTCTGCCATGTTGGACTGGGCAGAGCAAGCAGACAGGGTTGTGATGTCCCTAGCCACACCTGAAATGGATTTGCTGTGGGTCCCAATTGCAGAGGGGGCAGCGGGTCTGAGAGCAGCCAGTGCCAGGCAGGGCCCAGGCTCACCATGCAGCAGGTCTCCAAAGGTGGCTGGTCCCCTGGGCACGCCCATTGGCTAGCCATGTGGGTGGTGGGTGGGCAAGGGGTAGATAGGCACACCATGCAGATGGGTTTGCTGTAAGCTGCGAGGGTCCCAAAAAAGCCAGTCCCAAGCAGGGATGGTGCACAAGACCACCTGACAGGTCTCCATGTAACTGTAGCCAGAGGGTGAGAGAGACGGATAAACATACCATACAAAGTAAAGTTAGACATTTATTAGATGGGTTATGGAGGGGAAGGGAAAAGGGAAAAAGGGTGAGAGAGATAAAGAGGGAGAGAGGGAGAGTTGGCAGCCTCTCTGAGAGAGGAGACAGGAAGAGGAAGAGTGGGGCTCTGTGGCTGCAAGCATGAAGGGAGTGGGCATGGCTTGTCTCTTAAAGAGGCAGAACAATCATTACAACACGCACTTAGCAGTTTTTTTTTTTAAAAACACTTCTGGTCAGAAAATAATTACAGATACACAAAAAGACAGATTCAGATAAAAAATAAAAGACCTCAAAATTGGTTGCAGTGTTGGATAAATGTACATAGGCTTAGGGGAGAGAAAAAAAGAGAATAGAGAGTTATAAAAAGTAAATCATGAAAAGATAAAACAAAATCTTTAAAGAGATAGAGTACAGACAGTCATAGATTAAAAGAAGTAAAGAAAAATAAGCCACATAAAGATGGAATATACACAAAGAATCTGGATTATGCATATTATTGTGTTTTATTTGAAATTTTTGACTGCAGAGAGACATTTGATTAAGCGGACTGCTAAGCAAAAACAACATATATGTTTTAAAGTTTTCTTGACTTCAAAATTTGAATCTAAGGATATGTTGCTTTGGAAAAGAAGTTCTTCTTTTGTTTCCACAGAGGATAAGAACCTGTGGAATTCTTCCACACTAATGTGGTTTGATGGAACAAGAACACCCAAACGGTCTCTGTGAAAACCCCCCAAAAGAAAATACTTTACCCAACAAAAAGCAGGAAACAGTTTAGAGAAGTACACAAAAAAGTCCAAAAATGATTGTTTATAAATGTTTCTTTATATTTAAAGGGGGATATGCTATAAATATTTGCATTGGTATGGATCTTGATACAAATTTAAGGTTATATATATATATAACCTTAAATATATAATATATATAAATAATATATATATATATAATTAACTATATATATATATATTCCTGCTCTTGATTACGGTATTGTGATTGTGAAGATGATTTAAAATATATATAGAATCAAGAAATACAGGTTAATAGTCATTTTTAATAGTCAAGCTTGTAGTCATATCATATTAGTTAGGTTTTATAGATATATAGAGATATATTTCAATTAGATAGATATTCTTCAAATCTTTCAATGACTAACAGAATATGGCATTTAAAATGTTTTAAGAACTTAGAACTTTTTATAACAATGAGACACATCTATTCCTGGCAGGACAAATCTACTTCAAGAGGATAATGGGCATCAAAGAGACTCCTTATGGTGTTGATTTGGCCAAGAAACTGTTCTTGCCTGGACTGCTTGATATTATGCTGTATGTACTAGACATGTGGGACCCATAGGAAAATGATTGCTGAACTTGCCTAAAGGTAAGACAGTCCTTCAGGGTTCCTGTTTCATGAAAGAGTCTGCCAGACATTCTGCAGGATACAGAAGAAAGTGACTGACAATATAGGAAGAACTATCTTTGAAATTTCCTGCTTCATGAAAATATCTGCTGGATACTATGGGCCTGTAGGCATGCTCCAATGATACTGAAGAACTTTGGGTGACTCTCCAGGCAGCAAGATAACAGTCAATTTTGGAGTTTACGAAATTGCTTACAATGCACTTCCTGTTAACTTAGGTAATATTATATCCTTCTGGAGTCTTTGATGTAGTTGAAGAGTAGATAGTTATAATTATATGCTGTGGGACAATGGCCTGCACCCTGTTACTTATATTTTAAATAAATACTGATTGGCCAGTAGCCAGGCAGGAAGTAGAGGCAGGGCAACAAGAATGCTAGGAAGATTGAAGCACAGTCTGCAGCTGTGACGGCACAGAAGAAGCAAGATGTGACTGCCTTTCCAAAAATGGTACCAAGCCACATTGCTTACAGAGACAAGAATAATGGGCTAATATAAATTATAAGAGTTAAGAAGAAGCCTGAGAGACTAGGCCAATCAGTTTATAATTAATGTAGACTTCTGTGTGATTTCTTTGGAACTGAATGATTGCAGGATGGGGTGGGACAGAAACCTCAGTCAACAATTATAATTTGTCTTAGTTATGATAAAAGGTAAAGTAGATATAAATTTTGTAACTGTAAGTTTTGCTTGATACCTGTTTTATTATATGTAATTTTAGTATGTTAAAATTAAAACCTTCCATTTCATTTACACAGAAAAGGGGAGGTGATGTAGGATTCCTCTCTGTAAGCTGTAATTACCATTGGTTAATAAAGAAACTGCTTTAGACCTATAGCAGGGCAGAACAGACATAGGTGGGGAAACCTAAATGAATGCTGGGAGAAAGATGGCAGAGTCAGGGAGACACCATGTAGCCACCAGAGGGGAAAAGCATGAGCTGCCAGCTGGAGCCTTAACAGTAGGCCATGAACGTCATGGTAAAATATAAAATAATGGAGATGGGTTAATTTTAGATGTAAGAGCTAGCTAGGACTATACTTAAGTGATTAGCCAAGGAGTGAATGAAATAATATAGTTTCCATGTGATTATTTTGAGAGTCTAGGTGACCTGGAAATGATCAGTCTCTGCCAACGCTGTATGACAAGAATTCTAAATCTTTGAAAAAAGAAATTGAAAAAGACACGAGAAAATAGGAGGCTCTCTTCTGCTCTTGAGTAGGTAGAATCAACATAGTAAAAATGGCATTCTTACCAAAAACAATCTACAGATTCAATGGAATATCTATCAAAATCCCAACAAAATTCTTCACAGACCTCAAAAAAAATGCTCAGCTTCATATGGAATAGTAAAAGATCCAGGATAGACAAAGATCCAGAGGGGAAAAGCATGAGCTGCCAGCTGGAACCTTAACAGTAGGCCATGAACGTCATGGTAAAATATAAAATAATGGAGATGGGTTAATTTTAGATGTAAGAGCTAGCTAGGACTATACTTAAGTGATTTCTGTATAATAAAGGAACATCTAGAACCATTACAGTCCCTGACTTCAAAATCTACTACAGAGCCACAGTAATGAAAACATCCTGGCAAGACATAAAAACATACAGGAGGACCAATGGAACCAAATCAAAGGCCTGTATATCAATACATACATATATGAACACCTGATTTTTGACAAAGTAGCAAAAAATATATAATGGAGAAAAGAAATCATATGCAATAAATGGTGTTGATACAACGAGATATCAACATGTAGAAGAATGAAAATAGACTCATATCTATCCCCATGCACAAAACTCAAGTCCAAATGTATCAAAGACCTCACATTAAAAACAGCTACACTGAACCTCATAGGAGAGAAAATGGGAAGTACACTTGAACACATTGGCACAGGAGACCACTTCCTAAATATAACCCCAGCAGCATAGACACCATGAGAAACAATTAATAAATGGAACCTCCTGAAGCTGAGAAGTTTCTGTAAAGCAAAGGACATAGTCAAGAAGACAAAACAGCAGCCTACAAAATGGGAAAAGATGTTTACCAACTGGACTTCAGACAGAGGGATGATCTCCAAAATATACAAAGAATTCAAGAAATTGGTCATCAAAAGAACAGATAATCCAATTTTAAAATGGGTACAGACCTAAACAAAGAACTCTCCACCGAAGAATTTCAAATCGCTGAAGGACATTTAAGTAAATACTCAACATCCTTAATCATCAGAGAAAGGCAAATCAAAACAACTCTGAGATTACATCTTACACCTGTAAGAATGGCCAAGATCAAAAACACTGTTGACAACTTATGCTGAAAAAATTGTGGGGAAAGGGAACACTTCTGCATTGCTGGTGGGAATGCAAGCTGGTATAGCCCCTTTGGATGTCAGTGTGGCAATTTCTCAGAAAATTAGGAAACAACCTACTTCAAGACCCAGCAATACCGCTTTTGGTATATACCGAAGGATGCTCTATCATACCACAAGGACATGTGCTCACCTACGTTCATAGCAGCATTATTTGTCATTGCCAGAACCTGAAAAAAACTAAATGCCCCTCTACTGAAGAATGAATAAAGAAGATGTAGTCCTACACAGCCGAAAAAAATAATAATGACATCTTGAAATTTGTGGGCAAATGGATAGATCTAGAAAATGTCATGTTGATTGAGGTAATCCAGACGCAGAAAGACAAATATCATATGTATTCACTCATAAGTAGGTTTTAGATATAAAGCAAAGCAAAATCAGCCCATAATTCACAATCCCAGAGAACTTAGAAAACAATGAGGACCCTAATAGAGACATACATGATATAATCTACATAGGAAGTAGAAAAAGGTTTTCCTGAGTAAATTGAGAGCATGGGGATCATGGGAGGGGGTAAAAACAGGATGGGGAAGGAAGGGAGGTGAGCAGAAAAAATATGTAGCTCATTAAAAAAACACTTAAAAAATAAATTCATTGTACCATAATTTGGGTTTATAAATTATAGAATAGGATTTTCCATGCTAACAATAAGTGAATTGTGATTAAGAATTGGCATAATTCCTGTTTCACAATTTGATTACTCAGACCCGAAAAGCTTTCTACAGAACTGAAATGCACTGAAAGAGAATAAAACTCAAGTGTCTGCACTCTGACTTTTTCAAGGTAGTGTGATTAGTCAGGTGAATGCTGAACTCTCAAGCTTTATTTACTTTAGAGTATAAATCATCAAGTTAGAATAAGAGCTTTAGTTTATTATTTTATTACTATTAAAACATAAATTATTCTTTAAAATGTTTTGATTACTAAAAGTCCTCAGGGATATCAATTCAATTAATATTGTAGTTTTTAAATGCATTGCTAAATATTCAGGATGGTTTAACATAAATTAAATGGGTTTTTTAATGATATGTGTGATATTTTAACTTGCAATACCATTAATAAAGTTTACCTTTTTAAAAAATGAAAACTACAACTGATCAAAAAATGATGTTAGTGGATACCAAAAAATGTAACTATTACATATTATTTATGGATATATTCTCTTTTAGATTGCTTTTCATTGATATCCAAATCTCATGCTATATAGCATATATATATTTTTCAGTTCTAATTTATATATGTATACTTTTATCATATAGTATGGGGAACATTTAAGATCAACAGATGAACTTCAAATGGCCAAAAGATACTTAAAGTCATGTTCAACTTCCTTAGCAATCAGGGAAATGCAAATAAAAACAACTTTGAGATACCATCTTACACCTGTCAGATGGCTAAAATCAAAAACGCCAATGATAGCCTATGCTGGAGAGTATGAGGAGTAAGGAGAACACTCATTAGTTGCTGGTGGGAATGCAAATTTGTGCAACCAATTTGGAAATTAGTGTGGCAGTTTCTCAGGAAATTGAGAGTCAACCTACCTCAGGATGCAGTAATTCAACTCTTGGGAATATACCCAAGAGATGCCCAATCATACTACAAAAGCATTTGTTCAACTATGTTCATAGCAGCACTATTTGTAATAGCTAGAACCTGAAAACAGCCTAAGTGCCCCTCAGTGGAAGAATGGATAAAGAAAGTGTGGCACATATACACATTAGAGTTCTACTCAGCAGTAAAAAAACAATGACATCTTGAATTTTGCATGCAAATGGATGGAGATAGAAAATACTATCCTAAGTGAGATAACCCAGACCCAAAAAGATGAATATGGTATGTATTCACTCATTAGTGGACTCTAGCCATAAACAAAGAACATTGAGCCTATAGTTTGTGATCCTAAAGAAGCTAAATAATAAGGTGAACCCAAAGAAAAACATATATACATCCTCCTGGAAATTAGCAGACACGATTGCTGGGCAAAAGTTGGGAGCATGGGGGTGGGGTGGGGTGGGGAGTAGGAGAATGGAAGGAAAATGGGAGGAGGGAAGGAGATGGAAATTTTGAATGGTATTATTTATAAAGCAAAAAATAAAATAAAATGTTTGAAAAAAGGTTTAAAAAATAGGATGCTAGGTCTATTTGTGTTGTTTAAACTCTCTGAGAAGTGGCAAGTAGGAAAGTTAAGTTTTAAATAATCACACACCACAAAGTCTTTTAAACAGAATAGATGAAGAACCCTTAAGCTTAAAATGACCAAACAGAAAAGAAGCTACTGATAAAATCTGTCACCAGTTCTTTACGCAAGCCTCTTTGATCAGCTGTGCAGCACAAGAAAAGAATGTAAGCAGGAACAGTTAAAGAGTATGAGATAAAGTATTAGCTATAAATCAACACTTTTCTCTCTGTGTGTTATTATTTATGCTTATTTAGCAAGATTATATTATATTGTGTGGATGAGATAAAAATGTATACAATATCATAGTTTTCATTTTGTTTCTTGCTTGTTCCATAAAAGTAGAACACAAATTCCCCATCCTATGCAATTCCTTATTAGATAACATAAGTAAATCCACTAAGCTCTAATAATTTGTTATTTTTAATTCATTGCTTTCATCAATTCTTTATTTGTAGGCAGTGCTATTATAAATATTATGTTCAATAATGAAACATTACAGAGAAGGTCCAGAATAATAATTAACAGCATCATCCATAATGGTTTTTCTTTATTTATTTAAATTCAAGCTTACTAATATACTAATTAAAACCCTTGATGATGTCTAAACTTCAGTATTCCTTAGAAATTATTTCATGAATTTAAGAGTAATGCTGCAAAGAGTATGTCTAGAAAATATTAACTCATTTTCTTTCTAATTATTAAGCACATATGCTTTCTATGACTTACAAATACACTATTATAAAGACAGGAGGAACCTTTAATAATTAACAAACTCAGTAGTAATTAGGTCTCATTTATGAGTCATTCAGTCCAGATCTGATTTTAGCTTTGTCTGTACACACAGACAATACTAACTATATCCTGAAGTAAAATAATAATCAAGAAATGATGGCTAGAACACCAGACTATGAAATAAATTCTAAGCTTAGGTTGTTTCTCAGTTTCAAGTTCTGTTAGTTCAGGTACGTCCCTTGTCCTCTGAAAAATGGTAACACCCATTCAGTAGCAAATACTCATATCCAGCAACATTTTAGTCCATGTACTAGATATTGTACATACCAAATAGATTGGGTAAAGCATACAATGATCTTACTGTGATTTAAAAAATCAAATATGGAGTGAGATAACTGATATTTATTACTAGTGGGTCTGGTTGATTTCAAATATAATCAGTTCTAACATTCTTTTGGTTATCTGCAAGAGTTATTCAGAGCTGTCAATTCTTTCCTGGGGAGTACAATTACTATCTAATCACAGTTTAAATGCAGTAGGTGGCAGCCTAGGTGATATTCTATCAGAGAAACCAGGAGGCTGCCCCCCCCAAACTGTCTGTCCAGTCGAATAATTTATTTTTGATAAGGAATACATCATTATAAATATATTACCTTAGAGTCATAGAAGTGGACACTTGCACTCTCAGTACTCAGGAGGTAGAGGCAAGAGAATCACCAGCTTGATTGTAGCCTGAGGTGTACAGTGAGACTATATTTCAGGAAACAAAAAGTAAGCAAGTAAATGTATTCCAGGATTTTTGGAAAGAAAATACTCTTAGACGCAGTTTCACCTTAAAACTAATGCACATTGATGAATCAATAAGTCTGCTATAGATTTATCCTGCAAACCTTTAATAATTGTAGATGGTGCTGTGATGGGTATGTACTAGTTAGAAGTCACAAAAATGGAAGATCTTTGGAATAGAAAATCATACAAAAACAAAGAAATGACAGCAATGGAGATCAAACAATTTTCTGAAAACTGGGGCCAGAATTAATACATTCCTTACCCACCCCAATTCATAGTAAATCATACTCAGACTTCTTTTTTGTTTTTGTTTGCTTACTTGTTGTTTTTCCTAAGAATAACAATAACTTTTTTTTTTTACTGGAGAATCACTTCAAAGGGTAAGTGCATTTTTCTTATGAAGATTTTGCAAAGACAAAAGCACTGTTTAACAGAGTGTGATGAGTATTGTTTTATAATATGATTGCATTTGAATTTCCTGAAATTGAAGTTGGATAAAAGTTATTGGTTACTAAGGAAATTTTCCATAAAAATAACCTTTCATGCTATACTAAGTTACAACACAGTAGTAAAAATGACTTTTGGCTATCCTGAAATAAAAACAATTTTTACTTCTGAGACCTCCTATGGAGAAACATCTTTCAAATCTACTTACTAACTGAACCAAATTTTTGGTTTGCTTTCTTCCTCAAATCTCTACATTATTTTAAACAGCAAAATTATTTGAAAATCCAAGAAGGACACTTTGCAACTTAATCATCTGAATTAACATGTTTTAGTGTGAGAATAAAACCACAATACCCATACATAACCTGGATTCTTTACTTCTCAGCTTACTGAGTCTCATATCTCTAATCTTTGAATCAACTCAAAACAACAATTATTGATTTTAAAACTAAATTTTAAGAAAAGTAAGGCCCAAAGAACCATTCCAGTATCATGTAGATTTTTGAAAATATGACTTTCCTTTAATGGGAAGCTATTAAAAGTCCCACAGTTTTTCAAGAATACATTAGATTTATGGTTACCTCTTCTTCGATATCCAAAATTCCATTGTTAGAGTCAAAACTTCCACAGGTCGCTGTTGCAAGTAACCAATATTCAGTTCCGAATGCTACCAAAAATAGGATAATGCCAATAGCACTAATAATTCCTGCCACAAGTGCAGCAATTCCAGTCTTCATGATAGAAGTACTATATTCTTTGCTAAAACTTCATGCAGAAGAAGCACTGAAATGTCCAGTTGCTAAAGCAGTCTGTGGGTCTCAACAGAAGTCACTATTTTAAGATGAGGATTAACATCATTTTGTAGCTGGTCTAGGTTTCACCAGGCTATTGGAGAAGAGCTATTAAAAGCAGATGACCTGATTGAATTAAGCCAATGGTCTGACACAAACCTGCTCCAGAATCAATGAATATCCCCCGTCTCTCTCCCACCATCCCTCTTTCTATCTACACACATTGACCCATGCACAAGCACATATGAAGACAAATCAGCTCCACAAAATAATTAACAGTCAGGCAAAGGAAATGTAAGATAGCAACTTCTGTATTTGGTGTAAGTGAAATTAGTGTTGTCTATAAATAAGGTAAGTAGGTACACAAAGGAAAGATCATAGATTGTGGTGATTATCTTGGAAATTCTAATAAATATCACTTAGTAATAAATGTATACAAATAACTACATAATATATAACATAAAACAGCACTTACAAATTGGCTTTGAAGATTCAGCAGTACAGCTATGAGCACAACTCTGTACTAATGAAAGGAACAGTAAATGTTTCAGTTAAAAAAGGAATTTACCATTTCTCCTGTCAGAGCTATCATTTTCTAACTATAATTAGATGCAAGAACTAAACAATGCAAATATTAAGAAAGATATACAAATCAAAATATTAATTATTTATTTAGAAAACAGACAGTTGACAGTAAACCCTTGTGATCAGAGGTGCCTCTGTTAACAGGGAGTAAAAAGAGGCCAGAATGCTCTCATATTAGAAGAATGATCTTTATACTTACCTTGGGTTTGAGTCTCACTTATTCCACTTACTGATTACAGGATTAGAACAAGCCTTTAAAATTCAGTCTCTGTACTATTATAATGATGATAACAGTGATGCTTAATGTAAATTTGTGACTAAAATATGAATCAAATAATACCTGACACACGGTAAGCAAATGATACATCTTTTTTAGTGACATTAAGAAAAAATTTCTAGGTGAGAATGTTATTATAAAAGGAAGCATAACATAGTGTATCTGTCCTTATGGCATCTATTATTGACTAGAAAAACAACTGTATACATATGCATCAAATAAAATGTTACAGAATATATTAGAAAGTGTTAATAATTATTAGCTAGAAGAAAACAGAACATTGAATTACGTCTCTTTGCTGAGTACCACTAGTAACACTTAATATTTGAAATGGGGTTAGAGACACAGAAATATGATATAGAGGTTCAAAGAATGTGGTAGCAGCTCAGGGAACCAAGGACTATGAAGGATATGGACAGGTGGCAGAATAGTGGGGGTAGGGCTCATGCAGCTGTCCCAGGAAGACAGGCATTGTCCAAATGCCCCGGCGACTTACTCTCCAACTTCAATTCCTCATATCAAATAACAAATGCAAAATTTTCCTACAATTTCTGGCTGGCCATCTGAAAACATATTCTTTAAGTAAAAAGCAGTTAGGAATGCATGTAGGCAAAGAAGAAAATTCCAATCATCTTTAATTAGGAATGATGTAGTTATTTTCAAGCCAAGAGAGGTTCTTAGTGTCACTAAAGTAAAAACTTATTACATACAGTGTTATGAAAAAGTTTTCTCTAATGAAGATTATAATTATTATTTCTGAGTACATACTCAAGTTTGAAAGGCCCTGGTCAAAGCTAGAGCAGAAGATTCATAAAGCAGCTTTGAACTAGAATACGTGTAAATGAGGAAGCACTGCCACATGGAAGTTACCACCTTTTATAAAAGAAATGTGGCTTATCCAATCATGACCTTAACCCCCATTGCTGGGAGCTCAGGACTCTGGACTGACAGCTAGGGAACCTGAATGGGACCCAACTAGGTCCTTTGCATGTAGAAGACATATGGACAAACATATGTATACACATGCATGTATGCATGCATATATACATACACATACACACATATGGATGTATAGAGAGAGATATATTTCTACTACCATTCCTTAGCCTCTAAGTATCAAATCTTTGGATTAAACTGTATTATAAAGTTCAACTTCAAAAATTGCAATATGAATTGCTAATATTTCTTTTCATTTTCACAGTACAGGGGATTGAAAACAGAGCTTCAAATATGCTAGGCAAGTAGGCTCTACCAATGAGCTATATAGCTTTTTGTTTGTATTCAGGCCTCTGTACTGGCCTGACCTTGGAGTTTTGACAAGCTAGGACCTCAGCTGCAGCCATTAAGAGCACCTGCTGTGCACATTCACCAAGTTCCCTTTTAGAAGGGTCCTTGAAAAAAGAAAAGGGTCCTGCCTACCTCCCATTTCTTTTTTTTCTGTCTCTTTCTCTGTCTTCCTCTTCCTCTTCCTCTTCCTCCTCCTCCTCCTCCTCCTCCTCCTCCTCCTCCTCCTCCTCCTCCTCTTCTTCTTCTTCTTCTTCTTCTTCTTCTTCTTCTTCTCTGCCTGTCTCACTCTCTCTCTTTCTGGCTCTCTCTTCTCTTCTGCCTGTCCTGTACCTAGAGGCCAGTCTCCTCTCTCTCCTTCCCCCTTCTCCCATTCACTTTCCTCCAATTAAAAAAAAAAAAACCTTTGTCACATGGCGTCTTTCTCTTCTCTCACTGCTTTTTAAATTACAAGAGCTTTAATAATGAATTTCATTATTAAAAATAAATTGATAAATTTTGGGTTGGAATTAAGAAAGACTTTTCAAATTTTACTAAGATAACCCTAAACTTATTTCTGCCATTTTACAATATGTATTTATGTAAGTTGATATTCTTAGTTTTAAAGATTATAGAATCAAAATAACCAACTATAGAAACTGATGGTCATTAAGTTCTCTAGTTGTTAAATATTTATTTCTTTGAGTAAAAATAAACAAACATATGCCTCTCATTAATATGCAAATGTGCATTTATGTATAATAAATACTAAAATCATATATGTATATGTAATTTTAAAAAGATTTTATGTCTATCACATTTATTTTTAATATTTTAACTTACCATTCTTGGTAATGCCCTACGCTAAAATATTAGAAATCCAACAAACATCATCATGAATATTAAAAATTTTTAATTATAAGAAACTGTAAACAAACATCTATTTTGTATAAAATCCTACTTTTAGCTTAGGATGGGGTTACTGAATATTTTAGTAATATATTGCCCATGGAAAATATAAATAAGTGAAAAAATAATTTTATTTTTTATTACCTTGGTGTGAGAGATATAGGTCATCTCATTATGTGGAGAGAGAAAATGATTCATTTTAAAACAAAATTGCTATATTAGTAGTTAGAGCATTTTCTGTTTTTATTAATTATGGCCTAACAGTCAGTCTCTTAAGTTAAATGTTCAATGCTTTGACACAGTTAAACAATACTGGGATTTAGTTTCTGATGTTTGTATTGGCAATATATATTACCATAATCTCAGAATATCAATTCTTGCATTTTATTAAGAAATAAAAATCGAAAGAGGGCAATATATTAAAAATATCCTTTTGATGGGGTTTTATTCATAAAAACAATATATGGTGAGTTTTCTAAATTGTTTGTATTTCCTACTATTTGGTAGCCATTAATCTAACTTTAGACTTTGTCTTATACTAAGTAGCTAGTCTGAGCTTTCAAGAATATGCATGGGCATTTCAGTTTTCCTTAGCTGAATAAGGATATTTTGAATTCTCTTTTAAAAGACATCTGATTATTAAATAACTTCATATTTATTTTTTAACTAAAAATTTTTATAAATCATAGCAGATAGTCCTAAAAGTACAACTTAGGTGTCTGCAAGCTGTGTGCTAAGTGTTTTTGTTTCCCCTTCGTTAACCCAGAACTTTGATTAGTAATGTAAAGAAATATCAACAGCAATGTTACTTTTGTTTCCTTTTTAAACTTTAGTGATATATTTTAAGTGTTGGGTGAGTTTGGTGTTAGAACTTGTTATCTGCCTTCTGTGTTGTTCATAGCTTAGATTTCTTCCTGAAGTCAAAACTGTTCGCTCAAAGCTGGCAAGGCACATACTCTTTCAAAAACAGTTCAAATGAATACCTTTTTTGTATTTGTTCTCAGAATTACCAAGGTGTTACGGGAAATTAAAACTACGAAAGTAGAAAAAATAAAATTATAAAAAGTAAAAAAGAGCAGTCAGGGTTTTCTGCCCTGTGGTAAGACCTAGGACCTCCCACCTCCGTCCATATCTAGGAAGGTGAACATCCAAACTGGCTGGGCTCCCACAAAGCCATCACATTACGTAGGATCAAACCCCCGTGCCATTGGGGAAAGGAGTGGGGGAAGGGGGAGAAGGGTGGGAGGAGGGGGCGTAGGGGGGGGAGGAGGGGGAGGGAAATGGGAGGCTGGGAGGAGGTGGAAACTTGTTTTTTTTTTCTCCTTTTCTCAATAAAAAAAAGTAAAAAAGAAAAATAGTTATTAAAATAGTATATCATAACCTGTCATGATAAATTCAGCTCCCAATCCCTCCATGAAAAGACTCACCAATAGTCCTGAAGAAGGTTCTCTAGTGTAATATTTTCCATTCAAGACTCTGAGCATTCCTGAAACTGGGAATAGAAGCAATACCATAAAAGACTATATACTACAAACTTGTAACCGATATTATACAAACTGGGGAAAAATCAGAATCTTCTACTATAATCAAAAAGAACAGAACATATCCACTTTCTCTATACTTATTCCAGAAGTCTTAGATGAATCAATAAGATGAGCAAATAAAAAGTGATAAAAAAAAATTCTGGAAACTTTTGGTCACACCAGCCAGAGAAGCAGGTAGGCTAACTGCACATCTTCACAACTCTCTCTTCTCCAAATCTAACACCACATTCTTATCTAGCTCTGTAGCAGCCCTCATGTTGTGGCTTCACCTTCCTTTCTTCTCCCATCTCCAATTTATCATACAGCTATTACCCTCCAAATTTCTACCACCCACTCCACTCATTGCTTTATCTCAAATCCCCAGCTCCCGCAGGCATTCCCTGGGAACCCACAGGCTAGGGAAACAGGTAGGCTGACTGTGGATCTTGACCTCTCCCCTTCTCCTCCAAATCCAATCTCCCAGTCTTATCCCTCTCTAGCAGACCACCTGCTGTGCCTCTGCTTGAGCCAGGCTATCAATAGGGGTCTCTCTCTCCCTTCCCTCCTTCTTTCCTTCCTTCCTTCCTTCCTTACTTACTTACTTCCTTTCTTCCTTCCTCCCTTCCTCTCTCCATCCCTCTATTTCACTCTCTCTTTCTTTCTGCCCCCATATCCTGTGTATCATACATACAATCATCATTTCCTCCTCCCCCAACCTTCTGTCCATTCATCCCTTTGTCTCAGCCTCAAGCTCCGGCACTCAATCCCTGGGAACCTTGCCACACAGGCCAGGGAAGCAGGTAGCCTACTAAAAAGACACTTGCTAAACCATGTTCCATTGGTCCTCTATTCATAATTACCAGAAATTAGAAACAACCTAGATGCCCCTCAACAAATGAACAGAGAAAGAAATGTAGTACATTTACACAATGAACTCAGTTCTTTAAAGGATGAAATAATGAAATCTGCTCATAAATGGATGGAACAAGAACAAATCATCCTAGGAGAGTAACCCAGACCCAGAAAGACAAATATGGAATGTAATTTTTTATATGTGGATATTAGCTGTTAAGTCAATGATAATCATGCTACATTCTATAGAATCACAGATATTAGGTACAAATTAATGGAATAGGTAGAACAGATAGCTCTTCCTAGTAAAGGGAAATAGAATAGATAGTTATGAATGAACGAGAGGGAACTGAAATGAAGAATCAAGCAGGGAGGATGAGGGAATAGAGGGCCAAAGGAGGGACTAACAGGAGAGACAGCTAAAATTAATGGCCATTTGATGGGTAGTATAGAACATAATGCAATAGAAGTTTCCTAGAATATATACTGCTACAGTCCACAAGATTATTCAGTGAGATTTCAGCTGATAAAGTATATGGTCAATCCACCCGAATAAACACATTCTAAAGGAGGCAGGCACAGATACATCTAATGTTGGGGGTACTGGCTTTTGAATAATGGCTGTTCTTACATTAATCTCTTGTGATGTCATAGTGCTCTCTTTCTCTAAGTGGGACTTGACCCAAAAGATTCAACAGTATATAAATTATGGGACACAATTTTCTACATGTGCTGGTATATTACTTTTTTCTACTCTGTGGGACCTCCAGTGAAAATATTAGTCACCCAGTCAAAAACCATGGTTCCCACAATCTAATCTCCACTCTGTTCCCCAAGATAAACTTAAAAGTCATTTCCCTGCAATTATATTTCATTTGGCAGGACATTTGGTCAGGAGAGGAGTCTTTAAAATTTGGGGCCTTCAAAGATAGGGGTTGGCATGTCCAGGCTTGTGTGATTATTAGTCTTTCCTGATGAAAAAGGATTGGGTGTCCAAAATTTACACACAGCCAACTTGCAAAAGTGCTAACCTCAGTTGACCCTCACTCTAACCCTAAACAAACTATTTACTGTAGGAGAGACCCAACCAATCACCTTACTTGTAAGGCGGGGTCCCCAAGGATATTTTTTACTTATAAAGATTGCGGGCGTGCTCCCGGCAGCCCCTTCTGCTTTCCTGTTCTCCGCTGAAACCTCGGGTTCTGTAAGTCTATTTCCCAATTAAATCTGTATATATTTATTACAATTTCTGTCTGCATTCATTTACGCCGGTACAATTTACTCCCTATACCTACTCTCACTTTGGTTTATTGATACAGGATTTTAACCTAGGAAATTTACTGTCTGTGTCTTAACCCTGAAAGATAACAATGAAAAAATGTTGTTTATTTCACCATCTCTGGATAAAAGTCATCCCTTTCACATGGATGGAGCAAGGACAACACAGCCATTTGGCACAGGCAGCGGAAAATTATCAGGTCATGGATTTTGTACTATTCATCCATAAATCTCCCCTGTTCTAGCTGCTTATGGTGATAGATGTAATTTGTAGATGTGAGAAGTCTCTTTTAGCTAGCCATACTGGTGAAAACACTAATGTGAACCAGATTCCAAATGTCTTCTTCTGCAGTTATACTGGAAGCCATAGCAACCCTAATGCTGATCACAGATGTCCCAGCCACCTAGCAGAGAGAGTGTCGACTTCTGTGTCCCTCCCCACTTTGTTTTACATTTATCAATCACAAACCTCTAGTTTAATTAATCATGCCTAGTAATGTAGTATCATGCACAAACTCCCCTTTTTCCCTCTTAGAATTTAAAGCTCCCTAAATCAGCTTTTTATGCTTCTTAGTGTTTTCCAGGCATCTTTTTAGCTGTGCCTCCCTGGGGCCAATAAAGATGCTGACAATGTCACTTTGGATAGCTCTTGTCTGATTTATGACCCTGAGAGGGCACTGGAGTTGGTCTCCAAAAATGTCTCTTTAATATACATATATAAATGCAATCACCAAATAATTGATGAGAAAGAGCTCTAACTAGTTATCTCTTGTCATCAAATAAAGCTTCCACCCCAGGAACTGGTTATATATCATTGTGCTGTTGGTTGAAGGGGTCTCATGAGAAAGCTCAAACAACCCAAACTGTTGCCAAAGCTATAGGTTGCTCTCCACAAACTTATTTCAAGGTACTGTTGCTGAAGAAAACACTTAAACAACTTACTGAACATAGATAAGTGAAGTGTGTGACTAGGAAGGTCCTTCACTCCTCTAGGATAATGTTCTTGTTAAAGAAAGGTATTTGTATTAGTCAGAGTTCTCTAGAGTCACAGAATTTATATAATGACTCTCTCTCTATAGATAGATGATAGGTAGGTAGATAGATAGATAGATAGATATGATAGAGATAGATAGACAGATGGATGAACAGTCAGACAGATGGATGGAGAGATGATAGATAGATAGATATGATAGAGATAGACAGATAGATGAACAGCCAGATAGATGGATGGAGAGATAGATAGATAGATAGATAGATAGATAGATAGATAGATAGAGATGATAGAGATAAATGGATAAACAGTCAGACAGATAGATGGAGAGATAGATAGATAGAGAAATTTATTGGAATAACTTATAGGTTACACTCCAACAATGGCTAGCTGTGAAGGGAAAGTCCAAGAATCTAGTAGTTGCTCCGTCCCATGAGACTGTCTTAGCTGGTATTCTGTATATGCTCAAATCCCAAAGAAATAGGCTCCAATGTCAGTGAAGAAATGGATGTGCTCACAAGACAAGAGCAAGCAAGCAAATAACAAACCCTTCCCTCTTCCATAGTCCTTATATGGTTTGGGTCAATTCTGTATTCTGTCAATTATGTTTAAATAAATGCTGATTAGCCAGTAGCCAAACAGGAAGTATAAGTGGAACAATTAGTCAGGAAGTAGAGTCAGGACAATGAGAACAGGAGTTTTCTGGGAAGCAGGAAGCTCTTCCCACAGTCCTGTCCAGACACCAAAGATACAGGATGTGACCTGCCCTACTTAAAAAGGTACTGAGTCATGTGCCTAACATAGAAAAGAATAATGGATTAATATAAGTTATAAGAGTTAATAAGAAGCCTGAGCTAATGGGCCAATCAGTTTATATCTTATGTAGATTCTCTGTGTGATTTTCTTTGGGGCTAACCGGCTGTGGGACCTGGTGGGAAGCCAGAAACCCCAACAAGCAGGCCCTCATGTTACACTTATATAGGCTTATAGAAAAAGGTGTGGCCAAGATTAAATGTGTGCCTTCCTGCCTCAAGATCTGGATCAAAGGCATGTTGTTTTCCTGCCTCAAAATCCGGATCACAAGTGTGCCCTCTATTTCTGGATTATAGTTCATACAAGATATAGTCAAGTTTACAACCAAGAAGAGTCATCACAACTTATCCCTTGTCAATTTGACACATAATCATATCTCCTTATGCCATGATTAATTTCTAAATAGAAACAATAATCAGGTCATAATAATATATAAACACATAAGTATGAGAAATACAACTGCAAACACATAATATATATTTATCCAGCTCATATTAATGCCTAATATAATATAACTATCCCTTGCACAACTACAAATACATTATAAGTTTAGAATAGGTGGCAATGTCCCTTGGGGAGGTCATCTTTCTAGTATCTCAAACTAGTAGCTCTATTAGAATACAGAAATGCATTAAGTACAACTTTGAAAGTCCCCATATTCTATAACAGTTTCAAAGTCCAAAGTCTCTTCTGAGGCTCAAAGTAATCTCTTAACTGTAATCCCCTATGAAGTCAAAATAAAAAAGCAAATCACATACTTTCTACATATAATTGCATGGGATATACATTACCATTCCGAAAGAGAAAAAATAGAAGATGAAGAAATACTGGATCAAAGCAAGACCGAAAACCAACTAGGACTCCTAACTCTGGAACTGATGTCAAAGTGCTCTTCAGAACTCCAAATCCATTCAGTTTTCCTGACTTCAACACACTTCCCCCCCCCCCACCTACCTCTCTCTCTCTCTCTCTCTCTCTCTCTCTCTCTCTCTCTCTCTCGGGCTAGTTTTCTGTTATAAGCTTTCCTTGGCAGACCTTCCTAAGAGTGAACACTAAGAACCGCATAGCAGTTTTCTATTAGGCTATTTTAAATTTTCCTTTGCCAGCACAACTAATCCAAAACTCTTCAGTTTAGCCTCAGGCAGACTTTTGGGACATTGACAAAAACAGTCACATTCTTCGCTATAATATCACAAGAACAGTCTACAGGGCACATATTAAAATTCTTCTCTAAAACCTCTTGAGCCAGGTCCCCAGAGTTCAATTCACCCTTAAAACCACTCTCTTCAATATTCCCACTAGAATGGCCCATTAAGGCCCACTTATGGTATTAAACTACTTTTCTTTCTTTTAATTACATTTCACATTTTATTTTACATATCAACTGCAGTTTCCCCTTCCTCATTTCCTCCCACTCTCTAACCCTATCTCCTTTCTGCCTTGCCTCATCCACTCTTACTCTGTCTCCATTCAGAAAGGGTAAAGCCTCCCATGGGAGCCAACAAAGCATGGCATATCAAGTTGAGGCAGGACCAAGTTCTTCCCTCATTCCTCAAGGCTGAGTAAGGTCTTCTCCCATATGAAATAGGCTCCAAAAAAGACAGCTTGATATAGGATTCCCCTCTATATGCTATAAATATGCTTTATTATGATTGCTTAATAAAGAAACTGCTTTGGGACTATGGCAGGGAAGAATAGAGCAAGGCAGAAAAACTAAACTGAATGCTGGGAGAAAGAAGATAGAGTCAGAGCCATTTAGTCACTGAAGAAGACAGACACCCAGGAACCTTAATAATAAACCACAAGCCTCATGGTTAAATACAAAATAATAGACATGGGTTAATTTAAGATGAGAGAGATAGTTAATAAGAAGCCCAAGCTAATAAGCTGAGCAGTGTTCTAATTAATACAGTTTCTGTGTGATTATTTTAGGTCTGGGTGACCAGAAAATTACAAGCAGCCTCTGCTTACACCAACTCATACACCAGGAACAGGTCCTGGTCCCAATGCTATGGGCCTGTACAAACAGACCACGCTATATAACTGTCACCCAGATGCAGAGGACCTAGGTCAGTCCCATGTTGGCTTCCTAGCTGCCCATCTAGAATTCATAAACTCACACATGTTTAAGTCAGCTGTGTCTATGGGTTTTTCAGTCATGATATTGACCCCCCTCCTTGCTCAAATGAACCCTCCACACTCTCTTCAAGTGGGCTTCATGAGCTCATCCCAGTGCTTGGCTATGAATCTCTGAATCTCTTCTATCAGGTACTGGATGAAGGCACTATGATGACAATTAGGGTAGTGACCAATCTAATTACATAAAAGGCAAGTTCAGCCACCTTCTCCACTATTTCTAGGAGTCTTAGCTAGGGTCATCCTTAAGGGTTCCTGAGAGTCCCTGGTACCAGGTTTTTCCCTAACCCTATAATGCCCCCCTCTATCAAGATATCGCTTTCATTGCCCTCACTCTTTCTCTCCGTTTCTACCCACCTGGACCATACCGATCACTCATGTTCCCTTTTCCATCCCTCACCTCAACCCCCACCACAGTTTAACCCAGGAAATTTCATTTATTTCCCCTCACCAGGATGTGGTTCTTTGAGAAAATAAAATCTTATCAAAACTAACCAAAAGAGAAACATTGCCGAACTCTTTTTATGAGGCTATAGTTACCCTGATACCCAAACCACACAAAGATACAACAAAGAAAGAGAATTACAAACCAATCTCTCTTATGAGCATTGATGCAAAAATACTCAATAAAATACTGGCAAACTGAATCCAAAATAAATTTTTTTTTAAAAATCATACACCATAATCAATAGGCTTCATCCCAGAGATGCAGGGATAGTTCAAAATACAAAACTTCATCAATGAAATCACCAGATAAACAAACCAAAAGAAAAAAAATACGTAATTATCTTACTAGATGCTAAAAAATAACAACAAAATTCATCGACTTTTCTAATTAAAAATCCACATTCCTCCAAACAAAAGCACGGTCAATCCTATCACAAAACCGCAATCCCTGCTACCAACTTCTATCTTAGTGTTTCTATTGTTGTGAAGGGATACCACAACAATAGCAATTCTTATAAAAGAAAATACTTAATTGAGGCTGGCTTATGGTTCAAAGGTATACTCCAGTGTAATAATTGCGGGAAACATGGTAGCATAAAGGCATACATGGTACTGGAGAGGTATCTGAGAGTTCTACACCTGGATGCAAAGGCATCAGAAGACACTGTGAAATACACTGGGCCTAGCTTGAGCATATAAAGCTTCAGAGTCCACTCCTGGTGACACACTTCTTTCAACTTTGTCACACCTACTTCAGCAATGCCTGCCACTATTCACACTCACAGAAATAAAAGAAAAGATCTTAAAATTAATATGGAATTATAAAGGACCACAATTGACCAAAACAATTCTGAGAAAAAGAGCAACCCCTAGAGGGGTTACCATAGTAATATAAACAATGTGGTACTGGCATCAAAACAGACCTTTAGTTTAGTGGAAGAAAATTAAAGACCTAAACATTAGTATGTACAACTAAAGCCATCTCATATTCAACAGTGAAGCCAAAGGCATGCACTGGAGAAAATATATCATCTTGAACAAATAGTTCTGGGAAAAGTAGATACATATATGTAGAAGAATGCAATTAGTCTCGTATCTATCACATTGTACAAAAGCTAATTCTACAGTGGACCAAAGACCTGTAATGGAAAACCTGAAACTGCTAGAAGAAATCTTCAGCAATATACCACAGGACATAGATGTAGGAGAGACTTTCTAAATAGGCACCATTTCCCCAGGAATAGAAACCAACAACAATTGACAAAGAGACCTTATAAAAGCTTCTGCAAAGCTGAAGACGCAATGAATTGAGTGAGGAGGATACCCAAATAGAAAAGCATATTTGCCAGCCATACATATGACAGAGGATGGATATCCAGAATATATTTTTTAAAAACTCATAAAACAGAATCAAAAAATATAAATGACTCTCCCAAAACTGGGCCTGGGGAAAGAACTGAACATTCATAAAAGAATAAATAAAAAATAGCTAATGACTCTCTCAAAAATGTTAACTACTCCAAATAATTAGTGAAATGCAAATCAAAATGATGCTGATACTTCATCTGACCCAGTCAAAAGGGCAAAGATCAATAAATATTTGACCAAAAAATGCTAGAAAGGATGTAAGGAAAAGAGAAACCCTATGCAGTGTTTTGTACTGTGCAAACTGGCCCAGCTATTCTGGAAACCAGTGCACATATACCCAAAAATGTAAAAATAAATCTACCATATGATATATTACATATGCTCAAAGTATTGGACATCTGACTCAATAGATATGTTCTCAATCATGTTCATTGCTACTTTATTCAAAATAGCTAGGGAATGCAAACAACCTGAATGGCCTTCAAGTGAGGAGTGGATAATTAAAATGTGTTAAATATCCCTATGGACAACAGTATTCAGTTGTAAGCAAAATAAAATAATAAAATTTGCAGATAAATGGATGGCACTTACAAAGATAGTATTGAATGAGGTACCTCAGACCAAGAGAGACACTTCATGTTCTCTCTATCTGGAATTCCTAACTCCAAGTCTTCAGATAGAAGTATATAACCTGGAATAACTGCAGAAATCAGAAAAGTAAAACAGGACCATAATGGGGTAAACAAGGGAGAGGGAAAGAAAGGGAAGGAAATGAATGCAGAGAGATGGAGGAGGATAAAATAACAGCAAGAATGTCTGAAAAGGCATAAGGCATCATACTATATTCTACTTAAAATCACATAAAATACGTGTAATTTTGGGTATGCATACATAACTTAAATGAACTTAGCATATCTGTGCTTCCCTCCAAGGGTCAAAGACTGACTATCAACAATAATCCCAAAACCATGAATAAAAAGTACCCTTTTGAGTTGATGGTTAGGGTTGTCCAAGATACTCCCAAAACATTACAGGATATTGTTACTACTCTTGGCTGTCCGCCAGTAGTAGAAAGTACATCATGACTGCTGGAAACACCATGTACTTCAGACACAGGCCTAGAGGACCTGAATCTGACCTGAAAACCTTCTCTGTGATGATTAGCTCTTTCATGGTACCAGAAGGCACCATTCAAGGTTCCCAGGGAGGGAAATAACCAACAGTCCTACCCAACTAATATGCCTATGAACCACAACAATGACCAGTGTGACACTATAACGCTAAGGATGAAATAGTAACATGTATACCTTGGCAGTAACTAACAGATCACTAATTAATTGGACCTAAGGTCTGTTCAATAAGAGAAAAATCATGTTAGTTGCTGAAAAGTTAGCCAACTACCTGAGGTTAGTGAAGTTATGGATTTCTTTTTTTGGTTTTTCGAGACAGGGTTTCTCTGTGGTTTTGGAGCCTGTCCTGGAACTAGCTCTTGTAGACCAGGCTGGTCTCGAACTCACAGAGATCCACCTGCCTCTGCCTCCCGAGTGCTGGGATTAAAGGCGTGCACCACCACCACCCGGCCAAGTTATGGATCTTTGAGGAGAACATACAACTACAATTTACTAAACTAGAGTCATTTCTAACTACATTCTAAATATTTATCCTTATACCCAGAGATAAGCATAGTTCTTACCCTCAACAAAATTTCTCTTTGCAACAGATGAAGATAATTATAGATAACCAGACCTGACAAAATGTAGAGAGCAATTATTTATTACCCAGTCCCAACTGAACAAAATTTCCTCACCTAAGGCTCAGGGTTCATTGTGGAAAAGAAGACTGTAGAAGGCAGAGGAACAGGAAGTTTGCCATGAGATTGTCTCTCAGAAATGCTAGAGAGTCTATACTCATATAAATCTCATCCACATAGCTGCCCACAAGACCTGGAAGATAATGACATGAAAGGACATACGTGAAAGGTTATATTAAATATAAATAAGAAAGCTCATAGGACCTGAACCTGAGACAAAGAAGTATGGCACCTGGGGGATGCTCAAAGTGTGAGAAAGGGGTCTTTCTCAGGGAAGAGCCTACTAATTGCTTATTGTGGTGGTTTGAATAAAAATGACCCCTCAAAGAAAAGACTTAAATACTTGGTCACCAGGAAATGAAATTATTTAAAAATATTAGGAAGTGTGTCCTTGTTGGATGAAGTGTGACACTAGGGGTGGGCTTTGAGGCTGCAAAAAGCCCATTCTAAGTCCAGAGTTTCTCTTTTTCTGCTGCCTGCACATATGGATACAGAACTTCTCTAGGACCATGTCTGCCTGCCTGCTGCCATCCTTCCTGTAATGGTGATAATGTGCTAAACCTCTCAAACTATAAGCATCTGCTAGTTATATGCTTTCTTTTATAAGAGTTGTGGTCATGGTGTCTCTTCACAGCAATAGAACACTAAGAGAGTTATCAAATACCAAGTAGTCAGTCATGAGATCATACGTATACAGGTAAACTTATACAGATTAAAGAAGTTAGTTTATGTATAATTTATTGTGTGTATCTCTCTCTGTATATCTCTTTTCTCTGTATCTCTCTCTCTGTGGTGTGTGTGTGTGTGTGTGTGTGTATACGAATAAAAGGCTATGAATTTTAGAAAGAGCCATGTGATTCATGGGAAGTGTTGGAGGAAGGTACATGAAGGAGAAAAGGATGTAATTTTATTGTAATTTCAAAAAATAAAAATCATTGCAAAAACTGTTGAGATTTTTATCTTAGTCCAGTCAAATGACTAATATTAAAAAGAAAAAAGACAAGAAGTGATAGTGAGTATATAGGAAAAAGGAAACCCTAACACATACATAGTTGTTGGGTGTGCAAATTGTTGTAACCACTGTGGAAATCATGATAAGAGTTCCTCAGAAACTTAGAAATAGACATAACACATGGCTGACTTATTATGTGATAATGTCATATGATGCACCCCAATCCTACTAATTTCCGGGTCCTTCATGCCTGCCCTCTACCCTTGCAGCCTCTCCACCAAATAAGATGAACAGGGCCAGCTCTCCTGTGAGCATGATGAAGGGTAGGGCTAGCTTTCCTGATGTGAGGTCAGCTTTCCTGTATGCAGGGCCAGCTCTCCTGTGTGTGTGGGGGGGGGGGTGGGCAGATCACCTGCCCTTGTGGTGTTGTGCAAGGAGGGGCAGTTCTCCCAGGCCCATTGAGGGTCGGGCTCATTTCTACCACACCCATGACACTGGGACCAGTTCTCCTAGAAGGGGTAGAGCTTTCCTACTGAGGCAGTCCCCAAGGAACAAGATCAGCTCTCAGTTGATCAGGCCACCCATGCTACCTCTCCCATGGCCCCAAAGGTAACATAAACTAAGGACATCACCACAAAACACAGTTGTACTAATGCCATGGACACAGACATGGCCCTAGGCCACACCTCAGGCTGAGATGTCACCATAGTCCTGAGAGGCAGAGCAGGCCAGTCAGATCAGCACGGTTCAAGCAACAGTGTGGCCCTTGAATACCTGTGTGGTCTTAGGTGATAGCCAAGATCTGGATATCCACACAGTTTTTGGTGGTAACACAGACTCCAAATACAGTTGGGTCATGGACTCAGACATGGTCCTTGACTGCAGCTCAGGCCCCAATGTCACCATGACCATGTGGAAGCTCAGGACACTCAGATTAGTATGGACTCCTGGAGGCAGCATGGCTCTTGAACATTGTGGTGTTTTGAAAGAATATGGTTCCTAAAGGCAGCCACTGTGAGATGTGACCTTATTGGAGTAGATGTGGTCTTGTGTCACTGTGGAGGCAGGCTTTGAGGTCTCATATATACTCAAGCCACACATAGTGATTCAGACCACTTCCTATTGTCTGTGAGACAAGATGTAAGAACTCTTAACTCCTCTAGTGCCATATCTGCCTGCAGGCTGCTATGCCTTGCTTTGGGATAATGCTCTTGTACATTGTCAAGATTTGTCACTCATATTAGTTTAATAAAAGGCTGATTGGCCTGTAGCCAGGCAGGAAGTATGAGTGACAAGACTAAGAGAATTCTGGGAAGAGGAAAGGCAGAGTCAACCACAAGCCAGACACAGAGGAAGCAAGATGAGAATGCCTTACTGAGAAAAGGTACCAACCCACATGGCTAAACATAGGCAAGAATTATGGATTAATTTAAGTTGTAAGAACTAGTTACTAATAAGTCTGAACCAATAGGTCAAACAGTTAATAATATAAGATTCTCTGTATTTCTTTGGGACTGAATGACTGTAGGACCGGGTATGGCAGAACTTTCCATCTACAATGATCCCCTTCATCATCTGATCTATAAGCAAGACATGTCATATTTTCATTTATTAGAGTTTCCATGGTCATGGTGTGAAGTAATAAGGGCGCAGCGGGGCTGCGTCCCCAACACCCCAGCCGCCTGCCCGGCTAGCTTATGCCCCGAAATAATTACACGGACACTGTATTCTTTTAAGCACTGCTTGGCCCATTCTCTTCTAGGCTAATTCTCACATATTAATTTAGCCCATTTCTAATCATCTGTGTATGGCACCCCAAGGTGCGCTTACCAGGAAGATTCTAGCCTATGTCCATCCTGGGTCGGAGCTTCTTAGCGTGCATCTGCCCAGGAGCCAGGAGCATGGTGTCTCACTCAGGCGTCTGCTCCCGAGAGGAAAGCGGTCGAGTCTCTGAGCTCACTTCCTCTTCCTCCTAGCATTTTGTTCTGTTTACTCCTCCCACCTATCCTCTAACCAATAAAATGGGCCAATGCAGTTCCTTTATTAGCCAATGACCTTCCTCCATCATTGGTGTCTCTTCACAACAATAGAAACCCTAAGACAGATATCATCATGGTTTCAGTTGGTGACAGAAACTTCTTTTGAAGCAGACAAAAACCATTACAGAAAGTCAAAGCTGGTCAAAATGCAGAGAACATGGACTGGTACTCAACCACACTACAGTACAACCCCTCCTACACATAAGACTCAGGAAATCCCTTGTAAAAGATATAGAAAGATTATAAAAATCCAAGACAGCAGAACATCTACTGTGAGACTGTTTCTTCCAGAACACTAAATGGATTAAAATGCACACACACACACATGGAAGCATGCATGCACACATGTGCACACACGCACACACACACATACATTAGAGAAATGGATGCCAAGAGTTTGACAGGGAGTAGAGCAGGAGTATTGGAAAGAAGAGAAATATGTAAATGTAAAAAGAAAATGATGTAAAATACAGGACTAATAAATGAATGTCAAAGCTAACGGAAAGGTAAAAGGAGATTATGGTACCTACATACAATGGAATTTTATTGAGCTATAAAGAAAACTAAAATTATGAAATGTGCAAGGAAATACATGGGGTTGATATATAATAGCCAATAAAAATAATACACTGAGTGAGACAATCCAGACCCGCACAGATGCATGTCATATGTTCTCATTCACATTTGAGTTTCAGTGTTCAGTCTTTAGTTTAATTTAGACTACTCACAGAATCCAGAAAAGTAGAACTGGGAGAGGGAGAAAACTCTTAACATAGAGGGCATAGTGGAGCACTGGTGACATGAAGGGGAAAATAATTGGGAGAAAGGTTTAAGAAGGGAGAGGGATGGAGTGCACAAGCACATGCAGAAGAAAGCAAAATGGGGATGTTTCGAATCTTATTTTGGGAATCCAGCAGGAGATTTGTATGAAATTTTGGTGAACATTAGTAAACTATATTATAGACAAATGTCTTCTGTAAAAGTAAAGATACAAATCATAATTTATATATTCCTTTCAATAAAAAAATAATTCTATACAAGTCCAAAACAGTCATATTTTAAAGGAAAATCTTAAAAAGAAAAGGGAGACTTTGTTATCTAATAATAGGTAACACAATAGTTAATACTGGAATATTGAAAACTCGCTCACTAAGGTTTTAAAGGTGTGCACGAAGATGGGCTAAGCCTGTAGCAGTGTGATAGGCTATTTATCCAACATGTGCTAGGACATGAGTTTAATCTCCAGAATGAAAGGAGGAGAAAGAAAAGAATAAGAAGGGGAAAAAAGAAGAAATATACCATGACTATTAATTTTCTACAGTATTGTACTGAAGAACCTATCAAGTGAAATAAAATAAGAAAAAGAAACAAATGCAATTAAAACAAAACTTCATTATTACATTTTTGTTTGGGATTCTGTTGTCATGGTTATTTTGTGACAGAGTCTCATGGTATAGCTTTTGCTAGCCTGAAGAAAGGTCACTGTTTAGGCCAGAGTGGCCTCAAATGTTGGGCAATCTTAATGCCTCTGCCTCCTAGGTGCAGGGATCATAATCTTGCACCAGGTAAACATTTCATTTGCAGATATTATGTATATACAGAACAGAGCAAGGTAGGTATGTAGCTGTACCCCTGTAGTCCACATACTTAAGAGTCTGAGGAGGAAAGAGCACTAAATTCCAGGTTAGTAAAACTAACTTAGGAAACAAAGTAAGGCCTTCATTAAAAACAAAAAGTAGCCAGGGGTGGTGGTGCATGCCTTTAAGCCCAGCTCTTGGGAGGCAGAGGCAGGCAGATCTCTGTGAGTTAGTTCGAGGCCATCTTAGTTCTACAAGCGCTCGTTCTAGTACAGGCTCCAAATCTACAGGGATACCCTGTCTCAAAAAACAAAACAAAACAAAAACCTAAAAAAGTATGTACTATTAAGATTAATGCATTATATAAGTTTAATTGTTATATAAAATTTATCTTAGAAAAGTAGTTTTATTTTTATGAATATTCTAGCTATATAATTTTTATTTTATTTTTATTCTTTATTGAATATTTTCAAAAGTTCATTATGCACTTTCTTGTACATTTATTGTGGGCTTTTTCATAAACATTTTGAAGCACCCACTACTTCTGTGAGATCCACTTTGTCAGCGTAGGTCCTTATTTAATCCTGTTAACTAAAACTACAAATGGAAAGCAATTACAAGTATATCATAACAAGTCTATCACTTAGTTTAAATATTCCATTCAACATGGATCCAAACTGTATCTTTTACTATTAAATAGCTTTATATGTGTTATGGCACAAATCATAAATGGATATATTTCATAAGGTGATATATTGTTCTGTATTGTCTTACCTTTAATCCCATATAAAGTTGTATCTTGGTGTTAATTTTTGATAATAAGAAATTTTGCTGTATCCTAGCAATTGCGTCATGGAAATCTTTGAACGGATACATGAAAGACTTTGGTAGATGCAATTTTGATCATGACTGATTTGCCTATTATATTTACAACAATCTTCTCAAAGTAACCAAGAAATGATGCATCTATCTCCACAGTAGCATTTTTATTCTTTCATTTTCATTTCATCTTCATTTGCTGTATCTTCAAGTTGGCCACAGTCAATGAATATTCAACTAATTGTCATTTTGTCCAACCCTAGTCTTCATCATTGGCAATGGAAAACAGATGAAATAAATACATTTTGTTATCACCACCTTTTCAGCCAGATTATCATCAATTTATTTCATCATAGCAAGATAAACATTGATATCATGTCTTCTTTTCTTTCATCCTATAGAAATTTAATAAAATCAAATGAAATTAAACATTATAATTTTCTTCTCTAAATCTAAGTTTTGCATTCAAAGCTAAATAGTAGTGATATTTTTTTTCTAACTTAAACTTAAGATAACTTAAATGCATTCCTTGGAAATCTTCCTTAACTACATTGCTCCGACAATTTCATAAATATGAATAATAGGTAAGTGGATTCTGATTGCTATGTAAAGCTAAAGGCTAAATCCGGGCTTAATGTCCTTTTGATAAGGCAACTGCATCAAATGATAAAGGTTATTCATATATATAAGCTTGATAAAACTTGAGCACTCACTGGAACTGGTGATTTGAGCCTTTTATCA
The DNA here is from genome assembly GCF_018167655.1 of Microtus oregoni. Taxonomy (NCBI): domain Eukaryota; kingdom Metazoa; phylum Chordata; class Mammalia; order Rodentia; family Cricetidae; genus Microtus; species Microtus oregoni. Next base: position 372,613 of record NW_024544825.1, read on the forward strand.
AAGATTTTTAATGCAAGTAGTATGAAATGCATAAAGTGAGGTAGAATAAATTGGAATCATGAAACCTTCTCAAATTTTAATATTTTCAGGTTCCTCTATACTGTCATTTTCTATTAATTTTAATAATTTCCATTTCTTCTGATTCTTTTGCCTCCTTTCCCACTAGATCTTGCATTCCAGACCATCTTTGCTAAATACACATATTTTCCTACTGTCATATATTTATTTATTCATATTGTTCCTCAGGAATGGTTGAACATTCTCTTCTTAGGTCTCTCAAATTGCGTTTATGGTGAAGCTTTATAATTCAGTTTATATTTCTGACTCTCCCACTAAAAGATAAACTCATTAAAGTATTTAAATTCTGATAGAGGTGGGAAAGGCTGATTCTTTGCTGAGAGGGGAAATGAATATATGGCAAGCAAAGCTAATACATACAATAATGTGAACTCAGGTCTACATTAGAAAGGAAAACTTCAACATTTTTGATTACACAGTTCGAAAGAAAATTAGTAAATAAATCCATGAAAAATATTTTTAAATGAAGAGGCACAAAGGATGTTTAATTAAAATAAAATTTTCTGAAGTAAATTGTTAGTGTTTTATTTCCTTCCTGTTGGAAAGGATCTCATTTCCTTTTGGTTTTCAAACACTCCATGCAGAAAAATATACTTCTCACTGTGTCCCCTGAACAACTTATCAGAAGTTCTAAATATTTACATAGAGCATATGCACAAGGGAATCTACTACAATTTAAATGTGCTCAGTTTCTTAATTATTTATGTTTTCTTTCAGAATTATATGAGATCATAGAAGTCCCCTTCTTGAAATCACACAGCCTTATATCCAAAGCATTTTGGACTTCCTAAAAAAAATGACCTATCTAGTAGAGAATTATTGAACAAACTATTTATGTTTGCTCAAAAATAACATAAAATTTTTGTGACAGAGACATTGTAATTAGAATTTTCAACAGCAATATTAACCTTCAAATGCCTCAAAGCAAAGTTTTCAGTTATCACATTTTTCTTACATTCTTGTATTTTTGCTCTTATTTATCTTTTCTATAATTTGTAATTGAAATAACTTCCTATAGCTGTTACTTCATGACCAATGGAAGGCCATCACTAGAGAAAACATATTATGAGTACTGAATTTTCAAATTTACACTAAAATGGCTTGATCAGCGAGAAAACAACCCCATTGTCCTCAATATGCTCTGTAAAATAATTCAAGCTTCCTACAAGGATATTGTTTCTGGAAGCACTGTGTCAAATTCCCCTGGGAAAGCAATGCACATACCTCCACAAGGGCCATGTTATAGTGCCTTGTTCCTCCCATATTTTTTTAATCGCACAGTAGAATTGTTTACACATGGTTCCTCTGCAATACATCTTTGCTAGGATTCGAAAGAATGAATAAGTAGAAATTCTCAAACTTAATACTACACAGTAAGTCTTCCTTTACAATCTTCTTTGAAGATTTCACAGTGTGGTATGATAACTTATCATCCATAGTAATGAAGCAATAGCTTCATTTCTCTGAGAAATACTGCATTTAATTTTTTTTTGAGAAAGGATTTCTTCCATCTTCCATTGGTACTTAACCAGAATTATTTTTTGCCAGTGAAATAATTTCCATTGCCTCGTGCAAAATTTCTTCAATATGGTCTGAGTTATGTGACACAAGGAGCTCCTTCATGATGCATCAAAAGCATCAAGCTGGAAAATGTATACTTTAAGTGGCTCAGTATCTGTTTATCTTTCTCTAGTTTCAGTTCACAAAGGTTTTGGGTTTCTTTCTACACCTCTTCAACAATTATCGTTTTATGTTTCTTTTCATAGAAAAACTTAGTTGTTGTAAAAATTACGACTATGCTCAAAATAATGTACCTTGTATATGTCTAAGCTTATATTCTAACATCGAGTTATATTCAACAAAAGTATGCCTGGAATTTTATTGGATCTCTTAGAAGCAACAACCTTTAAAGTTCTTATTGTGAGACTTGTATCTGAATCTTGCCATAATTTTAGTTATTCACAACTCACAACTGATGCCCCATCCCCCCTAAGAAGAATGGATTTGTCTTATAAAAGAATATTTAAATTTGCAAAGGTTAAAATGAAAAGAAAAAGACAAATATGAGAAAAGGGGGGGAAGAAACAGTGCATTAAATCAGACAGGAGAGTCTTTGTAGGGTAAACTTTGTGAACTACTTACCAGAATAAAACTATTAAAATATATTTCCATAAAACCATGCAATGTACAATGACAGCATGAAAGTGTGTTTCAAATTTTTTAAAGGACTGGAACTCTGCAAAGAATTCATTATCCACGCTTAAGCCCAAGCATTTAAGAGTTTTCCACTCAGCCATAGAGTTTCGACCACCAACAATGGACTTTAACAAAAACAAATGAATAAGTAGAGTTAAAAATGTTACTTGGAATTGTATTAAAACCAGAAAGCAACTGGAAAATGTTTTGTGATATTAGTCAAGATGTAGTACTTTGCAACAACAACAATGAAAATCACTATTTATTTTCTATCAACCATAACAATCAGGAAGTTAGATATATGAAGAAAAACAGTAGAAAATTATATAAAAAATAATCTGTTTTCAAGGTTTGGCATTAGTACTTTTTAGATATTGTGAATAGTTGTGGATATGTTTGTGTGCTTCAAGTAACAGTTGTATGAAAAACAATGCAAAAAATATGTAAAAAACTTTACATATTAATATATTCCAATACTAAAATGTAGCTAAACATGTAAATATCAATAAGAGGAAACACTCTAAGTTTTAGCTAATGATCTCTCAATTTTCCTTAATACTTAATAAAATCCTGAAAGCCCCAAGTGATTGCAGCATCACCTTGGAACTAATTTAATGGAGATATGAATTAAAATTTAAATGCAGGAAAGAGTCTTATATATTCTTTGATATAATTCCTGAATTTCTTATTAGACTTAAATTTTGTAGTGTATTTTCACTTATGCACTGATATTGATCTAAAAACAGAAAAAAAATATAGGTCAACGAGACAAAGTAACTTAATCAATAGTGGGAGCTAGGAGAATCAAGATTAATGAAATATGATTATAAATACACATGCACACACTCACAAAACATCTTTTTGCATCACTATGATGTTGAATGTGAAGCTGCTCATCTCTTAGAGACTTTGGCAAATCTAATTCTAATTTTCATAACAAAAATATCAAAAAACATATTGCCTCTTAAAAGCTTGTTCTTTTCTGAAGGTAAATAGATTGGGAATGAAACTGGGGGAAAGAGGAGGTGGGAGGGAGGAGCCTAGAGAACTGGAGGGAAGGAGAAACTGATTGGATGATTGTATGACAGGCAAATCTATTTCAATATTTTTTTAAAAAAAAAAACCTAGAAGTGATTATTTCTACTGGTGTTTTGTCTATATGCACACTTCTAATTTCATATTAGTTTTTTTGAGAATTTTATTTAATGTACTTTGATCATATTCATCCCTTCCCTCTATTCCTCTCAGATCAAACAAACTCACTTCCTTACTCACTCAATTTGATGTCCCCTTTTCTGTCCTCCTTCACCTGTCTTACTGCTCTAGCTACGCAGTTAATCACTATGCTAAGCAGGAGTGGAAAGAATGGAAAATCTTGTCTTGCTCCAGTAAAGAATTATTTAATGATAACCAGGATACAAAAATCTTACAATGGTTATTAGATGTCTTTACATTTGTATTCTACCTATTTTTAATTAATTTACATTCAAAAAACAAAATGATGGGCTGGAAGATGACTTGATGCTTAGGAACAGTTGTTACTTTTGAAGAGGACCTTAGTTCCATGCCCAGCACCCACGTGGTGGCTCACAACTTCTTTGTAACTTTAGTTATATGGGGAGCTGATACCCTCTTCTAGTCTTCATAGGCACCAGACATGCACATGTTGCACATATGCATGCATACATGCAAATAAACGTTTATATAACATAAAAATAAGTATATATTTAAAAAGTAATAGGAAATCCATTTGTAAACCTAAAGTCATGATTTTCAAATTTGGGTCACTTTAAAAACATCATCATCAACACTGTCATTAATTACCTTATTGTTACATATCAGATATTTAGAAGAGATTCCAGTATATAATAGGTTGTCTGAAATAATTATTTAATGAGAATTAGTTAATTAATCCAATGACTGTACATTCCCATAAATAGCATCAAATTACCAAATTTACTTCAATAATTTTTGGTTTTGTTTTGTTTCATCTTCATTGATGGCTTTTGTTATTAGAAGTATTATAACTGTCTTGTAGCAACTCTATTTCATACCAGAAGAAAAAGAATGATTTGTTGGAAAGTAGAGACAAGAAAAGAAAAGAAAAATAAAGACAATCAAAATTAGTTACACTAACTGTAATTTGAATAAAATAAAGGATGCAAAGTTTTGGATCTATTTGATTTGGGACATATTTGATCCACTCATTTTCTTTATGTTCTTGTGAATTTGAATTTGGTAAGGGATATAAATAATGGAGGAATTATTTTCTTTGAAATTACCTCTCAAAGAAAAGCCTGTACTGACTCTTTCTGTCAGTATTAAATTGCCCCCTGCACTCAAAGGTACACTTCTTGAAAGCTCATCTACACTTCTTCCTCTTTTCTAGAATGGTGCTGGTAGAAATAATGCTTGGAATGTAATTTAGGTTCAAAGAAAACTATCACATTTATCAGGAAATGAAATTCAAAATGGCTCTTAAGGAAGCTTTTTAAATAGCCAGTCAGTAACAATCCAGGGGAAAAATGGTGTAGCTGAGCTTTTTAACACCAGTCCTTTTGTAAAAACTGAACTGCATTATTCCTCAGAAATTGCTAATTGCTGTGCTGATACTCCCTGGCAAACAACGGAGGCTGCATGTTAGAAAACCATCATCTCCCATACTGTGGATGCTCATTGATTCTTTCTTTGACAACATAATGTGATGTAGATAATAAGCTATTGTAGAAAGAAGGGCCTGGCTGCAGGAGTGAGATTATAACTCCTCCCCTTAAGGATATAAAGGAAACAAAGAATACACCCTTAATATGCCACACATTACATCTCCGTTTATTTCTCCAGGGACTATAAATTATTTACAGCATAGAAGTTCAGATGAAAATCGTGTCATTCTATGCATAAAACTTCTAGAATTTGATTTGAAATACTGTAAGTGGAGGGCTCCTGCAAAGCATTGAAACACCTTATTCCACACTTTGGCACTGGAGGTGTCCTCCTAAATCTTAAAATAATTATCCAGATGGAATCCTCTTTAGGTAATGTGCCAAGGGGTAGAAAAAAGGAAAATCTCAGCTGACAAAGAGATGGAAGGTCCTGAGCCTCCTTAAGAGGAGTGTGAAAATCACAAAATGATGTGTCACTATTTGCTTTTTGTTATCTCTTAATTATTGGTTATTTAAAACAGAGCTGCAAATGGTGAGTATTATATTTATCTTCAATTACCTCCATAAGTCAGAAGCTTCTAACATGAAAAAGAACAGCAGATCAGATAGCATAAAGCAAGAAAGGATATTCTTTGAAAGAATATACTAAAGATAACATAATCCTAAGAGGCAATTCTGATGGAGCAACCAGCAATATCTTCTGTCTTCACGACTCTGTCATGCTTTTCATTTTGTGAATAAGTGATATAACTCAAAACAAAAAGAGCGAGATAAAAGATTATCCAGAATTATTTCCAAATATCACAATATTAGAGTGTCTCTCCGATTTCTTTCAAACATAAAAGAAATGACATTCTCCTTACTCCCTTGAATTGATGGCTGCAAGACCCAAAGGAAGACTTTAAGTTTATTCCCAAATTCTTCAAATTAATAAGCATGGGATCACATAATACCTCAACTCTTTACGTTTGATGAGTTCTGTTTTATTAGCTATCAAACAGACATCAAAAATGAATATAAATACAAAACTACTGAAAATATGTCGCTAGCCAGACAAAATAATATTTTTGCACATTTACAATTGAGACACAAATGCTTTTGTTAATGTAGTGTGTTTTCTTTCACACATGTTCATAAAATATACATTCCATTGTCTCCTTTATTTACAAAAGCACTCTAGTGAAACATCTTGACATTCAAAATGTCTTGCCCAATTTATTTCCCACATGACAAATGATGCACAGCAATAGGCACAGTTATAAGAATGGAAATCTACCAATTAAATATGGGCACACTTTTCCCCTTACTTGAAAGTTACTATGAAGTAAGACAGCTGACCATAATTTAACATGTAAATTTTAATAAAAAGTGACAGTGAAAGTAACAGGCACACATTACACCAAGCCTATGACTCTAATTATTTAACTGATAAAACTAAACAAATAAGTCAATAAATCTATTAGATGTATGCACATTTTTCAGATGAAGTAAGAATGGACCAGGGTACACAGTACAAAAATATACTAAGCAAAAAAGAAAAAGAGTAAAATTACACACATATATATATGTGTGTGTAATTATATATATATATATATATATATATATATATATGACTAAAATTCATCAAGCATCACTAAAACAGCAGAATTTTAATGAATTTTACTTCAGAAGAAAGCACCTTGAGATTACCACTTTTAAAATGCATATATTATTTATTTATGAATGTACTTTTCAAAACTGCCAAATTTCATTAGAAATACTGAAACAAAAGTACTGCTCCCAACTAAACTGCAATACTTATATGTACGAACATAAGTATACATAAGTGATGAAATTTTATTGAAAGTTTTCTTTTAATTTTTTTATAAAAAGTAAATTTTTAAACTTTAACTTGTGAACAAAAGCAATATAAGTAGATTTCCATTAACTAATTTGACATAGTACTTGTGAGAATCACCCAGTAGAAAATGTTCTCATGTATGTCTAGCAATGGGATTGAAGAACTAATTGGAAAAAACTCCAAATTAATAACAGTCCAGGTTCAAATAGCTTCATTACTGAAATCCAACAGTTCTTTAAAGAATTAACATTGTGGTCTATAAAATAGCACAGAAATGAACACTGGTAAAAATTTTGTGAAACAAATATTAATCTACTACCAAAAACAGGTGAAGACAAAACAAAAAAGAAAGTGTAAACCCATCTCCCTGTTGAACATACATGCAGAAGTTCTCAACAAAATAATTGAAAACTAAATTCAAAAACACATCATAAAGATCATTCACCACAATCAACTTGAATTCATTCCAGAGATGTAGGGATGTTCAGCATATAAAAATCAATAAACATTACATAAATACATTCAAAGGCAGAAATTGCATGATCATCTCAATATAAGCAGAAGGGCTTTTTACAAATTACAACATCACTTGATGATAAAATTTTTGAAGCTAGAAATAAAAGAAACAAACCTCAACATAATAAGGTGCTTTATATAATAAACCTATAGCTGGTATTATATTAAAACATTTAAGAAAAAAGACCTCAAGCATTTCCATTAAAATCAGAAGCAACTAGGCAGTGGTGATACAGGCCTTTAATCCCAGCAATGGGGAGGCAGAGGCTGGTGAATCTCTGTGAGTTCAAGGCCAACCTGGTCTACGAGAGCTAGTTCCAGGACAGGTTCCAAAGCTACAGAGAAACTCTGTCTTGAAAAAAAAAATCAGAAACAAGACAAGGTTATCTTCTTTCTCTCTACATTCAATATGGTGCTGAAAGTATTATATTAACTACAGCAAGAAAGCCAAGAAAGGCAAATAAAAGGTGTACAAATAGGAAAGAAAGAAGCCAATGTATTCCGTTTGTGCCCAACTACCAGCAGTTTTCACTCAAGCAGGAAAATTCCTGATTGAAGGGGAACTTTCTAAGATTAAGATTTAAATGAGGCCTTAAGTGGTTATGCAGGACTGGTCACAAGAAGGTCCATTCAGATTTCTAGAACTAACTAACCTCCAGTCAAGATCAGTGTGTAAGAGATCAAGTCAGTGAACATTCCAACAAGGAGTTGGATGGGGACGTTCATGAATCCTCACCCCTCACTGAGAGACAGCCTGTGGTTTCCTGGGGAGGGAAAGTTATTTTCTTTTAAAGATATGGATCCTGGTATGTTGAACCATTAATAGGTCCACCACATTCCAGTGGATGGCACTATACTCATGAGTACATGGACAGCTCATAGCACATCAACTGGACTCCACAGTACATAAAAACAGAAGTAGGAACACAAATTTGGGAGGGTGTGCAGATGTGCAAAGTGGATTTGGAAAGACTTGGGAAAGTAGTGGAGGTGAATCTGACCATAACATATCATATGCAGGCATTAAATTTTCAAAAAATAAAATATTAGTTTTTAAAGAAGAATCAATTTATTCAATTGAAGTCCAAATATCAAATTTCCCTTTTTACTTTCCCCATACCTGTTTGTATTATTATATTGATATATTTAGGAATTTTTTTTAAATTATTAACTGTTATTAATTAGAATATAAATAGTCAATGCTACATATCTACAGTAGTAAAGGATTAAAAAAAACACAGAAGGAATATTTAAATCCAAAGTTAATTTTTAGCCCATTCATGTAACATAGTTCAGTTCTAGCACTGGTAAAAGAAGTAAAAAAAAATACAGAATTGAGCTTGGGGAGATAGCTCAGTACTTTCTATATAAGCGTGAGGATCTGAGTTCCAATTGCTCTTGGGAACAGGGGTAAAGACAGATGGATGCAAGGGGGTCACTGGCTAGCTGAAATGATGAGTTGCTGCAAATTCACTGTGAAGATTATGCCTACAGTGATACAGGAAGAGACCCAACATAGATCTCTGGTCTCCAAATGCACATGCACTTGTGTCTACACACACACACTTACTCTCTCTCTCTCTCTCTCTCTCTCTCTCTCTCTCTCTCTCACACACACACACACACACACACACACAGAGAGAGAGAGAGAGAGAGAGAGAATTAATGGCTTAAAAAATTGAAAATAGAATTTAGTTTCATTGATTTTATTTCTTTTGTTACTTTGGGGTTTTGTTTTCTTATAGAAGATAATATTTTTTATTTATCATTTCAGAATTTCACATGTAAACACAATGTGTTCATATCAAATCAATCCCTTTCCTTTCCCCTCCAGCTACTCTGCATCTCCACTACCACGTTCCATTCCAATTTCATGTGTTCTCTTTTTATTTAAATGTTATGTGTTCTCTGCCGGGCAGTGGTGGCGCATGCCTTTAATCCCAGCACTCGGGAGGCAGAGGCAGGCAGATCTCTGTGAGTTCAAGAGCAGCCTGGTCTACAAAGGGAGTTCCAGGACAAGCTCCAAAAGCTACAGAGAAACCCTGTCTCAAAAAAAATTATGTGTTCTCAACAGCCAGCCTGTGTTGGCCTATGCCTTTAATCCCAACACTCAGAGGCAAAAGCAGGTGGACCACTGAGTTCAGGGCCTGCCTGGTCTACAGAGTGAATTTTAGGACAACTAGGGCTACATAAAGAAACCCTGTCTCAAAAAAGGAAGTTTTGTTTTCTTGAGAATTTCATACATGATTACTGTAATTATACAATTCTACTCCTTCTTCTCCCCATCCAACTCCTCATATGCCCCCTTAAAGTCATGTATTTTTGTCCTTAATTATTATTATTATACACACATACACACACATTAAATTCTATTAGAAGTTATCATATGCACATATGTTTACGGATGGCCACATGGGATTAGATGAACTATCAGAGGATTTGTGTCTGTAGAAAACGGATTTTATTTCAGTAGCCAGTGACCTATAGCTTTTCTTCTGACTGTGGGACCTTATAAAATTTCCCTATCTATGCTGGCATGCTTACTAGTGTGATCATTTTGCAGGTTTTCTTCAAGGAACCATATAATTGAGATTTTTTTGGGTGGGGTGATGCTTCCTGTAGTAGCATTTCAATTGCATTTTAACAAATAAAGACTGACTGAAGATATGAGAGTAAAACAGTCCTACTGGTCAGCCTTACAGACCAGGTTATGGTAAGACACACCTTTAATCTTAGTAGCCATAATGGCACACACCTTTAATCCCAGTAGCCACACTTGTTGCCATAGAAATTTGGTGGTACATGCTTCTAATCCCAGAGGTGTATACTTTAATTCCAGCCCTAGAGAGGAATGTAAGATGGGGTAAGACAGCTCTTAGGGACAGTCTCTGAGATTCTGGGAGGCAGGATCACCATTTCAGACTGAGGCCTAGGTAAGAGCCAGTGACTGACTGTTTTGCTTTTATAATCTTCAGGTTGAACTCCAATATCTCTCTCTGAATTTTTATTAATTGTTCTTCATTTGGCACCCAACTTTTTGTGGCATAGATTTACAAAAAGAGCTGTTTGCCTGAAGCATTTTAGCCACCTGCACAGGCCAGGGCTGGGATAAGAATTCCAGTTCTTGATACAGAAGTGAAACCTAGCTACCTTGGTTCTGGGGAGGGGGGGGACTAAAGCCCCAGCTCCCATCTGCGCCAGCGTAGCTTCCATGTAAAGATGGAAAATGCACAAAGAATCTGGACACTGTGTATTACTGTGTTGTCTTTGAATTGTTTGACTGCTAAGAAAGGAACAAAAGCTGCCAAAAGACACTTGTTTATAAATGCTGCTGGATTAATCCAACCTATACATTTTGAAAATTCCTTGACTGCAAAATTTAAGTCAAAATATATGTTACTTTGGAGAAGAGATTTTGCTTTTGTTTCCACAGGAAATGAGAGTCTATGGATTCACTCTAGCTTAAGAAAATAAAGTTTATAGTTCCTGTCAAATAGATCTTTCACTTCCTTGGTTAGATTTACCCCAAGATATTTTATGCTGTTTGTGGCTATCGTGAAAGGTGAAGCTTCTCTGATTTCCCTCTCTGCTTCCATATCCTTTGTGTATAAGAGGGCGACTGATTTTTTGGAGTTGATCTTGTATCCTGCCACATTACTAAAGGTGTTTATCAGCTGTAAAAGTTCTTTGGTGGAGTTTTGGGGGTCGCTTATATACACTATCATATCATCTGCAAATAACGAAAGTTTAACTTCTTACTTTCCAATTCGAATATCCTTGATCCCATTATGTTGTCTTATTGCTATTGCTAGAACTTCAAGCACTATATTGAAGCGGTATGGCGAGAGTGGACAGCCTTGTTGTGTTCCTTAGTTTAGCGTGATGGCTTTGAGTTTCTCTCCATTTAATTTGATGTTAGCTGTTGGCTTGCTGTATATAGCTTTTATTATATTTAGGTATGACCCTTGTATCCCTAATCGCTCCAATACTTTTATCATAAAGGGGTGTTGAATTTTGTCAAATGATTTTTCAGCATCTAATAAAATGATCAATGAGGAGCGGAAGGACGGAGAAGATGAGCAAGAAAGTCAGGACCACGAGGGGTGCACCCACCCATTGAGACAGTGGGACTGATCTATTGGGAGCTCACCAAGGCCAGCTGGACTATGACTGAAAAAGCATGGGATAAAACCAGAATCTCTGAACATGGCGAACAATGAGGGCTAATGAGAAGCCAAGGACGAAGGCACGGGGTTTTGATCCTACTTAATGTTCTGGCTTTGTGGGAGCCTAGCCAGTTTGGATGGGGAGGACCTTGGACTTTCCACAGGGCAGGGAACCCTGACTGCTCTTTGGACTGGAGAGGGAGGGGGAGAGGAGTGGGGGGAGGGGGAGAAGGGTGGGAGGAGGGGCAGGGAAATGGGAGGCTGGGAGGAGGCAGAAGCTTTTTTTTCTTTTCTCAATAAAAAAAATTAATCATAAAAAAAGTAAATAAAGTTTAATTGAGACCTTCTGAAAAATCTCCAGTGGGAATGGATGACCCAGATTATCCAACGTTTCATAGTACATTTGTAAACTGCCCACATTCCCAAAAATAGATTATGGATATTTGTTTTTGTTTAATGTGTTGGTTACAAGTTGTTAAGGATAATGGTCAGGAAAAAAGCTAAACAAATAAAATTAGATTCAAAGTTCTTTTTTTTTAAAGGCCAGGTGGTAGTGGTGCATGCATTTAATCCCAGCACTCAGAAGACAAAAACAGGTAGATCTCTGTGAGTTCAAGGTCAGCCTGGTCTACAGAGTGAGTTCCAGGATGGACTCCATAGATACTGAGAAACCCATCTCAAAAAAACATGAAAGAAAAAAGAAAGAAAGAAAGAAAGAAAGAAAGGGAGACACAGAGAGGGAGAGAGAGAAAAAGAGAGGGGGGAAGAAAGAAAGAAAGAAAGAAAGGGAAAATAAAAAAGGAAAGGAAAGGGGATATAAATATAAGATAGAAAGGTAGATTATTGAATCTACTCTGAAAATAAAAGGGGAGGATATAGATACGATAAGGTAAAAAGACAGATCATTGAATCTACTTTTGTAAATCAACTATTAGTTTTAAGTGTTTCACATTGGTTTCACTTTTATATATTGTATGGAAATTTTGATATTGATACAAATTTGAGGTTAATTTTGTTAAAACATATTGTACATACATTTCTACTCTTTTTACTCATCCAGCTCATTTAACAATGTAATACAAGTTGCTAGTCCTTGAAAATTATTATTACCAAATGTTTAGAATAATAAATATAGGTTAGTAATCACCTAGTATAATTATGTTTTATAATTATAATTTATAATTATATTTTATATAATTATATATTATATAAGTATAATATATAATTATACTAGGTGATTAACTACTAACCTATATTTATTATTAAAACTTAGGTATGTTTTCAAGGTTAAACAAAGATATAATTTAGATAGGTCATCTTCAAACACTTCAGAGATCTACAGAATATGGCATTTAAGATGTTTTAATAACCTAGGTTCTTCTTTTTTATGACGAGACATGTCTGCTCCTAGCAGCATTAATCTACTTTAGAGAAGATACTGGGCATCGAAGAAACTCCACATGGAGTTTACTTTCCTTGTGGTAAAAGTAAGCTACTAGGCAAGAAAATGCCCCTGTCTCATCTGCTGACATTGCTGTCCTAATTAGACAAGCAGGACACAAAATAGACTGCTTCACAGAAAAGTCTGTCAAATATGCTAGGCTTGTATGCCAAAGATGAGTGCCCAAACATTACAGAGAACATCTGGGTGACTGTCCAGGCAGCCAGCTGTTTCTGTCATTAGTCACAGTTTTTGGAAGACTCTTGCTTACACTTCCTGCTTACTCAGCTAACACTATTTCCTTCTTGGGTCTCTGAGGGACTTGAAGATTAGATAGCTATAGTTTACCAGACACAGCAATTTATAATAAAAAGTAAGTATAAGACTTTGGACTCACCAAGATAGGATAGATATGAAATATTTTCTCTGAATTTGTCAAATGCAAATGGACTAAACATTGTTGATGTATTTAAAGTCTGTATATATTTATATAGTCATTGTACTTATTGTATATAGTTTTCTTGTAATAGTTATAGTCTTCTTTTTATTTTAGATTTTAAAAAAGGAGAAATGTAGTGACATTTCAATTGTATTTTAATAAATAAAGACTGCCTGAAGTAAAACATTGCTCCTGGTTAGCCCTACAGACCAGATTATGGCAACACACACTTTTAAACTCAGTAGCCATTATGGCATGCACCTTTAATCCCAGTAGCCATACTAGTTGCCATAGAAATAAGGTGGTGCATGCCTTTAATCCCAGTGGTGTATGCCTTTAATTCCAGCCCTAGAGAGGAATATAAGACATGGGGAGACAGCTCTTAGACACACAGTCTCATTCTGAGATTCTAGGAGGCAGGATCACCATTTCAGACTAATGTCGAGGTAAGAGCCAGTGACTGGCTGTTTTGCTTTTTGGATCTTCAGGTTGAACCCCAGTTTCTCTCTCTGAGTTTTTATTAACTTTACTTCACCTTTCTTGTCATATCAGGGAGATACTTTCTTTTCTTTTTAACTTTTATTCTTTTCTTATGCATTCCCCCCTCTACTTCTCTCAATCCATTCTTGTACCTCCCTGCTCACCCAGATTAATTCTTCCTCTTCTGTTTCTCTTCAATAAAGAAGAGAGCTTCCATGGGTATGCAGCAAACATGGCCTAACAAAAGACAATAAGACTAGGCATGAAGAAACAACCATCCAGAGGTCCTTGGAACTCCGTCCTTGGAACCCAGCAAGAAAACCTGCTCCTGTGCTGGGGGGATCTGGAGAGGTCCTTGGAGCCTGGTAACAAACCCTGCTCCCGTGCGGGGGGATCTGGAGAGCCTGCCATTTTGTCAGTGAGGTCCTTGGAGCCCAGGAAGAGGCCCTGCTCCTGTGCTGAGGGAATGAGGAGAGCACACCTTTTTGTCTGTCAGGTCCTTGGAACCCAGCAAGAAAACCTGCTCCCATGCTGGGGGGATCCAGAGAAGTCTTTGGAACCTGGCAAAAAACACTGCTCTTATGCAGGGGGAATCCGGAGAGGAGAAGATGGGCAGGCGCCATTGCAAGAATTCGTCCAACATTCTGAAAAGCAACATGATAACACCAGAATCCAGCGAACATGCAACAGGAAGACTTGAACATTCTAACCCAGAAGAAGTAGAAGAAATCGACATTAAATGTAACCTTATGAAAATGATGGAGACCCTTAAACGGGAAGTGAAAACTCCCTTAAAAAACCATATGATCATTTCATTAGATGCTGAAAATCATTTGAAAAAATTCAACACACCTTTATGACAATGGCCTTGAAGAAATTAGTGATACAAGGATCATATCTAAATACAATAAAAACAATATACAGCAAGCCAACCGCTAACATCAAATTAAATGGAGAGACACTCAAAGCAATTCCACTAAAATCAGGGAAAAGACAAGGCTGTCCATTCTCTCCATATCTATTCAATATAGTGCTTGAAGTTCAAGCAATAGCAATAAGACAACATAAGGAGATCAAGGGGATTTGAATTGGAAAAGAAGAAGTCAAACCTTAATTATTTGCAGATGATATGATAGTGTACATCAGAGACCCCAAAAACTATACCAAAGAACTTCTACAGCTAATAAATACCTTCAGTAGTGTGGCAGGATACAAGATCAACTCTAAAAAATTAGTAGCCCTTCTATAAACAAAGGATAAAGAAGCAGAGAGGGAAATCAGAGAAGCATCGCCTTTCACGATAGACACAAATAGCATAAAGTATATAGATTGGGGTAACACTACCAAGGAAGTGAAAAATCTATTTGACAAGAACTTTAAGGCTTTGAAGAAAGAAATTGAAGAGGATACCAGAAAATGGGAGGATCTCCCATGACCTTAGATTGGTAGAATCAACAAAGTAAAAATGGCAATTCTACCAAAGACAATCTATAGATTCAATGCAATCCCCATTAAAATCCCAACAAAATTCTTCACAGACCTTGAGAGAACAATAATCAACTCTATATGGAAAAAAAACAGGAGTCAAAACAATCCTATACAATAAAGGAACTTTCAGAGGCATTACCATCCCTGACTTCAAACTCTATTACAGAGTCACAGTAATGAAAACAGCTTGATATTGTCATAAAAACAGAGATGTTGACCAATGGAATAGAACTGAAGACTCAGATATTAATCCACAGACCTATGAACACCTGATTTTTGACAAACAAGCTAAAAGTTTACAATGGAAGAAAGAAAGCATCTTTAACAAATGGTGCTGGCATAACTGGATGTCAACCTGTACAAGAATGAAAATAGATCCATATCTATCACCATGCACAAAACTCAAATCCAAATGGATTAAAGACCTCAATATCAATCTGACCACACTCAACCTCATAGAAGAGAAAGTGGGAAGTAGCCTGCAATACATGGGCACAAGAGACACTTCCTATGTATAACCCCAGTAGCACAGACAATAAGAGCAATAATGAATAAATGGGACCTCCTGAAACTGAGAAGCTTCTGTAATGCAAAGGACACTGTCTTTAAGACAAAAAGGGAACCTTCACCAATCCCGCATCAGACAAAGGCCTGATCTCCAAAATGTAAAAAGAACTCAAGAAACTAGACATTAAAATTCTAAATAACCCAATTTATAAATGAGGTACTGAACTGAACAGAGAATTCTCAACAGAAGAATTTCAAATGGCCAAAAGATACTTAAGATCATGTTCAATTTCCTTAGCAATCAGGAAAATGCAAATCAAAACAACTTTGAAATACCATCTTACACCTGTCAGAATGGCTAAAATCAAAAACACCAATGATAGCCTATGCTGGAGAGGATGTGGAGTAAGAGGAGCACTCATCTATTGTTAGTGGGAATGCAAACTTGTGAAACCACTTTGGAAATCAGTGTGGCATTTCCTCAGAAAATTGGGAGTCAACATACCTCAGGATCCAGCAATACCACTCTTGGAAATATACCCAGGAGATGCCCAATCATACTACAAAAACATTTGTTCAACTATGTTCATAGCAGCATTATTTGTAATAGCCAGGAACTGGAAAAAACCTAGATGCCCCTCAATGGAAGAATGGATAAATAAAGTGTGGCATATCTACATATTAGAGTACTACTCAGTGGTAAAAAAAAAACAATGACATCTTGAATTTTGCATGCAAATGGATAGAAATAGAAAACACTATCCTGAGTGAGATAATCCAGACCCCAAAATATGAATATGGTATGTACTCATTAGTGTGGATTCTAGCCATCAAAAAGGACATTGAGCCTATAGTTTGTGATCCTAGAAAAGCTAAGTAATAAGGTGAATTCAAAGGAAAACATATGTAAATCTTCCTGGAAATTGGAAGCAGACAAGATCGCCAGGCAAAAGTTGGGAGCATTGGAGTGGGGGTGGGGTATGAGGAAGGGAAGAGGGGGAGAGAGAAGGGAGAAAGGGAGAGTTGGGGTACCTTGGGGGAGTGGGATGGTTGAGATAGAGAAAGGTCGGATATAAAAACAGGGAAGAAGATATCTTGATTAAGGGAGCCATTTTTGGGGTTGGAAAGAGTCTTGGCCTTAGAGGGGTTCCCAGGTGTCCACGGGGTTGTCCCCAGCTAGGACTCTGGGCAGTGGAGGAGAGGGTGCCTGAACTGGCCTTGTCCTGTAGTCAGACTGATGACTACCTTGAATACCACCATAGAACCTTTGTCCGGCAAGAGATGGAGACAGAGACAGAGACCCGCATGGGAGCATTGGACTGAGTCCCCAAGGTCCAGTTGAAGAGCAGAAGGAGGGAGAATATGAGCAAGGAGATCAGGACCATGAGGGGTTGGTCCAACCACTGACACAGTGTGCCTGATCTAATAGGAGCTCACCAAAGCAAGCTGGACTGGCACTGAAAAAGCATGGGATCAAACTGGACCCTCTGAATGTGGCTGACAATGGGGGCTGACTGAGAAGCCAATGATAATGGCACTGGGATTTGTCTCTACTGCATGTACTGGTTTTTGGGATTCTAGTCTATTTGGATGCATACCATCCTAAGCCTGGATGGAGAGGGAGGTCCTTGGACTTCCCACAGGGTCAGGTGGGTACCCTGCCCTCTCTTAGGACTGGAGGAGGAGAGGGGGAGAGGGGAGCGGGAGGGAAATGGGAGGAGGGGAGGAAGTGGGAATTTTGAATAGTATTATTTATAAAGCAATAAAAAACAAATTAAAAAAGAAAAACATTTGAAGTTTTTAACATCAAAAAAAGAAAGAAAATACAACCATTCCCCACAGCATTAGCAGTCCCTGGATGCACAGACATCCCCTGCACCAACTGGAAAAAGAGGTGAGTGACTGGTCTCCAAGTTGAAGAGACCTTTCTCTTTATGCCCTAGCCCCCTGGAAACATCCCTTGCCCCTCCCCCACTATCCAGATTGAAAAGCAGGCCCCTCCACCATACCCCATTACACTGGACCCTGTAATCTACAAGCCCCACAAGCCCAACCATCCCCTGCAGCATCAGTGGCACCAGAGGCTCAGGCACCACTTGCACCAATTGAAGGAAGAGCTAGGTAGACAGCAGTGCAAGAATACATTCAACAACATAAAGAGCAATGTGGCAGCATAGGAAACTAGTGGTTCCACAACAGCAAGACCTGAGGATCCAAAGGCAGAAGAAAATGGCCTTAAAATATAATTTTATGAAGATTATAGAGAGCCTTAAAGAAGAATTTAAAAATTCCCTTAAAGAGATGGAGGAAAAGACAAATAAAAATTGGAAAAATCAATAAATTCCTTAAAGAAAGTCAAGAAAAAACAATCAAACAGGTAAAGGAAACAGTTCAAGATTTAAAAATTGAAATAGAGGTAATGAAAAAAACACAAACCCAGGAATTCTGAAAATGGAAAATCTGAGTAAATTAACAGGAAATACAGATGCAAGCATAACCAATAGAGAGGAAGAGATAAAAGAAAGAATCTCTGGTATAGAAAATACAATAGAGGAAATAGATTAATTGGTAAAAAGAAAATGCTAAAGCCAAAAACGTCATAACACAAAACTGTTAAGCTTTTCTAGCCTGACAAACCTCTACACTGATGCAATAATCCAAATCAGACCAAATTAAACCAAATTAAAAGAATCCTGGGTTTAATGGATGCCAGTGCTCCCGGTTGGCCCTTTGGGAAAACACAGAGGGAGGAAAAGTGAGCCAGAATGGCCACATGTTCCTTCTCTGGGGGGGGGCAGTTTAAATAGCCTGTGGGAGTAGTCTTGACCTTCTCTAGAGATGGCTCACCATTTGATGGGCTTCCTTGGAGGTAGAGTCTGGACTGCGGCAACCCCCAGGGGAGAAAGTTTGAAACTTTCCACTAAACATTCCAGACTCCTTGTATATATGGATGCCAGGGAGCTGAGGTGATGCTTTCAATCAAACATTCCAGACTTTTTAGATAAAGGGGGCATGGGCTCAAGTCTGGTTACTTCCTGTAGGCATGGGGCAACATGGAAGAGGGGAGAGTTGGGAGATGGTGAGTTCACTCTCAGCGAGAGGTGTGGCTGGAGAGGCATTTGGTTTACTGCCATCCTGGAGAACTCAGGCAACTGTTCCTTGAGGGAAATGAGAATGCAGGTGGCTAGGGAAAAATATTGTTATTTTTGGCCCTATGAATAGGGCTAGCCATGGGAAGGATCATTATCTGCCAGAAGGAATGGGACAGAGAAGTGCCCTGGTTTTACAGGTGAGGGGTTGGTGAATAAGTGAGACAGGAGAGTAGATATGCCCTTTTAAAACCAGATTTTAGTTGGTAGGTGTCCTTTTGAGCCAGGAGAGTTGGTACCAATGGTGAAGTCCCAGGAGCGGGTGCAGGTTTTGGTGTTAACTGGAGGGCCCTTTGTAAGTTGGTCTTGGCCCAGACAGCAGGGGTGACCTGTGAATTATGCGTAAAAATGGGTGGGGTTAAAATAAGCTCTGGAGACTGTTAGATTTTTACCAGATCTGATTTTTGATACAACAGCAGAACTTCTTCAGGAACCTGCAGGTATCTGTAAGACAACTGGAACAGGAACATTTTAGAAGACAATTATTAAAGGGAACTGAGAATTCTGGATCTCTGAAGACACACCTGAAACCTGTTAATCCTAGACAATGAAGCCTGTGAAAGAGGCACACCTATCTATATTTTTAGCAGGAAACTTAACAAATGAAGTAATGAGCTACTTGAAGTCATCAAATGGCATTAGACAGATCTAACAGGGATAAATGAGCAGAAATGAGACACTTTTTTTAGCTACACAGGCAATCCCATGTCTCTCCATAGTCTTTGGAGAACACCAGCCTTAGAAGCAGTACTTGCCATTAGCTGCTGAGTCCAGGAGGCCTGAAGATTTTCCTGTGGTGGGAAGATTTAGTCTACCTGTCTTGGCAGAATGAGACAATTGATCCCCGGTGTGGCATTCAGAAAGCTGATGAGGTGGGAGGCTGTTTTTTGCTGTATGGGTGGCTTTGCCATACTCACAGGCAAGCCTCCAGGTGGAAAATCTTTTGTAGCCATGCATCTTCTTGGAAGAGCTATAGGATGCTGCAGGAGCTGGCATGTGTCTGTGTGTCTGTGTTAGAAGCTCTTTTGTGAAATGCCATGCTCTCAGCTCTGTAAAAGCACTTGAGAATTGGGTACCATTACCTGTTAGTTATATTTAAATTAGACATATAAGTTAAATTTAGACATGTATTTACTCACTTAGTTACATCTTACCAATGCTAGTAAATATAAGAAGATTAAAAAAATATTTTAATAAGTCAAAGAATAATGTAGGCAGAATTTCTCCTTGGTAGGTATCATATACATGTGGGTATTTTTTAAAATTGTGGCTACCCACGTGTAATTTTTTAGAGCTGTTGTAGTTTGGAGTTACAAGTTTTACAGATCTTAAAGCATGCACACATACACACAGAGAAATAAGACAAGCATACTATGAAAACAAACACACATACACACGTAGATATAAAAGCATAGTGTCACCACATTATTTTAACAGATTTACAAATAAAACTTTTTTAGGAACCTGTGTCAGCTGACAAACTTAAAAATTCTGGTGTAGGTAGGTAGCAGAAGCCACGGAAGGACACAAGTGGTCCCATTAAGGACCAGATTAGCATACACTGTAAGAGGGAACTGAAACCTAAGGACGGAACACCTATACAGTTTTAGAGTAACAGATTCATTGTAGAGAACAAACAGTGAGAGAAGTGGTGAGTGGGGTGCAGGGTAAGGAGAGTGGGAGCAGGAGTACATCATCCAGAATCCATGGGCACATGGGGCCTTAGGCATTAGATAGCCTCAATTTAAAAGGATTTTTATAAATGGCAGCCCAAGGGTATTTAGAGATCAGGCCTCAAATTGTAAGTGTCCATTTTCACAAGTCTATGCCAAGTCTTGGGACTCAATGTCTACCACAATGTGTCCACTGTGATAAGACTCTTGAGTCAAAAAAAAAAAAGAGAGAGGTGTGAGAATTTCTTGGACAGATGTCTCCATCCCACACAATCCCACCGCAGTGAGGACTACCTCACCACTTTTAGTCAGGTGGCAGGTCCGGTGCAGGCCATGGCTTTAAAAGACTACTCAACAAATGTATGAGCCCTGGGCCCTAGGAGCATATACTTGAAAAACGGGAACTCACCCGGTGGAAGCCGATTTTAGCGTGGCAGAGAGCATGGGCAAAAAGGGCATTTTCCAACACATAGCCCTGGGCCAGTGGAACAAAACAGCCCATCTCAGTAGGACCTCCAAATGTTAAGTTTTTCCAGTTTGACAAACCTCTCCACCAACACAATAATACAAATCAGACCAAATTAAACCAAATTAGAAAAAGCCCAGGTTTCATGGATCCCAGCACTCCCAGGTGGCCCTCTGGGAAAACACGGAGAGGGGAATGGAGAACTGGGCAGACCAAGTGTTCGTTCTCTGGGAGGCAGTTTAAATAGTCTATGTGAGTGGTTTATGATCCTCCCTGGGGAAGGGTCACCATTTGGCAGACTTTCTTGGAGATAGAGTCTGGATAATGGCAACTCCCAGGGCAGGGGCTTGGAACTTTCCTCCAAACATTCCAGACTCCTTGTGTATATGGATGCCAGGGGTCTGAGGTGATGCTTCCAACCAAACATTCCAGACTCCTTGGATAAAAGAGGGTACCAGGGAGGTGAGGAGATGCTTCCAACCAAACAATAACATACAGGAAATCTGGGACACCATGAAAAGACAAAACCTAAGAATTATAGGGATAGAAGGAGAAGAATTCCAGCTCAAAGGCACAGAAAATATTTCAGCAAAATGATAAAAGAAAGCTTTCCCAACCTAAAGAAGAAAATGCCTATGAAGATACAAGAAGTTTACAGAACAGCAAATACACTGGACCAAAAATAAAGTCCCTTCACCACATAATAATCAAAACACTGAACATACAGAATGAAGAAATAATGTTAAGTGCTTCAAAGGAAAAAGGTCAATAACATATAAAGACACACAGCTCAGAATAATACCTGACTTCTCAATGGAGACACTGAAGGTCTTGGACGGATGTTATGCAGACACTGAGAGATCTCAGATGCCAGCCCAGACTACTTACCCAGCAAAACTTTCAATCACCGTAGACAGAGTAAAACAATATATTCCATGTCAAAACAAAATTTAAACAACATATATCCACAAATCCAGCCCCACAGAAAGTACTAGAAGGAAAACTTCAACCCAAGAAAGTTAGCTGCACCCACAAAAACACAGGCAATTGGTAATCCCACACCAACAAATCCCAAAGAAGTAAAATAAACACGAACTACCAACAGCAACAACAAAAATAACAGGAATTAATATCAATGGACTATATTCACCTATAAAAAGACACAGGATAAAAGAATGGATACAAAAACCGAATCCATCCTTCTGCTACATAAAAGAAACACACCTCAACTTCAAAGACAGATATTACCTGAGGGTCAAGAATTGGGAAAAGATTTTCCAATCAAATAGACCTAAGAAGCAAGCTGGTATAACTGTCCTAATATCTAGCAAAATAGACATTGAACTAAAATTAATCAAAAAAGATGAAGAAGGACATTGCATATTCATCACAGGAAAAAATCAATAAGGATGAAGTCTCAATTCTGAACATCTGTGCCCCAAATACAAGGGCACCCACATTTCTAAAAAAAAAAAAAATCACTAAAGCGTAAATCATGCATCCAACTCCACTCACAAATAGTGGGTAACTTCATACCCCACTCTCAACAATGTACAGGCTAGCCAGGTAGAAACAACAGAGAAATAAGGAAACTAACAGATGTTGTGATTCAAATGGGCCTAACAGACATCTATAGAATATTTCACCTAAGCACAAAGGAATATACCTTCTTTTCAGAACCTCATGGAACCCTCTCAAAAATTGACCAAATACTCGGTCAAAATTCAAATCTCAGCAGATATTAAAAAAATGGAATAAACTTCTCTATCTTATTGGATCAACATTGCTTAAAGTTAGAATTCAATAACAACACAAATGATAGAAACCTACAAACACATGGAAACTGAATAATGTTCAACTGAGTCAACACTGGGCCAAGTAAGAAATAGGAAAGAAATTAAAGACTTCCTAGAATTCAATGAAAATGAATGTACAACATACCAAAATTATGGGACACAATGAAAGCAATGCTAAGTGGAAAGTTCATACCACTAAGTGCCTACATAGAGAATATTGAGAAACCACACACTAGTGACTTAACAGCAAACTTGAAAGTTCTAGAAGAAAAAGAATCAAATACATCTAGGAGGACTAGACAGTAGGAAATAATCAAATCAAGAGCTAAAATCAATAAAATAGAAACAAAAAGAGCAATGTAAAGAAGCAATAAAAGAAAGAATTGATTCTTTGAGAAAACCAACAAGATAGATAAACCCTTATCCAAAGTAACCCAAAGGCAGAGAGAGAATATGCAAATTAACAAAATCAGAAATGAAAAGAAAAAAATAACAACAGACCCTGAGGAAATCCAGAGAATCATCAGGTAATATTTAAAAATATGTACTCCAGAAAATTGAAAAATTTAAAAGAAATGGTCATTTTTGTGAATATGTATCACATACCAAAATTAAATAAAGACCAGATAAACAATTTAAATAGACCTGTAATCCCTAAGGAAATAGAGAGAGTCATTAAAAGCCTCCCAACCAAAGAAAAAATCCAGGACCAGATGTTTTCAGCATAGTATTCTTCCAGAATTTAAAGAAGAGCTAATACCAATATTCCTCAAATTGTTCCACACAATAGAAGCAGAAAGAACATTGCCAAATTCCTTATTTGAGGTGCAAGGTTAAGACAGCCCCTTTAGGGGGCGGGGTTTGCCTCGGGCATATGCCTGCCAATTAATGGGCACGAGGCTCAGTGGCTCGGCCCTTTTTTTCCCCACCCTACCTCCTGTACTACACTGGAACTTTGGTTCTGTAAGTTTATCATTAAAGTGGTAAATATTCTTTGATATCTGCATTGCATTTATTTTGCGCGGATACAATTGGCGCCCTCCCCGTGGGGCTTTGCCGAGAACCGGCCCAAAATCGGAGTCTCTTGCACCCCAGGCCGCTGTGGCAGTCTCTCTGGGTGTGCGCAGAAGCAGCTGAGATTCTGAGCAACTCGATTTTCCCTGCTGCTTGCTAGAGAATCAAGCAGCGGGTTTGAAATCTACAGAGCCTTTTTAGCACCACCTAAATCTCTGTTCCCCTCCCACCTCCACCAGCGCTCGGGTCACGTGACAGCGGCCTGCAAGCCCCGGCACAAAAACGCCAGCATCCCTTTGATTTGTTTACTTTGCTGACTTTTCTTTATTCCCTTTCTGGCCCAATTGCTACTTATCAGCCTGGTGTCTGTTTCAATTTTGTTTTTGAGTCATTTTATTTCAGATTTAGGACACGTAGATTCAACTGGACTCTTTTGCCACCACTGGCAGGAACCAGTCATTACAGGTAAGAGAATTTTTTCTTTTATAAGTAATGTCTGACAACGTGACAATTTCGAATTTCAACAGTTTTTTTGAATGCACCATTTGGGAGATCTTACAAGAGGTGTCTACCACCCCACACCTATGGATATTCCTGGGATTTTTAATTTTCCTTAGCACTATTTGGTTTGATAATAGGAAAATGATCAAATCTCTTAAGGCAGAGGTTGAACGTTTAAAAACTATTGAGAATGACAACAATCTTCTCAAGAATCAGTTTGAAGTTCTCCAGGAAGAAAACAAATCTTTGTTTAACATGACTCGGTTAACTGAGCAAAATCTAGAAAAGGTACAGGCTGCTGAATGTGACAATCGGATTTTGTCTAAAGCTTATGACAGATTGGCGGAAAGATTGTCAATACAAGAAGGCACGGTTTATGCCATAAAAATTATGTCCAAAGATGACAAGTTATCTCTATTGGACAAATTTCATACTTTAGAATCCTCAATGAAGGCTTTAGAACATAATTCTGGGCAGGAGATTCAGACATTACAAAAAGCAATGGTGAATAGAATTGAAAAGATTGAGGAATTTCTAAATTCTGATGAAGAAGAGCAAAGGGTAGAAAGGCAAATTTTAACTACATCTGTGGATGAACCCCTCCGGGACAATTTCCACAAAGCTCTACCTACAGCTCTACATGCCTTTCCTGTAATAACAACAGAAAAGGTGATTTGTTCCAGAAACCCTAGGGTCATCAAGGAAGATACATGGGAGCCTGTCCGTATGAATGATCTCAAAGAAATTAAACAGGCCGTCATGACTTTTGGGATGCACGCCTCTTTTGTTAAAGAGATGCTAAAATCTTGGGCCACAACAAGCAGAGCAACCCCCACGGACTGGCTCCAGCTGAGCTCCGCGGTCCTTGAGAGTGGACCGCAATTAAAACGGAAATGCTTATTCGGGCAAGAGGCTAGACTTTTAGAACAGCAGGAAAAGGCGAAGGGAATTGACGTTTCCCTAGATAAAATTCTAGGTGAAGGGCTCTTTTCAGACCCTCAGGAACAAGCTAATTTGGATGAAAACATACTCTCCATGTGTACTACAGCATCCTTAAGGGCTTGGGACAGAGTACAAGACCCAGGACAGAGAATGGAATCATTTGTCGCAGTTATCAGGGTCAGAGAGAACCCTTTAGTGATTTTTTACAAAGATTAACTAAGGCTGTACAAATAGGGATATCTGACCCAGAAGCAAGACGTATAATAATTGAGTCTTTGGCTTACGAAAATGCTAATGTGGAATGCAAAATGATCTTGGGGCCTTTAAAGTTCAGATCAGCATCCTTGGAAGAATGGGTCTTGCATACACTAAATGTTGACACATTTGACTATGGCACTGAAGCATGAGTAGAAGAAGCAATTTCCAATGGTAAAAGGAGACACCAGAATACCAAATGTTTTAAGTGTGGCAAAATGGGTCATATGAAAAGGAATTGTAAACAACAGGTTTTCAGAAATAATAATAATGCATCTTCTAGAAATAACAGGAATAGAAGGACTCAGACTTCAGATTTATGTAGAAGATGTGGAAAGGGCAGAAACTGGACGAATGAATGCAGGTCTACAAGAGATAGACAAGGCAACCTGATACAGACGGGAAATGTGAGAGGGGGGGCCTCTCAGGCCCCCATGGCAAACATGGTTCAGTCATTTCCAGTTTCTGCAGAGAACATGCCTCGTCAGGACAATTAGAAAGCCACATGCCTACTGTTACAAGCAATAGTAATCAGAAAGATGAGTTACGTGTGTTTTGTCAAACTTCTATAAATGATCAAAGACCTAAGCTGAGAGTGTGTGTAAATGGCATTTTTATTACTGGCCTGCTGAAAACAGGTGCTGATGTAAGTATCATTACCCCAGAATCTTGGCATCCATATTGGCCTCTTCAGAATGTAAATGTTCAGCTCCTGGGAATTGGAACCCTCTCTCGAGTAAGGCAGAGCACGAGATGGGTTGAATGTATAGGGCCTGAGGGACAAATAGGAAAATTAAGGCCATATGTAGCCAATATTGCAATGAATTTATGGGGTCGTGACCTATTACAACAATGGAATACCCAAATTAACATTCCTGCTACTTCTAGAGCCCATATTTCTGAAAATAATATTAAAAGTCATTACAAACGGAGAAAACCGGCCATTAGGGCTGTGCAAGAACAAGCAATTGATGTCCCTTCAGAAATGCCAACAGCCTTGCCTCTAAAATGGTTGACTGAGAAACCAATATGGATAAAGCAATGGCCTTTAGCTGAGGAAAAGTTACAGGCTTTAGAACAGCTGGTACAAGAACAACTAGATGCTGGACATATAGAAGAATCTACCAGCCCTTGGAATTCTCCTGTATTTGTGGTTAAGAAAAAATCAGGCAAATGGAGAATGGTGACAGATCTCAGGGCCATCAACAAGGTTATTCAACCTATGGGCCCTCTGCAATCTGGAATTCCTTTGCCCTCTTTATTACCAAAAGGATTGCCTCTCATATTTATTGATTTAAAGGATTGTTTTTTCACTATACCTTTGCAAAAAGAAGATAGAAAAAAATTTGCCTTCACAGTGCCTACTTATAACAATTCTCAACCTTCGAGGAGGTACCACTGGACCGTCCTCCCCCAGGGTATGTTAAATAGCCCCTCCCTGTGCCAATATTTTGTGAACAAACCATTGCAAATAATACGCAAGAAATTTCCCAAATCTATAGTATACCATTACATGGACGACATATTGTTATCTGATTCAAACATAGATACCTTGAACAGACGGTTTGAAGAAATACAGATACTGTTACCTAAATGGGGATTGCAAATTGCTCCTGAAAAGATTCAGAAGGGAGATTCTGTTAATTATTTAGGTTATAAAATAGGTTTGCAAAAAATTAAGACACAGAAGGCACAAATTCGGAGAGATCGCCTACGGACTCTTAATGACTTTCAAAGACTGTTAGGAGATATTTCCAGTTTACGACCAGCTATTGGGATAACACCTGATCTAATAATTCATTTGAACAAGACCTTGAATGGTGATAAAGATTTGAACAGTCCCAGAGAATTAACAGCTGAAGCAGAAAAGGAACTGACAATGATTGAGGAGAAATTACAACAGGCACATGTGGACAGAGTGAATCCAGAGCTCGATTGTATTCTTGTCATATTACCATCAAAAATTTCTCCTACAGGAATTTTAATGCAGAGAGATGATATTATCTTGGAATGGATCTTTTTACCTCATAAACCAAGTGAGAAACTGAAATCTTATGTGGAAAAAGTCTCTGAGTTAATTATAAAAGGCAAGCTGAGACTTCGTCAACTAGCAGGCATAGACCCAGCAGAAATTATAGTGCCTTTCACTGATGATGAACTAAAGAAATTATGGGAAGATAATGAACCATGGCAAAGAGCTTGTGCTAATTTTTTGGGAGACATTAATAACAACTATCCAAAAAGCAAGCGGCTCAACTTCATAAAGAGAACTTCTTGGATCCTTCCTCGAATCGTTCGTGATGCTCCAATAACTGGAGCCCGTACATTCTATACTGATGCCAATAAATCAGGGAAGGCAGGTTACAAGTCAGAAGACTTGGGTAAGGTGGAACAAAGTCCTTATGATTCTGTCCAGAAGGCAGAATTATATGCCATTCTTATGGTACTAAGAGATTTTAAAGAACCTATTAATATAGTTACTGATTCACAATATGCAGAAAGAGTTATTTTACATATTGAAACTGCTGAATTTATACCTGATGATAGAGAACTAACCTCATTGTTTATCCAGGTTCAAGATTTGATCAGGAACAGGCTTTGCCCTATGTACATAACACACATCCGATCCCATACGGGTCTGCCAGGTCCTCTAGCACAAGGTAATGCAGAAATTGATCAATTATTGATTGGTAGTGTGCTACAAGCCTCTGAACTTCATAAAAAACATCATGTTAATAGCAAAGGTTTGAAGAAAGAGTTTTCTATTACATGGCAACAAGCTAAGGAGATTGAGAAGAAATGCCCTACCTGCTCTTTCTATAACCAAACGCCACTGCCAGCAGGGGCTAATCCAAAGGGCACCCATAGAAATGAAATCTGGCAGATGGATGTGTTCCACTTTGCAGAATTTGGCAAATTGAAGTATGTTCATCACACCATCGACACTTATTCAGGCTTTCAGTGGGCAACTGCTTTAAGTTCAGAAAAAGCTGATTCAGTAATCACTCATTTATTAGAAGTCATGGCTATCATGGGTATACCTACACAAATAAAGACAGATAATGGTCCTGCTTATGTCTCTAGAAAAACGAAACGGTTTTTTGATTATTACAATATCAAGCATGTTACAGGTATACCATACAATCCTACAGGTCAAGCAGTCATAGAAAGATCTAATCGAACTATAAAGGATATGTTGAACAAACAGAAAGGGGTGGAAAACACCCCCAGAAATAGGTTACATAATGCTTTGTTAACCTTGAATTTTCTCAATGCTAATGAGAAGGGAACGACAGCTGCAGAAAGACATTGGATAATGGAAAAGTCTGCTGAACTAAATCAACCAGTTTATTTCAAGGATGTGCTGACCTCACAATGGAAGCCAGGAGATGTGCTGTGTTGGGGAAGGGGTTTTGCTCTTATCTCCACAGGTGAGGAAAAATTGTGGATACCGTCAAAATTAATAAAGGTTCGGTTTGAGGAAGAGAAGTCACTTGGAAAAGATAGATAACAATTCATTCACAAGGATGACCGGCATTCAGATGGTAAGGATTACTGATAGAATGGGGTCAGGGTTCTTTTCCTATCTCCACAGGAAAATATTCATCTCCAAAGAATTTAAAGGACCCTGAATATTTAATTACTGATGGATGGAAAATAGTTACGACCCACTAAACATCAACAATAAAATTATATACATATTGTAAGTATTGATTTTTTTATATATATTTATATGTTTTATTGAACACTTCTTTAAAAATGTGTAGAGCTGGTTTTGGAGTTGGACTATGGCTCAGTCCCTCTTCAATTCCAAGCCTGTT
Organism: Microtus oregoni; assembly: GCF_018167655.1. Taxonomy (NCBI): domain Eukaryota; kingdom Metazoa; phylum Chordata; class Mammalia; order Rodentia; family Cricetidae; genus Microtus; species Microtus oregoni. The sequence goes on from NW_024544825.1 coordinate 402,044, forward strand.
AATAAGGGATATTTCAGAGTTTCTGTCTCAGGTCAGGAGCCATGACATGGGACAGAATAAGAATATTTTGATACTTAATAAGCTTTCTTTGCCTTTCCTCATATCTTTGTCTTTCTTTATATGTCGGTATATGTCCTTGTTGTTAATGTTTAAATTTCCCATAACAAGCACATATTTTCCTACAGTAATCTTTGAAGTTTCCAGGATGAAGATGGGGCCCCACAACATCAACTCAATCTGGTTTTTATGACGTCATGAATTTTTTTTTTAAGCACTAATTTTAGACCTGTTTTTTGGTACCAACTGCAAGAGACAATTTCTTATGATGCACATTTTTGACAACGCTCTGGCCGGACCTTCTCAAAACACTCAGAGACTAGTTATAATTTTCTTAAGTCAAAGGTTAATTTGGGAATTTTACAATCATTTGCCTTCACAGGGGGCCCTAAGAGGAACGTCGCCCCCATGTCAGCTAGAAGCAATCTAAGAGGACGACGTCCCCTCTCCCAACAGAGTTTGCCCACATGGTTAGGGACATCTTTTAGTGGTTGGCTTAGGGTTGAGGGTATGGGGAGATATTGTATGGAATTAGGGGTATATTCAAAAAAAAAGAGAGGGATTAACTGGTTTGATGGGATGATTGGTATTTGTGATTTACTGTTTTTAGAAAATTATATTGGTGCTGTTTTTTGTATATTGATATATTGAATATTGAATATGAGTGTTCCTACCTCTACTTTTGTATAAGAGTATGCTTATATTGTATGGATACATCTATCATATCACAATGTACATTTCTACCTCTGGTACTATTTATGTAATAACATTGTTTACATTCGATAAGTAATGACATTGTTTTCAGGTGAAGATAATTGTCTTCATATATTGCACAGTTGTTTATTCTCTTAGTTTCAAATTAGATAGGTATTAAGAATTATATGTTTGTCATATTTATTTTTAGGATAATCAGATCTTTTAAATACATAGAGATTCCTTTTAGTATAAATAGTATAATCTTCAGCCTCTTTGAAGAGCTGTAGAAAATGGCCTTTAATCTAACCTAGAATTCTGTGCCAACGAGACACAATTACTCCTGGCCACACCACTCTACTCCCGAGAGAATGTTGAGCACCAAAGACACTCCACTGGGAGCTTGTCTTCTTGGCAGAACTGGCCTTTGGGTTAAGAAAAGCCCATACCTCAACTACTGACTAAAATATGAAACAGGATTGTCTTATCTTGCCAAGACAGGGTAGGATAATTCTAAGAAAGTTCCTTGCATTTGATGATGGTATGTCAGTTATGTTAGGCCTTAGCCAAAGTTGGTTGACTCAACATTGCAAACGAGATTTTGGGTGATTGCTCAGGTAGTCAGTTGTCTCAGTCATTTGTTGCACATTTTGGATATCTCTCATTTGTTAAGTAATATTTACTCCCTTCTCAGATCTTTGATGGAGTTGAAGATTATTTAATTGTAGTTACTCTCTAGCAAAACTTTTGTTCTCAATATTGTTTGTTATATTTATCATTTGTTATTATCATTTATAGTTATATTTGGTTTAGTTCTGCCTTATTTAGACAAAAGGGGGAGATTTAGGGTTAAGACAGCCCCTTTAGGGGGCGGGGTTTGCCTCGGGCATATGCCTGCCGATAAATGGGCACGCGGCTCAGCGGCTCGGCCCTTTTTTCCCTGCCCTACCTCCTGTACTACGCTGGAACTTTGGTTCTGTAAGTTTATCATTAAAGTGGAAAATATTCTTTGATATCTGCATTGCATTTATTTTGCGCGGATACAATGAGGTGACAGTTACACTGATACTCAAACCACACAAAAACAAAACAAAGAAAGAGAATTACAGACCAATCTCCCTGATGAACACTGGTGCAAAAACAATAAAATACTAGCAAAGTGAATCCAGGAACACATCAAAAAAAATAATAATCCACCATGATCAAGTAAGCTTCATTCCAGAGATGCAGGTATGGTTTAACATATAAAAATCTGTCAACATAATCCCCATATAAACAAACTGAAAGAAAAAAGAATCACATAATCATCTCATTAAATGCTGAAAAAAGATTTAACTAAAATCCAACACCCCTTCATGATAAAGGTGGTGGAGAGATCAGGTATACAAGTATACATATCTAAACATAAAAAAGGCAATTTGAAGCAAGCTGACAGCGAACATCAAATTAAATGGAGAGAAAATCAAAGCGGCTCCACTAAAATCAGGAACAAGACAATGTTTTCCACTCTCTCCACATCTATTCAATATAGTACTCAAAGTTCTAGCTAGACCAATAAGTCAACAAGTGGAGATCAAGGGGATACAAATTGGAAAGGAAGAAATCAAACTTTTGCTATTTGCAAGTTATATGATAGTATACGTAAGTGACTCTCAAAATTATACCAGGTAACTCCTACAGCTGATAAAAACTTTCAGTAATGTTTCAGGATACAAAATTAACTCAAATGAGAAAATGGATGAAGAAAATATGGTACATTTACACAATGGAGTGTTACTTAGCTGTATAAAACAATGGCATTATGAAATTTGCTGTCAAATGATGGAACTAGACAAAATCATCGTGAATGAGGTAACCCACTGTGTACAGTGAGATTTCAGCTGATAAATCAGAAGGTCAGCCCACCAGAATAACACATTTGATGGAAGCAGGCCCAGACACAAGACACTGGGAGTACTGCCTTTTGAATGATAGCTGTTCTTACAGTAAATGTGTGAAGCCATGGCACTCTCCTTCTCTGTTGGGACTCAGCCAAAAGATTCTTCAATGTATCAAATTATTGGACACAATTTTTCCCATGTACTGGTATATGGGATGACTCCTTCCCACAGCATGACCTTTGTTACCACAGTCAAATCTCTGCTAGATTCCTTGAGATAAACTTAGAAGCCAGTTCCCTGCAATTATTTTTGTTAGCAGGACATTTGGCCAGGAGAGGAGACTTCCAAGTAGAACACATTTGAGAACTTCAAAGAGAGTGGTATGGCATATCTGAATTTGTTGATTCATAGTCCTTCCAGATAAGGAGAAGAAGTGTCCCAAATTCACCAGCAGCCAATTTCGGAAAGTGGTACCTCAGTTAACCCCCACTCTGATTCTAAAAGGCTATTAATAACATTCACCTACTCATCCTGGTTTATTGATACAGGATTTTAGTCTATGTCTTAACCCTGAGAGATAACAGGAAGAAGTCGTTGATCATTTAGCCAGATCCAGAGAAATGTAATCCTTTTCACATGGATGGCTCGGTAACAAACACCAATATTCGGTATGGGTGGCTGGAATATCAGGCCCTGGATTTTGTACTACACAACCATAAATTCCCCTTGTTCTGACCACTTAGAGTGATGTAATTCATAAATCTGAGAAGTCCCCTATAGCTAGCTAACACTGGCAGTGCTAATGTGGACCAGGCTCCTCATGTCTTCTGCAGTTTACACTGGTCACCATGGTTACCCATGCGGTCCCAGATGCCATTCTCTAGGCAGGAAGAGAGTGCTGATAAGCTGTGTCCCTCCCTTTTTTCACATTTGTCTATTACACACCTCCAGTCTAATTCATCACATGTATGAATACAGCATAGAAATCCCCTTTTCCTTCCCTTCTTAAAATTTAAAGCTCCCTAAATCAAATTTCTGCCTGTTAGTGTTGCCCGGGCATTTCTCTAGTCATGTCTTTCTGGTACTGTAAAGAAAGTTGAATGTTGACAGTGTTGTGTTGTGCAGCTCTTATCTGTTTTCTGACCCTGGGAAATTCAAGCCTTGTAACCTTCCTTGCTATTACCAGAGAATTGCTGGTGTGTGTGTGTGTGTGTATGTGTGTGTGTGTGTGTGTGTAAACTGGAAATTTTGTAGCATGAGGGAAGAATAAAGAAAGTGAACCAGAAAAGCCTGGAGTAAGAGATTCATTCTCCCTCAAGTCCTGAGCCTTTTGCTGGCTGTTGCTTCCTCTCTGAATGTAGTAATAAGGGCGGCGGGGCTGCATCCCCAGCACCCCAGCCGCCCACACAGCTAGCTTATGCCCGAAATAACAACATACAAACTGTATTCATTTAATTACTGCTTGGCCCTTTTTTATCTAGCCTCTTCTAGGCTAATTCTCACATATTAATTTAGCCCATTTCTAATCATCTGTGTATGGCACCCCAAGGTGTGCTTACCAGGAAGATTCTAGCCTATGCCCATCCTGGGTTGGAGCTTCATCCCGGGAGCGGAGCATGGCGTCTCTCTCAGGTGTCTGCTCCCGAGAGGAGAGCTGTCGAGACTCTGAGCTCACTTCCTCTTCCTCCCAGCGTTCTGTTCTGTTTACTCCTCCCACCTATCCTCTAACCAATAAAATGGGCCAAGGCAGTTCCTTTATTAGCCAATGACCTTCCTCCATCATCTGAACTCTGAGAGAGCATTGGGTCTGACCCCCAAAAAGCTCTCATTAGTAACTCAGACCAGAAAGACAAACATGGTGTGTACTCACTCATAAGTGGATGCTAGATGTAATGAAATGGATAAGCAGACTGCAATTCACAGCTCCAGAGAAGCTAAGCAACAAGGACGAACCTAGAAGGATGCATGGATCACCCTGGGAAGGGGAAATAGATGAGATCTCAAGGGTTAAACTGGGGGTAAGGGGGTGGTAGAGAGCACAGATGGAGATTGAGAACATTAGGGAATGGGATCGTCAAGTTGGGGAAGGGATGGAGTAGGGGACTAATGAAAGACATATCTTGGCACAAGGACCATTTCATTGCTCTGGGTCTGTGGCAGATGAAATACAGGATCCCTATGTCAGGATTTTTCCTTGTGGTTGTGTTCCCAGGGTCACTTGATCACTAATCGTTTCTCTCTAATGAAGGTGCTCAGTCTCTGACCTAGGATTCATATATAATGACAAAGCAATACTCCTTTTCACTGCTGACACTTCTAACATGAGAATCACTGTCTCACTAAAACCTGAAACCAAATTTGAGTCTGATAAAGGCTGAGAGGTTGACTTGAAGCTTGGCTGCATAGTCCCCCACACACACACTTTTTTTTTTTTAAACTGAGTCTTCCAGTTTCTAAACCGCACTGGGGAGTCACACTACTGGACCTGTGTTTGGCTTGGCATCTTTCTATGTGTGTTGCTTGTCCCTTTCTCTGTATTTTTGGGGAATATAATCACTATCTCTGTAAATTTCTTAAGTTCTTTCTTTCTACTTGTGTTCACAATTTTGGTTTTTTTCCCCCTCTCATTGTGACCCTTCTTAGAATCAAAATGAGGCCGTTATATTTTGAAAGAAAGAAAGATGTGGAAACAGGAACAGAAAATGTTAGGGACTAAAAGAAAATTGATGCTATAATTATACACATAAATGAATGTTTTTATATGTATTTTTAAATTTTTTTTAGTTATATATTTTCCTTCTCTCCCCTATCTTCCTCCACCCTCCCCTCTAACCTCTCCCATGATCCCTATGATCCCAATTTACTCAGGAGATCTTGTCTTTTTCTACTTCCCATATTGATGGAGGAAGGTCATTGGCTAATAAAGGAACTGCCTTGGCCCATTTTATTGGTTAGAGGATAGGTGGGAGGAGTAAACAGAACAGAACGCTGTGAGGAAGAGGAAGTGAGCAGAGTCTCGACAGCTCTGCCCTCGGGAGCAGACGCCTGAGAGAGACGCCATGCTCCGCTCCCGGGATGAAGCTCCGACCCAGGATGGACTAGGCTAGAATCTCCTCGGTAAGCGCACCTTGGGGTGCTACATACAGATGATTAGAAATGGGCTAAATTAATATGTGAGAATTAGCCTAGAAGAGAATGGGCCAAGCAGTGTTTAAATTAATACAGTTTGTGTGTTGTTATTTCGGGGCATAAGCTAGCCGAGCAGGCAGCCGGGGTGCTGGAGATGCAGCCGTGCCACTCTTATTACTACACCATATAGATTAGATCTATGTATATCTCCCTTAGGGTCCTCTTTGTTGTTTAGGTTCTCTGGGATTGTGAATTGTAGGCTGTTTTTTGTTTGTTTGTTTTTTGCTTTATGTCTAAAAGCCTCTTATGAGTGAGTACATATGCTATTTGTTTTCCTGGGTCTGGGTTACCTCACTCAATATGATATTTTTTAGAGACATCCATTACACACCTGTAATCTCATCACTTGGGTGACTGTGACAGAAGTTTAAGAATTTTGAAGTCAAGATGAGTTACACTGAGACTTTCAAACCAACCTGGCCTAAATAGAAAGCCTCTGAGTCAAAATTTAAATAAAATAATTTGTCATATTTTTAAATATCTTTTTGAGTCTTGTGTTTAATATATTGGGTGAATTTTTCCCAACCTTTTCTATTTTAGGAATAGATATATTTATTATCATATACATTTCTGTTATAGTACCATGTTTGACATCATAAAGCATTTCTCTTTCCACTGTGTTTTGTCTTGGAACACATTTTATCAGATAGTAAACTGCTACTCTGTTGTAAGGAGGCCACTAGTTAGTTTCCGGCCACTTAGCCCCAAAATAATCACAGAAACTGTATTAATTAAATTGCTGCTTGGCCCATTAGTTCTAGCTTCTTATTGGGTAACTTTTACATATTAATTTAACCCATTTCTCTTAATCAGTGTATTGCCATGTGGCTGTGGCTTACTGGCTAAAGTTCCATTGTCTGGCTCCGGTAGGGCTATGTGGCTTCTCCTGACTCTGCCTGCTCTCTCCCAGCATTTAGTTTAGTTTTCCTCACCTTGCTAAGTTCTGTCCTACTAAAGGTCCAAAACAGTCTTTTACTAACCAATGGTATTCACAGCATACCTAGGGGAATCCCACATCACTATTCTACCACTCATATACATAGCACTTCTAAGACATAACATTTTCTGCTATTGACTTAATTCTGCCTATGTATGAGTGTATCTCTTAGACATAGATCAGAGTTCTGTTTTTTCTACTTTTAGTTGTTCACTTTGGAGTGCTTATATTATTAGCGTTTAATAAGAATAATAATATCATTCATTTATGTGTACAACTATAGCATCAGTTTTCTCTTAGCCCCTAACATTTTCTGTTCCTGTTTCCACATCCTTCTTTCTTTCAAACTATTACAGCCTTATTTTGATTCTAAGAAGGGTCACAATGAGAGAGGGGAAAATGCAAAGACAAGTAGAAAGAAAGAACTTAAGAAATTTACAGAGATAGTGATTATATTCCCCAAAAGTACAGAGAAACGGACAAGCAACACACACAGAAAGAAGCCAAGCCAAACACAGGTTCAGTAGTGTGACTTCCCAGTGGGATCTAGAAACCAGAAGACTTGATAAAAAAAGGGGGGGGGCTGTGCAGCCAAGCTTCAAGTCAACCTCTCAGCCTTTATCAGACTCAAATTTGGTTTCAGGTTTTAGTGAGACAGTGATTCTCATGTTAGAGGTGCCAGCAATGAAATGGAGTATCGCTATGAATTCTAGGACAGAGACTGAGCACCTTCATTACAGAGAAACTATTAGTGATCAAGTGACCCTGGGAACACAACCACAAGGAAAAATCCTAACATAGGGATCCTGTATTTCATCTGCCACAGAGTCACAGCAAGAAACAGTCCTAGGAGGCAGTTGTATGTAATAGAACAGTGTGATTCAGGCAAACGAAAAAGTTCCGATGGCTTTAAAATGAACTCAAGCAGTGAATGCATAAGGGAAAGCAGTCATGCCCTTGGTTACCAGAAGTAGATTTCAACACTTGGAAATAACTCTGGAATTATATAGTACTAAGCCTGAGGTCAAAGTGTGATCAACTTCTGGAATGATTTAGCTGCTTTTCACTGCTTTAGAACCTGAAGCCTTTGAATTTCCAGTGGTCTACCTGACACCCACACCTCAATCTCTTAGGTAGACTGATTAATACTCAAGGGTTCTTCAGAATGTGGAGACAGATCCTCTGTTTGATCAGATCCCAGTGCTGGCATTGCTTCCCACATTCTAGAGCAGATAGAGGACAGCCCCAGCTTAGGTGACATTATCCACTCCAGGGCATCCATGACAGGAAGTCTCAGAAGAGTAAGAGAACCTGCCAGTTGACAAGCAAGCAGAGTTCCCAGTATGCAAAGAAGAAAGCTACTAAAAAGAATATAGCTTCAGTGAACATCAGATACTATAAACCATATGGAAGATAAGAAGCCACAAGTTCAACTGACCCAACCTTCCTACACAAATGTCATTATAGAAGTGTAAAGGATTTGGAACACGGTTCTTCAGCCCTTCATCTTGTTTTTGTCTCTTCTGTTTTTCTTTCTTTTAAATTTGAGTATACTTTTAGTGGTATTTTTTACTTTTATTATATTTAACAATACATTTGTATTCCTACCCATATGTCTATTTAATTCTATTTACACATCTTCATTATTAGGGAATCCTCTTTCTTGCTTTTCATTCTTTTCTTTTTATTTTTCCCTATGTTTCCACTTTCCCATTATAATGCTTTTATTAGTTTTTTATTCTATCTTATTGGGCTTTTGGTTTTATAAATGCTATCATTAAAACAGCTTTTATTCTCCTTACATTTATCTATTTTTTACTATCATTTTATTCAGAAATCTTTGTTTGTTCATTTTATTCATTTTTAATAATAGTCCTTTTCTTTTCCTATCTATAATATCTTCTCCAATTATTTTCCTTTTCATTTAAATATTCAACTACATTATTTAATATGGGAGCATATGACACCATGTGCTTGTAGAGGTCAGAAGACAATGCAGAGAAATTGGTTTCCTCTTTCCACCATGAGAGTTCCAGTCATCAAACTCAGGTCATTAGTCCCAGTAGGTGAATACCTTACCTGTTGAGTCATCTGACCATGTCATATTTTTTTCATTTTTAACATAGTTTATCCCCTATCTTTACCTTTCTCTGATGCCTTCATTAATTTCATTCATTTATTATTCATGAATTTATTCTAAATAATTTTTAACTTCATACTGCATTCTACATTAGCCTTCTCAATTTGGGGTTTATGGTTACTGGTGGTGTATTAGAGGGCTTTAATCCAATCAAAGATTATATCTCTTCTATGGTCTTAGGTTATCATAATAATAATGTTTCTCTCCTCACTGCATGGCACTGGTGTTTGAATTCCACCAGAGAATGACACACAGAAATAAGATCACAAAATACCCCATCTTGCCCTCCTGCAGACCGACAGCCTAATTTCAGAACTGGCCCAGGAACCTTCCCTGTGAGCCAAGTGTGTTGGGTAAGTTGCTTCTTTCCTTTCCAACTTGCTCAGTTCTCTCATTCTTCCTCTCTGTCTATAGCATTCTCCACACCCAAAGGGCTAAGACCATCAGATCTGTGGCCTTTGAATTTGGCTTGTTCAAGAGCCACTTCTGGCTAATAAGACAGTCCTTTCCTCTACCATTCTTCTCTCTGCTCACTGTCATCTCTGAATGCACTGATCTAGCTCCAGATTCATGATTTGTGAATCATGTTTGCCAAATACAGTTATAAAGTTCATCCACAACCTTTACTTTGTCTGCCTCAGGTCATGAAGCTCCTACACAGGCCCAACATAAGGAATGTCAGATCATCACATCAAATAGACTACCAAAGAGAGAAGTCCACAGAGCCAGGTCAAATTGTAAAAACAAAACAAGAATTAGCAAAGCAAAATATCTCACATCAAATCCACTAATCCTATAGAAGTAATGCCTAAAAAGTAAAGTAGAGATGAACCCCAGGATACAGAATTAAAAAAAAAACACACACAAACTTTATCAGAGAGATCAAGGTATTTACAGAAAACACAAAAACACTTCAGTAAACTCCAAGAAGATAATAGTAAATAACTGATGTACAGAAAAATACAAATACTAGCTGAGTAAAATGTTGAAGAAAAATCAGCATTTGAAAGTAAATTAATAAAGATATTGAAACATTTAAGAAAACATAAGCTGAAATGAAGAAATGAAGATGGAATTTAGAAACTCAATATCAAAACTATAAAATTTGAGGAAAGTAGAATTGATCAAGCAGAAGATCAAAGATTATCAGGACTGAAAGATAAAGTAAAGGATCTAATACAAATCAGCAAGAAATATAAATGTTTAAAAAACAAAGGAATGTACAAGAAAGGGAAAAGGCATAGGCCAGATCTTTATCAAGATTATAGAAGAAAACTTTCCCAAACAAAGAGATATATCCTAGAGATACAAAAGGCATATAGGACCACAACTATGTACACAGCTAAGAGACTCTCAAAAGAAAAGAAAGTATATTTTCATGAAATAAAGGCACAAATAAAAACACAAACCAGAAAAAAAATCTATAATCTCCATACAACTATCTCATTTATTTAATCAAAAGACACATGCTAGATGAATGTCTTAAGAAATTAAATACATCTATCAAATGTCTACAACAAACTCAGCTTTAATGATAGGCATCAACTTAAAGTGAAAAGACAGAAGAATTATTTTAACTACATGGGATCAAGAATCAAAAGTTGTTCTCATCCTAATAGATGCCAAAATAGATTTCAAAGTAAAACTAATCCAAAGAAACAAAGAAGGATACTTCATATTAAGGAAGAGATCAAATAATTAAGAAAATATTATAATTATAACCATATATGCATCTCTGACACCAAATATTACAGGCATTCCTTGAAAACCCAGCAAACATGCAGGCCAGGAAATCAGGTAAGCAATCTTCACTCTCTCTCTCTCCTGTGTTCCCATTCTAAACCCCTAGTTTTATCCCAAGAGGACTGCCTTGACTTAGTTAGGGTGTCTTGTGTTGTGAAGAGACACTATGACCATAGCAACTCTTATAAAATAAAATATTTAATTAGGGAGTCAGCTAACAGTTTTTGAGGTTCAGTTCATTATCATCATGTTGGAACATGGCAGCATTTGCAGACAGATATGGTGCTGGAGAAGCAACTGAGAGTTCTACATATTACAGGCAATAGGAAATGGACTAAGACACTAGAAAGTATCCTGAACATAGGAACATAAAACCCACCCCAGAGCAACACACTTCCCTCAACATCATTCCAACAAAGCCACGGCTCCTAATAGTGCTACTTACAAGGAGATTATTGGGTCCAAACATTCAAACTACCTCATACCTGCCATCAACTCTCCTTCCTCTCTGCCCCGATTCTCTGGGGTCCTAGTAGCACACCAACATTTTTCCTTCCTGCAGATCATCTCAGCTGCCCTTTCTAGGAACCCCAGTTTCTTAGTGTAGCTCCAATACATCATTGATACCATCAATGATACCTAGAAACATTATTCTACCCAGGATCTTCAGTAACCCAAACTGGCAGAATCTCAGAGGCATTCCCCACCAGGAAGCTCATAGATACATCACTCTCCTAAGAACCAGAAATGAAGTAATAAGGGCGGCAGGGCTGCATTCCCAGCACCCTGGCCGCCTGCTCGGCTAGCTTATGCCCCAAAATAACTACACAGACACTGTATTCTTTTAAGCACTGCTTGGCCCTTTAGCTCTAGCACTTACAGGCTCATTCTCACATCCCGATCAACCCATCTCTAATAATCTGTGAGAACCGGTCTTACCGGGAAGATTCTAGCCTAGTCCATCCTGGGTCGGAGCTTCATGCCGGGAGCGGGGCATGGCGTCTCTCCCAGGCGTCTGCTCCAGAGAGGAGAGCTGTCGAGACTGAGCTCACTTCCTCTTCCTCCCAGCGTTCTGTTCTGTTTACTCCTCCCACCTATCTTCTAACCAATGAGGGACAAGCAGTTTCTTTTTATTTAACCAATGACCTTCCTCCATCATTTCCCCTTTTTCGGTTTAAACAAAAAAAAAGGCCTTAACTTTAACATAGCAAAATTACATATAACAAAAAAGTTATCAAGAAAAAGTTACAATAATCTTTATCATAACTAAGGAAAACTATAACTAACTATTCTTAACTCCATCAAAGACTCCAGAAAGATATAATATTACCTAAGTAAACAAGAACTAAGAAACTTCAAACTCTAGAAATGACAAAGACATTTCGCTGCCTGGACAGTCACCCAAAGTTCTTTTGTACCGTTGGGGCATCCATCTTCAGCCTTCAGGCCCATGGTACCCAGCAGATATTTCCATAAAGCAGGAAAATTCAAAGTCAGTTCAGTCACTATCTGTTGTGTCCTGCAGAATGTCTCGCAGACTCTTTCAAAATGAATCAGGAACCCCGAAAGATCATCTCACCTTAGGCAAGTTCAGTAGTCCTCTCTCTGTGGGTTCTCTGTGTCCAGTATATGCAACAGTCCAGGCAAGAGCAGTTTCTTGCCCAAATGGCTATCAAACTCCATAAGGTGCCTCTTCGATGCCCATCTTCCTCTTGAAGTACATTGGTGCTGCCAGGAGCAGAGTGTCTCATTGTCATGAAACGTCCTCAGTTATTAAAACATTTAAAATGCCATATTCTATAATCTTTAAAAAATATGAAGAATGCCTATCTAAAATATATCTACGCACATCTAGAAAATATTAACTAACATGACTACAAACTTGACTATTATGATTATCTATTAACTACCTATATACATTACATTTTTAAATGAACTACACAATCACAGTTCCTTAATCAAGATCAGAAACACATATACATATAACAAAATTGACCGTAAATCTCTATCAATAAAGCAAAATCTATACTAATGCAAATTATTCATACCTATATCATATCCCCCTTTAAATGTAAAAGAACATTTATAAACATTTTTTTGGGAATATGGGCGCAGTTATTTCTCTCCAAACTGCTTCCTGCTGAATGGGGGCATCGTTAATTAGGTCTTTCACGGTATAACCTGTGTGCTAGTTTCATCTCAGTTGGCAGTTGAGTGAAGCAATTTTCTGAAGGTGTTCACACCAACCCTTCAGGAGGGCGTGGTCCATCATACCACATCGGAATAGAAGAAGTGAACAGCATGTCATCCTCTGTGAAAACAAAATAAGAAACTCTTTTCCAAAGTATCATATCCTTAGATCCAAATTTTGAAATCATACCCTCATGATATCCATTCTGGTTCCACTTGGCAGCCCATATAATGAAATGTCTCTCTGTACTTAGCTCCTTCACAGTCAAAAAATTTAAAGAAAACACAATGTACATAATCCAGACTCTCTGTGAATTTTCCATTTTTACATGGCTTATTTTTTACTCTATCACTTTACTTTATTCTGTCTCTTTAAAGACTTTACCTTTTTTTTAACATTAACTTTATTTTCTATATTTTTTTTCTTCTCTCTCTCAAGCCTACGTACATTCATCCAACAGTGTGACTCATTTAGTGGTCTGAATCTGTCCTATTGTGAATCAATTTTTTACTATCCAGGAGCACTTTTGATTTGCGCCTTTAAATCACTAGGCGCTTAAGAATCTAAGCTGTGACATTCCTAGGTTAACTTTTTGCTTTTTGAGCGTATATCTTTGACCTGGAATAACCCTGTAGACCAGGCTGTCTTTGAACTCTCAGAGATCCACCTGTCTCTGCCTCCCAGGCATTGGGATTAAAGGTGTAAACTACTACACCTTGAACTCACAGAGATCTGTTTGCCTCTGCCTTCTAGGCACTGGGATTAAAGGCGTGTGCTACCACACACAACAACTCTCTTCCTTTTTTTTGTTTTTTACTTTAAAAACTTCAACTTTTAGTCTGCATATATTTTTAACACACTTTAAACCATTCAGAAATTTTCTCTGTCTTTGAATATCTCTTTACTGTATATCTCTCTTTTTCTGACCACATGAGCCTTTAATTAACCAAGCAATATCAGTAGGATTAAAGGCGTGGCTTTGCCGGCTGGATCCAGCCCATTCCTTAGCTTTCCAGCCTCATGGCTGAGGTACTGGCTGTAGCCATGTTTATAGCCTCTATGGCGTTTCAAGGTCCCTGCCAGCCAGCAAGCTACAACAGACAACACTCAAGTCCTCTCTCGGTAGCCGGCCCTCCTGCCTCAAACAGTCAGAGTTTGCCATGGCAGGACAGCCCAGAAAGCCGGCATTTTTAAACGGCGCAGCTTTTTTCCTGCTATGGCTGAAAACCGAAAAGCATGTGTTCAGCTTTTCGTCAACATCATTTAAGTGTTTCGTGGCAGGACCTCTTAATGAGCTGCAGGTTTTGCAGCTAAAGCTGAGTCAGGAAGCCTCTCTTAGATAAGGCGCTTGCTTGCCTCCAGCAAGCAGAGCAGACCCGAGAACACAGCGAGTCTAGTTGCCATCAAACAAATCGTAGCACTTTACTCCAAATGCTCCATTCAAAAGCTCTGTCTCCTGCAGGAGCCAGATAGAGATCGCAATGGCAGCACAGCCCCAGGAAGTCGCGCTTTAAAATGACACAGCGTTTTTTTCTGCTACTGTTGCCGAATCAGGAAATCTCTCTACAGCATGCCACCAACAAACAGCAAAAATCTGTGTTAAACTCTCTTTCCCTTATTTTTAAGCCTTCTCAGGTTTTTTAAGTGGGTTTAGTCCATCACGTGGGGCGCCATAATGTAGTAATAGGGGCGACGGCAGGGCTGCGTCCCCAACACCCCAGCCGCCTGCCCGTCTGGCTTATGCCCTGAAATAATTACACGGACACCGTATTCTTTTAAACTCTGCTTGGCCCTTTAGCTCTAGCACTTACAGGCTAATTCTCATATCCCGATCAACCCATCTCTAATAATCTGTGAGAACCGGTCTTACCGGGAAGATTCTAGCCTAGTCCATCCTGGGTCGGAGCTTCATGCTGGGAGCGGGACATGGCGTCTCTCCCAGGCGTCTGCTCCAGAGAGGAGAGCTGTCGAGACTGAGCTCACTTCCTCTTCCTCCCAGAGTTCTGTTCTGTTTACTCCTCCCACCTATCTTCTAACCAATGAGGGACAAGCAGTTTCTTTTTATTTAACCAATGACCTTCCTCCATCACAGAAAGGATAACAAAAACGAAGGAATGGTGTACCTATGCAATAAAGACAAGACCAGATATCAGCACCTAGAATTACATTACTACCAAACCCAGATGCCTAGACAACAGCATAAAAACACAACCAGTAACAACCAGAACAATATGTCCCCACTAGAAGCCAGCAACGCTAACACAATAAGCCCTGAGAAATTCTATATAGCTGAAACATAAGGCAAAGTCTTCATTATAGCTATTAAGAGTATGCTTAAGAACCTTAAAGATGATATCACTAAATCTGTTAATAAAATCTATGAAAACACAGAACTGCATGGAATGAAGAAAACAATTCAAGAGATAAAAATGGAAATATAACCACCAATGAAAACACAAAAACTGGGGTTAAAAGAAATTCCACTTGGAACAAAATAATCAAAACACTAACCGTATAGAACAAAGAAAGAATATCAAAAGCTGCAAAGAAAAAAGACCATATAACACGTTAAGGCAGACCTATTAAAATAACAGCTGATGTTTCAATAGAGATTCTACAAGCCATAAGGACCTGTACAGATATTCTGTTAACTCTGAAATCATATATTCTAGCCCAAACTAGTATAATAGCAAAACTTTCAATCACAATATAAGGAGAAAGACATTCCACAATAAACCCAAATTTAAGCAGGATCTGCCTATAAATCCAGTCCTAAAAAAGAGGCTAGAAGGAAAACTCAAACCTAAAGAAGTTAACCACACCAAGGAAAACACAAGAAATGTGTAATCTTAGACTAAAAAATTTAAAAAGGGTGGACATATCACAACAACAAAATAACAGAAATCAACAAACAATGCTCATTGATAATTCTCAACATCAATGGCTTCAATCTCCCAATAAAAATGACATAATAACAGACTGGATTTGAAAACAGGATTTTATTCTGTGTTCAAGAAACATACCTTAATATCAAGACATCACCACAGGGTAAAATGTTAGAAAAAAGCTATTCCAAGCAAATGGACCTAAGAAACAAGCCATGTAGTCATTTTAATATCTGACAAAACAGACTTCAAACCAAAATTAAGCAGTAAAAGATGTAGGAAAAGATACTACCCACTCAAAGGACATCTCCACCAAAAGTCCATTCCTATTCTAAACATGTATGTAGCAAAGACATGGGCACTCTTGTCTGAAAATGAAACACCACTATACCTAAAAATCACATCTTACCCTCACACAATCAATTTTTGGGTAACTTCAATATCTAACTCTCTCCAAAATATAGATCATCCAGACAAAAACTAAACACAGAAATTTTGAAACTAAATAATGTCATAAATGAAATGAACCTGACAAATATTACAGAACATTTCACCTAAAAAAATAAAAGAATATACTTGCTTCTCAACCACTCAGGAAACTTTTTTCAAAATTAACCACATACTAGAGCACAAAGTGAGTCCCAATAGATAGTAGATAATTGAAATGATACCCAGTACACTATCTGACCACCACGGATTAAAGCAGAGTATCAGCAACAATCGAAACAATAGAAAACTTACAACCTCATACAAACAGAACAGCACACTACTGAGTGAAAAATTAGTCAAAACAGAAATTAATAAAGAAATTTAAAACTTTTTACAATTGAATAAAAATGAAAACAAAACATTCCCAAACTTATGAGACACAACAAAGGCAGCTCTAAGAACTAATCTCATAGCTTTAAGAAAAAAAATGGCAATATCTCGGATTAGCAAATGAAACACCTGAAAATTTTAGAAAAAAAAAAGAAATCACACCCAAAAAGAGTAAACAGCAAGAAGTGATCAAACTCAGGGTTGAAATCAATAAGATAGAAAGAACAAAAGAAAAAAAGAAACAAAGAGTTGGATCTTTGAGAAAACAAAATTGACAAACCCTTGGCTACATTACATAAAGAGCAGACAGAGAAAATTCAAATTAACAAAATTAGAGAAGAAAAGTAGGACATAACCAGGAAATCTGGAGATACATGAGGACATACTTTAAAAACTTGTACCCTACCAAACTGATAATTTTAGAAATTGATAATTTTCTTAATACTTACCATCCACCAAAGTTAAATCAAGATCAGACAAGCAATTCAAACATCTATAATCTATGGTGAAAAAGAAGCAGACATTGAAAGTTTGACAACCAGATTATAAAAAAAAAAAAGCACAGGGCCAGATGATTTTAGCACAGAATTCTGTAAACTTTCAAAATAAGCATTTACCTGAATACTTCTCAGATTGTCCCACAAAACAGAAACAGAGGAAACTTTGCCAAATGTTTTTTTTTTCAGTTTAGGAGATTTATTGTAAACAGGATAACCCTAGGAGCCCACCACACTGGCAGTGACTCATGCATTTACACATCAACTGATTAAAAAGACTTTTAAAGTCTCTGTTAACTCATAACTTTTTCACAAATCTCACTTGCTAAGCTTAAGAACACAGCAGTCTCTGGGTAGTCTGCTTTTGTTCATGGACCACAACCTGGACCCACTGAGATGAACCTGTCAGGATGCCAAGTGACACTTAGGAGTTCTGGAGCAAACTGAACACCACATGCAGGTTCATGGAAGACCACATGGGACTGTTTTCTCGTCTCTTCAAGTGCCTTTTCTCAGACAAAAGATGTGCTTATAACTATACACATCTTTTAGAAAAGAGCCAAATTCTTTTTAACAGGGCTACAGTTACCCTGGTACCCAAACCACATAAAGACCCAGGAAAAAAAGAATTACAGAATAATTTCCATTGTGAACAGAGATGCAAAAATTCTCCATTAAAATACTTACAAACCAAATCCAAGAACAGATCAAAAAGAGCACCTACCAAGATAACTTAGGCTTCATTGAAAGATGCAGGGGTGGTTCCTCATACATAAATCAGTAAGTGTGATCCATCAAACAAACTGAGAAAAAAACCACATGATCTCATTAGATGCAGAAAAACCTTTTGATAAAATCTAAAATGCTTTCATGATAAAAGTCCTGGAGAGACTAAGGATAAAAGGGACACACTTCAAAATGAAAAATAATAGAAGTGATTATAGCAAGTCCACAGCCAACAGCAACCTAATAGAGAGAAACTCAAAACACTTCCATTAATAATAGGAATAAGGCATGGTTGTCTACTCTCTTGATACTTATGAAGTCTTAGCTAGAGCAATAACAACTAAAGATCAAGGGAATACTTATATGAAAGAAAGAAGTCAAAGTATCTCTATCTATACATGATATGAATGTATACATAAGTGGCCCTAAAAATTCCACTGAGAAAGTCCTACAGCTGTTAAAAAAATGGCTATATATGTCCAACCAATCCACAGCCAACATTACCAAAATGAACAAAATTTGAGAAATCTTATCAAAATCAGGAAGGAGACAGGTCTGTCCACTATCAGTGCTCCTTTTCAGTATAATGCTAAATAAACAAATCAGAACAATATGACAAGAGAAAGAAATTAAAGAGCTACAAATTGAAAAAAGAAGTCAAATTTTCCCTATTTACAAATGAAATGTTATTATACATAAAATATAATAAAAATTCTACCAAGAGCATTTGAAAACTATACAATTTCAGTGAAGGGGTAGGATATAAAATCAACTTTAGAAAATCAGTAGTTTCTCTATACAACACAAAAAAACACAGTGAGAAAGTGACCATTTAACGCTCCCAATTACAATAGAAACAAAGGTAATAAAATATCTTGTAATAAGTCTAATGAAGGATGTGAATGATTTCTATAATGAAAACTTCACATCTCAAAAAGGCAATTGAAAAAGATACTATAAACTGGAAAGCCTCCCTGTGCTCATGGATCAGTTTTAATATTGTTATTGGTGTGGGAGGTCCTTCTGTATATGTTGCTTTTTTTGGTTAATGAAGAAAGAAGCTGTTTTGGTCAGTGATTTAGCAGAATAAAGCTAGGCAGAGAACTAAACTGAATGTTGGGAGAAGGAAGGCAGAGTTTAGAGACACCATGAAGCTGCAGCTGGGGACAGATGCCAGAAACTTGCAGGTAAGCCACAACCACATGGTAATACACAGATTAATAGAAATTGGTTAAATTAATATGCAAGACTTAGCCAATAAGAAGCTAGAGGTAATGAACCAAGCAGTGATTTAATTAATACAGTTTCTGTGTGGTTATTTCAGGGTTGAACAACCAGGAACAAACAAGTAGCCCTCCTTACTACAGTTATCATTGCTAAAATATTGTAATAGTGTTAATATTTTGAAATTACTATCCTACCAAAAGCAACTCATTCATTTAAAGCAGTCCAAATAAAAATACCCACAACATTCTTCACAAAAATATAAAAATAATCTTAAAATTCATGTGGAAGCAAAAAATACCCTTGATAGGCAAAGCAGTTCTAAGTAAAAAGAATAATAATGGCAGGATTGCCACTCCTTATTTCAAGATATACTATAGAGCTATAATAATAAAAGTAATATTGTACAGGCACAAAAAAGACATATAGACTATTAAAACAAAAAAAAAACACTCAATATGATGAGTTCTTCAACTAACTTTGCAGGAAAATCCAAATGTCCAGAATGAGATTAGCTCTATCTAGTACCTTGTCCAATAAGTATCTCTAACATGATCAAAGACTTCAATTTTAAACCTGAAATGCTAGGGGGGAAAGCAACCTTAAAAGATTTGGGTGTACAGAGATGCAGGGATTGTTCAACATATAAAAATCGGTCAACGCAATCCACCATATAAACAAACTGAAAAAAAATACATGATCATCTCATTAGATGCCAGAAAAGCTTTTGACAAAATACAGCTTCACTTCATGATAGAGGTTTTGGAGAGAGCAGGGATACAAGGAACATAGCTATACACAATAAAGGCAATATACAGCAAGCCAACAGCCAACATTAAACTAAGTGGAGAGAAACTCAAAGCAATCCCACTAAATTAAGGAACAAGACAGGGTTGTCCACTCTATCTATATCTATTCAACATAGTTTTTGAGGTCCTAGCTAGAGCAATATGACAACAAAAAGGAGATCAAGGGGATACAAATAAGGAAAAAATAAGAAGTCAAACTCTCACTATTTGCTGATGAAATGATATTTTACATAAGCGACCCCAAAAATTCTATCAAGGAACTTTTTCACCTCATAAACACCTTCAGTAATGTAGCAGGATATATGATTAACTCAAAAAAATCAGTAGCCTTCCTGTACACAGCTGATAAATGGGCTGAGAAAGAAATCAGAGAAACATCACCCTTCACAATAGACACACATAGCATAAAATATCTAACAAAACAAGTGAAAGTTCTGTATAGCTTTTTGTTATCTTCAAGGATTTTCTTTTTTATTGATTTTTTATTGAGCTCTCTATTTTTCTCTGCTCCCCTCCCTGTCACTCCTCTGCCCTTCAACCCTCTCCCAAAGAAAGAAATTGAAGAAGACGCCAGAAAATGGAAAGGTCTCTCATGCTCTTGAGTAGGTAGAATTAACATAATAAAAATGACAATCTTATCAAAAACAATCTACAGATTCAAATCAATGCCCAGCAAAAGCCCAGCAAAATTTTTCACAGACCTCTAAAGAATAATACTCAAATTCATACAGAAAAGAAATGGCATAGCCAAAATAATCCTGTACAATAAAGAAACTTCTGGAGGCATCACAATCCCTGACTTCAAACTCTACTACAGAGCTGCAGTACTGAAAACAGCCTGGTATTGGCATAAAAACAAACAGGAGGACGAATGGAACTGAATTGAAAACCCAGATATCAATCCACACACGTACTAACAACTTTTTTTTCACAAAGAAGCAGAAAATATAAAATGGGAAAAAAACATATTTAACAAATGGAGCTGGCATAACTGGACCCCAACATCTAGAAGAATTAAAATAGATCTATGTCTATCATCATATGCAAAACTCAAGTACAAATGGATCAAAGACCTGAACCTAAAGCCAACCACACTGAACCTCATAGAAGAGAAAGTGGAAGTACACTTGGATTCATTGGCACAAGAGACTACTTCCTAAATACAACCTCAGTAGCACAAACACTGAGAGAAACAATAAATGGAATCTTCTGAAACTGAAAAGTTTCTGTAAAGCAAAGAACATGGTCAACAAGACTAAACAGCATTTTACAGAATGGGAAAATATCTTTACCAACCCCACATCTGACAGAGGTCTTATCTCCAAAATATACAAAGAACTCAAGAAATTGGTCATCAAAAGAACAGATAATCCAATAAAAAAAATGGAGTACAAACATAACCAAAGAACTCTCAACAGAGAAATCTAAAATGGCTGAAAGACACTTAAGGAAATGCTCAACATCCTTAGTCATCAGTGAAATGTAAATCAAAACAACTCTGAGTTTCCATCTTAGATCTGTAAGAATGTATCTTGGCCAAGATAAAAAAAAAAAAAAAACTGATGACAACTTATGCTAGAGAGAATGTGGGGTAAATGGAACACTCCTGTATTACTGGTGAGATTGGAAACTGGTACAGCCCTTGTGGACATCAGTATGACAATTTCTCAGAAAATTGGGAAACAACTTATCTAAAGACCCAGCAATACCACTTTTGAGTATATAACAAAGGATGCTCAATTGTACCACAAGGACATGTGCTCAACTATGTTCATAGCAGAACTGTTTCTCATAGTCAGAACCTGGAAACCAACTAAATGTCCCTCAACTGGAGAATGGATAAGGAAAATGTGGTGTCTTTACACAATGGAGTACTACACAGCAGAAAAAAATAATGACACCTTGAAATTTGTGGGCAAATGGATGGATCTAGAAAACATCATATTAAGTGAGGTAATACACACCCAGAAAGACAAATACCATATGCACTCACTCATAAGTAGCTTTTAGACATAGAGCAAAGAAAATCAGCCTACAATTCACAATTGCAGAGATCCTAGACCACAATGAGGATGCTAAGAGTGACTTACATGGATCTAATCTATATGGGAATATACAAGAAAAAGACAAGATATCTTGTGTAAATTGGGAGCATGGGGACCATGGGAGAGTATAGAAGTGGAAGGGAGAGAAAGGGATGGGAGTGGAGAAAAATATATAGCTCAATAAAAACAATAAAAAATAAATTAAATGTAGAATTCTATTTTAAAAAGATTTAGGTGTAAGAAAGGACTTTTCTGAATTGTATTTCATTTTCTCTGGAATAAAGGTCAACAACTGACATAAAAATGAAAACATTCTGCACAGCTAAGGAAACAATCAAGTGAAGAATAAACCCACTGAATTGGAGAGAATCTTTGCCGAATTAGTTTATATAATATATAAAGAACTTTAAAACTCAAAACAAAATAGTCAAAAAAACCCAAAAGGTCAAATTTAAAAATGGGATATAGATCTGATTGGAATTCTCAATAGCAGAAATAAAAATGGCTAATAAATTTCTCAAAGGGGGTTCATTAACCTTAACAATTAGGCAAACAAAAGTTTAAATAATTTTGAGGTTTCATCTACTCTAGTCAGGATGACTAAGATTACCATGCTACATTACAAATGTAAACATGGTATACAAAAAGGAGAACCCTCTATAACTATTGGTGGGATGAAAATTGATGAAACCACTATGGAAATCAGTACATAAAATCCTCAGAAATTAAAATGAAATTTACCACATAACTTAGTTCTACCCATCCTTGGCATGTGCCCAAAGGAATTGATATCCTACTCCACAGACACTTGTTCAGCAATGTTCCTTACTGCCCCATTCACAATAGACTGGAAACGGAAACAACTTAAATGTCCTTCAACAGAAGAATGGGTAGGATTATAAAGCATACCACATATACACGACGGGATGCCATTCAGCTGTAAATAAAAATAAAATCATGAAATGTGCAGATAATTAGTTAGACCAAGAAAGGATTATGTTGAATGAGGAAACAAAGAGACCCAGAAATAAAAGTACCACATATTCTCTCTTATCTGCAGTTCTGAATTCCAAATCTGTAGATGTAAGTCTGCAATGTGGAGTAGGTATGGAAACCAGGGAAGCATAAAGTGACCATGAAGGCATGCTTGATATGAGCCTCACAGGGTAGGGGTGATATCAACTCAAAATGAAAATCAGCAAAGGGGGCTCCACTAAATAACAGGAAGGGAGGTCAAAATCAAAGTAACAAAGGAAAGGACAGACAAATAACACCAAGATTGTGTATTAAGCCTCAAAAAATCTTATAATTTTATATTTGCCTAAAACATGTAAGTGTATGTGTACACATATGTGTGTTTATGAAGTTATGCCACTTGAACTGACAATGCTCCTCACAAGAACCACAGACTAACAAAGTCTCCAGTAAAGACATGAATCTCATTTAAAACTGTTTTTCAGAGTAGTTCAAGTGACTTCCAAAACAGGACAGACAATTGGTGTAGCCCTGTGTTATCTCTCAGAGATTGAAGGTAAGCCCCTAATGTTGAAGACACCACACACCTAACGTCATAGTACTTGAATGATTTGACTTCCATCGAACCAGAAAGCCTCTTTCCTGTGGCCTAATCTCTATGGTACCAGAAAGGGAAGTAATAAATAATCCTACTCAGCTGCAACATCTACATACCACAATATAATAATCAGCATGGGAAGCCATCCAGAAAGGTGCAATAAGTGGAACTCATATGCTAGTCATAACCAATGGCTGTCTAACTGTATTTAAGGCTCAGTCAGCAGGATACAAATAATGCCTGATACTAGAAACCTAGCTAATTAATGTTCCAGGGCCAGTGGGGTCATGGCTCTTAGAAAAGAAGCCATGACTACCACTTCATTGGAGTAGCATAATTTTAACTCCTTTTTTTAACATTGTCCTTATGTCTGCAGGTAAGCATAGGTACCATCCATCATCAAAGAAGCTTCTCTTTAATACAAATGGTGAGCAGCACAAAAAAATCACAAATGAATATAAAGCAGTTATCAATGGACTGTGGAGAACCCAGTCCCAGTGGATACATCTGCATCACAGCTCCAGTACCTATATATTAGGGAATATCATGGAGGGGGTGGAAAAATACTAAGAGTCAGAATATCAGAATTCTGCTGTGAAACTGTCTCTAAAAGGAAGGGCTGCAAAAACCAGATCTGAACAATGGCAATATCAGCAGACAAACTAATTCATAAGAGGGAAGATTTCACAGGGTAGTAGCCCTGGACAAGGAACTATAGGAAACTGATTATTGCTGGGAGAATGAGAAGTAACCTCTTCCAAGGGTGAATTCTCTAAATGGTTGTTCAATATAAAGTGATCAGTCCTGAAGACATAGACACACAAACAACAATAATTGTTTTGACTGAATTTATACATCTGTACACAAATATGATGTGCTGGCTAGTTCTTTGTCAATTTGACACTAACCAGAGTCATCTTTGGAAGAGGCCATCTCAGAAGAGAAAATATCTCCAAAGGATTGGCCTTTATGCAAGTTTGTGGGCTATTGCCTTGATTCATGTTTAGTACATAATTATAAACTAGTTGTGTACTATATATATGCACTACACACATGAATATATATATATATATAATCATGCATAGACTAGTTGTGCACTATATATATGCACACACAAACAAACACATTTTATATATGAGTACATATTGACTAGTTATACACTATGTGTGCACATTACACACACATATATATGATTATAGTTTGACTAATTGTGCGCTATGAATGTGTACTACACACACATATGTATCACAATAATCGAGGGAGAATTTATGAATTTGAGAGTGGGAGAGATATGAAGCGAGTTAAAGGTAAGGGACTTGGAAAGACCTAGAGGGGGAAAAAGTATGAGTGAAATAATGCAATTATATTTAATTTAAAATGTATAAAAACACTTCATGATAAAACATTTAGGAAAAAGGATATAAAAGGTGAGAACCCATGTTCCTGAACTGAAAAAAAAAAAGACCAGCTCACAATAACCTGTGTCATTTTAATT
Organism: Microtus oregoni; assembly: GCF_018167655.1. Taxonomy (NCBI): domain Eukaryota; kingdom Metazoa; phylum Chordata; class Mammalia; order Rodentia; family Cricetidae; genus Microtus; species Microtus oregoni. The sequence goes on from NW_024544825.1 coordinate 426,947, forward strand.
CAGAAAAAGGCAAATGTACATTAACATGCTAAAAATAAAACAATGCCAGCCAACAAATAAGAAAAACATGAGGGGGGAAAAAAGAAAAAAACTAAAACCTGCATATAGTTAAGAATATTAAATAAACTGAATAGGTAACATGATTTCAGGTTTAAAAATTATAATAAATTATATATTGACTAGTTGTGCACTAACTATAGGACTAACAACTAAATGCAAGTGGTTTGTATTAAAATAAAATTTAAAGTGATCAATACTGACTTTTTCTTTGTTGACTGAAACATTATCATAAGGAATCTATTTTGGCAATGATACTAATAAAGCTAGGAGCTGGGAATTTGGGGATATAGGTTACTCAAAATAAAGAAATTAAATTATTTTAAGGTCCTTAAATAAAATCAGGATTAATATTATTTATTCTCTATTTTTTATTGCTACAACGAAATAGCTAACAAGAAGTAATTTATGGAAGGGAAAGTTATTTTGAATTGTAGCCCAAAATCTGGAGAAAGAACTGGACATTCAAACAGAAGAGGCATTTAGAACTGCAACAAAGCATGACTAGAATTACACTGTGGCATATTACAATCAGAAGATCAAATATAAAGCCCAAAATATTAAAAACCATTAAAGAACAATACCAACTCATTTAAAGAAGAAATCACACCAGAAAATACCAGATCTAACGCCATAATCTACACATCCAAGAAAGCAAGTAATGTTATATTCCAAGCACTGAAGTTAAATATGAACCAGACAAGAATGCTACGTTCTTCAAAATAGTCTTTTAAAATGATGTAGAAAAAATGTCAGAGACATGGCCAACTAGAGGTTTTCTCAGTATGAGTAAAGGAGAAAGTCAAAATAAAGAAAAAATAAGAATGTAGGAATCGCATGCCTGATACTGACTGGGGGGCCAGGAATCAGAGTCTGGATAGCCCAGAGATCTACGATAGAACCAAACATGACTGCCAAAAAAAAAAAAGAGTCAGTGAAACGATTTCTAATGATACCGTGCTATACTTGTAGATGGTAGTCTAGCATAAACATCATCAAAGAGGCTTCACCTAGCAACGAATGGGAACATAATATACAGAGACCCACAGGCAAACAATAGGCAGAGCTCAGAGAATCCTGCAAAAGCTGTCAAGGATGGATTATAGAAGCCAGAAGGGGGGCCGAGGTGGGAAGGGTTCTGGATGCAAGCTGGGTGGGATAGGAAGAAAGAGAGACAGAGACCCACACTGGAGCACTGGACTGAGCTTCCAAGGTCCCAATGAGGAGCAGAAGGAGGGAGAACATGAGCAAAGAAGTCGGGACCACGAGGGGTGCACTCACCCACGGAGACAGTGGGGCTGATCTATTGGGAGCTCACCAAGACCAGCTGGACTGTGACTGAAAAAGCATGGGATAAAACCTGACTCTCTGAACATAGCGAACAATGAGGGCTAATGAGACACAAAGGACAATGGCACGGGGTTTTGATCCTGCTTAATGTGCTGGCTTTGTGGGAGCCTAGCCAGTTTGGATGTTCACCTTCCTAGATATGGACGGAGGGGGGAGGACCTTGGACTTTCCACAGGGCAGGAAACCCTGACTGCTCTTTGGACTGGAGAGGGAGGGGGAGAGGAGCGGGGGGAGGGGGAGACGGGTGGGAGGAGGGGCAGGGAAATGGGAGGCTGGGAGGAGGCGGAAACTTTTTTTCCTTTTATTCAATAAAATAAAAAAAAAAACCAGAAGGGTCAAAGACATCACAAAAAAAAAAAAAATGGTGCACAGAATCAACTAACCAGCACTCGGGTTCACGGAGACAGAAACAATAATTAGGGAGCCTTCATGCATCTGACCAAGGTCCTCTGCATGTATGTTATGCCTATGTATCTTGGTATTCTTGTGGGACTACATGTACTGGAAATGGGTGCTGTCTCTGACTCTTGCCTGCTTTTGGAACCATTTTACTCCTACTAGGTTGCCTCATGCTGCTTTAATATGAGGAGATTTGCCTAATTTTATTATAACTTGATATGCTCTGTTTGGATGTTTGGTTAATATCACTGGGAGGCCTGAATTTTTCTGATAGGAGAGGAGGAAGAGATCTGAGAGGGGCAGTCATGGAGGAGAGGAGAAAGAGGAAATTGTGGTCAGAATGCAATATATGAGAGAAGAGTAAAGAAAAAAAAAGAAAAAGAAAGAATATTGAAAAAAATAAAGAAAATAAAACATACAGATGTGCCTAAGGGAAAAATGAACATAACCAAATGTTCAAGAAATAAAATCTAAGGATTCATGAGCTAGAAGGAGCTGAGATCAAATCTAATAGTCTAAACAGTATTTTCAATAAAATTATGGTTGAGAATTTCCCAAAATTAGAAAAAAATAGATTTCTAGTTGCAAAAAGAATACAGAATCACAAATATGTACAACCAGAGGAGAACCTCTTCATGATATATCATAGTCAAAATGTCAAAACTACAAATCAAAGAATATTAAGGGTTGTAAAAGGGGAACATGTAACTAGCACGCGGAATCTGAAACATCAGAGTAACATCAAGTCTATCATCAACATTCTGAAAGTTTTAAGGTCATACAGTCAGAGAGCATAGAGACATTTTATAAAATCGGTTATCACATATGGCAAGGAGCCAGAAATCACTTGGTCTTCATGGAGCACAACCATCATATCGACTTCTGGACTTCAACAAACAAGACAAATGTTCATCATGTATAAGGGGTATTGTTCTGTCTATTACTAATTACTAATCATCATCTTGATTTCTCAAGAGGATTTAGTTTGTTTCGGTCTTATGCCTCTAACATACATGATTCTCAATCCTCTTGTAGCTAGATAGGACTAATTAAAATTCCTTCATATTTATTGTTTTTTTTATGGACACACAGTGTCTATAAAGACAAGACTAGAGAATTGGAACATAGTGTCAAAAAGCACCAGCAACTTTTCATATGCTGCCAAATAAAAGGCCCAGTTCCAGGAATTGGGTTACATCTTTTAAACACATTGGCTGGGGTGGGGTATCAAATAGATCCCTTCAAACATTATGGGGATCTGGCAATATTATTGGTTACTCTTTTAGTTAGGTTTTCTATTGCTGTAATGAAACACATGACCAGAAAGCAAACTGGGGAGGAAAGAGTTTATTTGGCTCACACTTCCATCACTGTTCATCATTGAAGGGAGTCGGGACAGGAACTCAAACAGGGCAGGAACCTGGAAGCAGAAGCTGATGCAGAGGCCATGGAATGGTACTGCTTACAGGCTTGTTTCCCCTGACATTTTGAGCCTGCTTTCTTATGAAACACAGGACCTCCAGCCCAGGGACGGCTCCACCTACAATGGGCTGGGCCCTCCCTCATCAAACACTAATTTAAGAAAATGCCTTACAGCCATATCATATGGAGAGCATTTTCTCAAGTGAGGTTTTCTCCTTCCAGATTACTCTAGCTTGTGTGTCAAGTTGATATAAGACTAGCCAGAATAGTTACCCTACACAATTTAGCGGTCAGATCCTATTGTTGAAGATACTCATGTCATAGAACATGGAGAAAACTAGCTAGTACTCAACAGGAAGTCACATCCTTCTGGCTTATGTGCATGCTGAAGGTATTATGCATGCTACTGGAGGATAAAAGGAAGTAATCTCACCCAGCTAGCCATATATTCATATGGATATATCCATATCTGTGAGCTATAATAACAACCTGCCTGAAGTATATGATCACTATTACAATAGTGCCATGGATGTTACCAAAGGAAGCAAACATTCTTCTATTGGATTTAAGGCCCTCTCCATGAGCTTGAGCTCATATCTGACACTGTTAATTGTCCCAAGAACCTGAGACTGCAGGGAATTCTGAAAATGGAAAATATGGGAAAATGATCAGAAACCACAATGCAAGCATAAAGAGCAGAATACAAGAGATGGAAGAAAGAAACTCAAGTACTGAAGATACAATAGAGAAAATGGATTGATCGATCAAAGAAAATACTAAATCTAACAAGAGCTTAACACAAAATATCCAGGAAATATGGAACACATAAAAAGATCAAACTTAAGTATAATAGGGATAGAAGAAGGAGAAGTCAAACTCAAAATCACAGAAAATATATTCAACAAAATCATAGAAGAAAATTTTCCCAACCTAAAGGAAGACATGCATATGGGGATACAGAAAGCTTACAGAACACCAAATAGACTAAATCAAAAAAAAAATCCTCTCACCACATAATAATCAAAGCACTAAACATACAGAATAAAAGAAGAATATTAAGAACTGTAAAGGAAAAAGGCCAAGTTACATATAAAGGCAGACATATCAGAATTACACCTGACTTCTCAATGGAAACAATAAAAGCCAGAACATCCTGGTGAAGCATTGTGAAGACATTAAGAGAACATGGTTGCAAGCCCAGACTACTATACCTAGCAAAACTATAAATCACCACAGAGGATCAAAACAAGATATTCCATGACAGAACCAGATTTAAACCAATACCAAGCCACAAACCCAGCCCTACACAAAGTACTAGAAGGAAAACTCCAACGAAGGAAGTTAGCTACATCCACACAAACACAGACAATAGCAGCAAATCCTAAAGAAGGGGAAAACACACACAATAACATAATTAACAACTAAAACAAAAATAACAAAAACTTGCAATCACTGGTCAATAATATCCCTTAATATAAATGGACTCAACTTACCTATAAAAAGACACACGCTAACAGATAGGATATGAAAACAAAATCTATCCTTCTCCTGCATACAAGAAACACACCTCAACCTCAAAGACAGACATTATCTCAGTGTAAAGGGGTAGGAAAAGAATTTCAATCAAATGTATCTAAGAAACAAGCTGGTGTAGCTATCCTAATATCTAACAAAATAGACTTCAAACTAAAATCAATCAAAAGAGGCAAACAAGGACAATTCATTTTTCTCACAGAAAAATTCATCAAGAGGAAATCCCAATACTGAACATCTATGCTCCAAATAAAAGGGCACCCTCATATGTCAAAAAACACTACTAAAGCATAAATCACACATTAAACTCCACACACTAATAGTGAGAGACTTCAACACCCCACTCTCACCAATGGACAGGTCTGTCAGACAGAAAAATAACTGAGAAATAAAGGAACTAACAGATGTTATGACTCAAATGGACTTAGCAGACATCTATAGAAGATTCCAACCAAACATAAAGGAATGTACCTTTTTCTCAACACCTCGTGGAACCTTCTCAAAAAACTGACCATGTACTAGGTAACAAAGCAAGCCTCAACACATCCAAAGAATATGGAATGACCCCATATATCTTTTCAGATCAAAATGGCTTAAAATTGGAAATCAACAGCAATACTAATTTCACAAAGCCAAAAAACACATAGAAATTGAACAGTGCTCACCTGAATCATCAATGGGTCAAGGAAGAAATAAAGGGAGAAATAAAAGACTTCCTAAAAGTCAATGAAAATGACCACACAACACACCCAAATTTATAGGATACAATAAAAGCAGTGTTAAGAGGAATCATCATAGCCCTAAATGCCTACATAGAAGCTGGAAAAAATCCCATACTAGTGAGTTAACGTAACACCTGAAACTCTAGAACAAAAAGAAGCAAACTCACTTAAGAGAACTAGAAGGCAGGAAATAATCAAATTGAGAGCTAAATTCAACAAAACAAAAACAAAGAAAAGAATACAAAGAATCAGTGAGACAAAGAGTTTGTTCTTTGAGAAAATAGACAAAACAAAATAGACAAAACTTCATCCAAACTAACCAAAAAGCAGAGAGAGAATATCCAATCTAACAAAATCAGAAAAGAAAAGGGGAACATAACAGAAATTCCCCTGATACCCAAACCACATGAACACATTACTAAGAAAGAAAATTACAGATCAGTCTCACACATGAACATGGATGCAAAAATACTCAATAAAATACTGGCAAAGTGAACCCAAGAACACATCAGAAAAATCATCCACCATGACCCATGACCCATTCCAGAGATACAAAGATGGTTGGACATATAAAAATCTGTCAATGTAATCCACCATATAAACAAACCAAAAAAAAGCCCTACATGATCATCTCATTATATGCTGGAAAAGCCTTCAACAAAATACCACATCCCTTCATAATAAAGATCTTGGGAAGAGCAGGAATAAAAGGAACATACCTAAACATAATAAAGCAAGTCAGCAGCCAACATCAAACTAAATGGAGAGAAACTCAAAGTGATCCCACTGAAATCAGGAACAAGACAAGGTTGTCCACTCTCTCCATATCTATTCAACATAGTACTTGAGGTTCTAGCTATAGCAATAACACAACAAACGGAGATCAAGCGGTTACAAATCAGAAAAGAAGTCAAACTCACTATTTGCTGATGACATGACAGTTTATATAAGTGAATCCAAAAATTCTAACAAGGAACTTTTACAACTCATAAACACCTTCAGTAATTAAGCGGGGTACAAGATTAACTCAAAACAATGAGTTGCTCTTCTTTTATGGATGATAAATGGACTGAGAAAGAAATCAGAGAAACAACACCTCGAAAAAACAATACTCAACTTCATATGGAAAACCAAAAGACCCAGGAAAGTAAAAACAATAAAGGAACTTCTGGAGGCATTACAATCCTTGACTTCAACCTCTACTACATATCTACTGTACTGAAAGAAGCCTGGCATTGGCATAAAAACAAACAGGAGGACCAATGGAACCCAATAGAAGACCCAGATATCAATTCACACACCTACAAGCACCTGAATTTTGACAAAGAAGCCAAAAGCATAAAATGGGAAAAAGAAAGCAAGCATATTCAACAAACGATGCTGGCATAACTGGATATCTGCATGTAGAAGAATGAAAATAGATCCATATAAATTGCCATGCATAAAACTCAAGTACAAACGGTTCAAGGACCTCAACATAAAACTAACCACACTAAAACCGGTCGGTGGTAATGCACGCCTTTAATCCCAGCACTTGGGAAATAGAGGTAGGCGAATCTCTTTGAATTTGAGGCCAGCCTGGTCTACAAGAGCTAGTTCCAGGACAGGCTCCAAAGCTACAGTGAAACCCTGTCTTGAAATACCAAAAAAAAACCTAATAATCACACTGAACCTCAAAGAAGAGAAAGTGGAAAGTACACTTGAACACATTGGCACAAGAGACCACTTTGTAAATATAACCCCGACAGCATAGACACTGAGAGAAACAATTAATAAACGAGACCTCCTAAAACTGAGAAACTCCTGTAAAGCAAAGGGCATGGACAACAAGAAAAAATTGCAGCCTATAGACTGGGAAAAGATCTTCACTAACCCCACATCAGACAGAGGGCTGATCTCCAAAATATACAAAGAACTCAAGAAATTGGTCACCAAAAGAACAAATAATCCAATAAAAAATAAACTGGGGTGCAGACTTAAAGAGAGAACTCTCAACAGAGGAATCTAAATGGCTGAAAGACAGACACTTAAGGAAATGTTCAACATCCTTAGTTATCAGAGAAATGCAAATCAAAACAACACTGAGATTCCATCTTACACATGTCAGAACGGCCAAGATCAATAAACACTGATGACAACTTATGCTCGAGAGGTTGTGGGGTGAAGGGAACACTCCAGCATTGCTGGTAGGAATGTAAGCTGGTACAATCCCTTTGGATGTCAGTGTGGTGATTTCTCCAAAAATTAGGAAACAACCTTCCTCAAGACCCAGTAATACCATTTTTGGGTATACAACCAAAGGATGCTCAATCGTGCCACAAGGACATGTGCTCAACTATGTTCACAGCAGCATTGTTTGTCATAGCCAGAACCTGGAGAAAACCTACATGTCTCTCGACCAAAAAAATGAATAAGGAAAATATGATACATTTACACAACAGAGTACTACACAGCAGAAAAAAATGACATCTTGAAATTTGTGGGCAAATGGATGGATCTAGAAAACCTCATATTGAGTGAGGTAAACCAGACCCAGAAAGACAAATAATATTTTATGTATCTACTCATAAGTGGTTTTTAGACATAAAGCAAAATAAAATAAATGGCCTACAATTCACAGTAAAAACTGAAATAAAAAGCTGCAAATGGTGTAGTATTAGCAAATGAGAAAAAATCAGAACTCCATCCTTTATGACAACACGAGTGTACACAAAGTGGAACTGATTACCAAGTATAACAGTTTGGTATGCAGTGGTGCTGGCCCAAATTGCAGAGTGCTACACAATTCTACCTTGTTTACCAAGAACCCATTCCCGTGGGCCAGCTGGTATAGAGAGTAGCCTCTGTCATGCAAGAGGATACCCAGTCAGGTGGTGTTCATTCATTTGGCATTTCTTTATTTATTTGTGGGTAGAATGAAGGCCAACCACATTTACTTCAGTCAGAGCCACTTGGAGCTTCCTTTGTCTGGAAGGCCACAGCAGAGGGGAAGAACTGTGTGAACAGGACAACTTTCCTTGAGAAGAGATGTAATGAAGACCTAGAACTGGGAGATGTCGTTCATACAGTTGTCTTAATCCTAAGATTAAGGAAAGCCCTGAAAGGCAAATGACAGAAGATAACATAGAAGTTGGGGTCTGCAATGAAGCTGACGTTTAGAGACTCACCCTAACTGAAGAGAAGGATTCTTTGGCTGCCATAGCGTAATAAAGACTTGCCTGAACAATCCCGATCTCACACAATATGTGTTTACAATATGCTTTGTTTGTGCAGACTTCTCTCTTTTTAAAAAAATCATTTCATTTCATTTTACTTTTTAAATAAAAAATAAGCTATTTTTTTCATTTTACATACCAACTCCAGTTCCCTCTCCCTCTCCTCCTCCCAGTCCCTCTACCTACTCCCTCACTTCCATCCACTCCTCAGAGAGGGTCAGGCACAATGCTTTGGGGAAGGTTCAAGGCCCTCCCTACTGTATCTAGGCTGAGCAAGGTATCCATCCAAAGAGCAGGGGTTCCCAAAAGCCAGTACATGCAGTAGGGATAAATCCTGGTGCCACAGCCAGTGGCCCCATAGTCTGCCCTAACCATACAACTGTGACCTACATTCAGAGGGACTAGTATGGACCTATGCTGGTTCCTTCCCTGTCCTGCTGGTTTTGGTGAGCCCCCATTAGCTCAGGTAGACTGTTTCAGTGGGTGAACCCATCATGGTCTTGACCACTTTGCTCATTTTGCTCCCACTCTTCAACTGGACTTTGGGAACTCAGTCCAGTGCTCTGCTGTGAGTATCTAACTGTTTCCTTCAGTTGCTGGATGAAGGTTCTATGGTGATATTTAAGATATTCATCAATCTGACAACAGGGCAAGGCCAGTTTGGGAACACTCTGCTCTATTACTTAGGGTCTTAACTGGGGGTCATCCTTGTGGATTTCTGGGAAATTCTCTAGTGCCAGCTTTCTTGGTAGCCCCTCAGTCAAAATACCTCTTTCCTTGCTCTCATCTCTGTCCTTCCTCCATCTCAAATATCCCGTTCCCTCAAGTTCTCCTTCCCACTCCCCTTCTCCCCTCACCTTCTGCCCTGCCTTCATCCCCCTACCCCCATGCTCCCATATTTGTCAGGTGATCTTCTCTATTTCCCCAATCTGTGTGGATCTATGTCTGTTCTTCTAAGGGTTCACCTTGTGTGCAGACTTATTTCTATGTGGTTTAATGGATTAAAATTTTAAAAATAATAATCATAGCAAATAATATATATTTTAAAATATGAATCCATTAAATCACATAGAAATAAGTTTTCACACAAGGTGAACCCTCAGAATATTATGTGTGTCTGTCTGTGTGTGTGCGTGCGTGCGTGCATGCGTGTGTGTGTGTGTGTGTGTGTGTGTGTGTGTGTGTATGTGTACCACTTGCATATCTGGTACCCACTGAGGTCAGAAGAGGGTGTTAACTCCCCTGAAACTGAGGGTGTGAGGCCATGTATGTGCTGGGAACTGAACCCAGGTTCTCTGGAAGGGAATCCAGTGCTATTAACTGCTGACCCATCTCTTCACACCTCCAGATTACATGATTTTGTACTTCAGATGCCATGAAGTGCACCAAAACACTCCTAGATTGGATAAACTCTTCCAGTAAAGAAAGATACAAAATCAGCATACAGTAGTTCTTATTTCCAACAGTGAATTTGCTTATAAAGTTATCAGGAAAAATTACACCATTCACAATATTTCAGGCACAAAGAAATGTAGGATCCCTGCTCCCAAAGCACAGCCTCCCCAGCAGCAGAACCAGAAAGATATCTTCAAGATGTCCCTACCTGAAAATACTACCACCTGAGCCAAAGACAGTGCAGCAGAACCCGCAGCTGAAGGTGGGAAGGAGGTGAGTCACAAAGTCAGAGTACATTTTTATGGACAAATCTCAGTTGGTGACAAGTTTTCACCCTCCTTTGTTGGACAATCTCTCCATACCTTTAACGTGGCTGTACTAATTTATCGACAAATTTGCAAAAATATTGTAATTAGTTGATAGCAACTTCCTACCCTGAAAAGCAATTCACAGTCACTCAGAAATTCATCCTTGTCTCTTTTTATAAACTTTTTTGAAATTAGAATATAATTACATCATTTTCCCTTCCCATTTTTCCCTTCAAACCTTCCCAAAAGGGACCTATACCTACTTTCCTCCAAATTCACAGCCTCTTTATTCATTGATTGTTATTGCATGCACATATGTATACACATATATATTCCTAAATGTAACCTGCTCAGTCTGAAGAAAGTACTTGCATGTGCATTTTCAGGGCTGGTCATTTAGCACTGGACAGTCAGTTGGTGTGATCTTTCCTGCAGAAGACTGCCTCTCCCATTCTCAGCTTTACAGAACAAGAAACAATAGCTATAATTTTTATGGAACACAAAAGGCTTCAGATAGTCAAACAAATTCTAAGCAGAAAGAACATAGCTAAAGGTATAAAATTATCTGACCTCTAACTATGCTAAAGAGTTATAGTAATAAAGACAGCATGACACTTGCATAGCAGAATGTAATAGAAGACACCAAGATAAACTCACATATCTATGAATGCCCAATTTTTGACAAAAGGTCAAAAACATGCACTGAGAAAAGACGGCCTTTTCAGAAAATAGTTCTGGCAAAATTAGGCATCCATCTGGTAGAGGTTTATGACCCCATATAGAAAAATTTCTAAAGCCCTCAGTAAAAATCAATTCTACTATAGCCAGGCGTATTGGCGCACATCTTTAATCCCAGCACTTGGGAGGCAGAGGCAGATGGAATTCTGTGAGTTCAAGGCCAGCCTGGTCTACAGAGAGAGTGCAAGGACAGATTCCAAAGCTACACAGAGAAACCTTGTCTCAAAAAATTAAAAAAAAATTAATTCTACTCATAACCAAATTAAGAATGGTTTCAGAATATAAATTCAATATAGAAACAACTATTATTCCTATAACTTTTGTTTCTTAGAGCACATTTTTTGAAATGGAAATCAAGAAAGCACTTCCATTTATATTAATTACATTGATAAAAATGCCTAGAAATAAATTTTACCAAAGAAGTTACTTGGTGAAAATAAAGCTCAGTGGGACAGTATTTATTCAGCATGCTCAGAGCCCTTGGTTCAATACCAATATGTATATTGAACAGAACAGAGATTTTAGAAGCAAATTCGTGAATCTACCAAGATCTGATTTTTTTTTACAAAGATGCTAAGAGCATGAACTGGAGGAATCAAAGTCTTTCCAGTACATAGTATATGGTGATATCAAAATAAACATCCAGAAAAACAATACCAGATCTCATTTGTGACAAAAAATACAGATGAGTTAAACATGTAAATTTGAGATATTGAGCAATGAAATGACTGGAAGAAACCATATGGAAATGCCTCAAGATATGAGACAGGCAAGGGACTTAAGACAATGTATCAAAGACGAAGGAAACAAATGGAGAACTATATAGAAGAGAATATATGAAACTAAAATGTTTCTACACAACACAGGAAACAACAGAGAACAGAGATACTAAAAGAATGGGAGAAGATATTTTCAAACTATATGTCTGAGGAAGGAAGAAATATCCAGACCATATAAGCAACTACTAAATCTGTATAGTAAAAGCTCATTTTATTTTAATGAGAAATTTATTGTTTACCTTTTAATTGTTGTGATAAAATAGTATGACTGAAAGTAACTCATGGAAGAAAGAGTTTCTTTTGGCTTACAGTTCCAGAGGGATAACAGCCCATCAAGACCTGGAGACATAGCAGCAAAATACAGGCATGACCATAAGCAGCAAATGCAGAAGGTTGAGAAGGCACAACTTCAATTGCAAACACAAAGCAGAGAGAGTGATCTGGAAATGGAGTGACGCTACAAACTCCCAATGCTCCCCCACCTCTAATGATACACTTTTTCCAACGAGGATCTACCTCCTAAAGATTCTATAACCTCCCCAAAATAGTGCCACCAAATATGCAAATACATGAGCCTATGAAGGGACAATTCGCATTCAAACCACTACATGTAATAATCACAAATAAACACTTATTTAGGAAAACAAGTGGTCAAGAGGTATTTGAAAAATAGTCAATATTCACTATCATAACATAGATACAAATAAAAGTCACAGTGTGCTATCATCTCTACCCAGTAAAGAAAAATGATTGTTACTAAAATAACTAAAGATAACAAGTTCTGGTTAGAGTACAGAGAAAAAGAAACAGTGGCACATTAGTAAAAGGAATGAACTTTAGTGAAGAAATGCTGGAAAATTGTATGGGAATTCCTAAGGGAAAAAAATAATGGTGAATATAGTACTACTTACTATATGACCTATCAACCTCAATGTGTTTGTGTATGTATATGCATACCCAAAAGGAAAAACTCAAGATTAATATACAGTAGAATCATACTCACCCATAAGAAGGATGAGATTGCCTCATTTGTTATAACATGAATTGAACCAAGGATCATAATGTTCAGTGAAATGAACAAGTACTATATGACTTTATTACAATTTGGGATCCAAAAATGTTCATCTCATGAAAGTCAAGTGTATAATTCTGATTACCCTAGACTGGAGAGAGCAATGGAGAAAAGTTGATTATGAGTGCTTTGCTAACACTGGAGAGTAATAAAACTTTGATGTACTATTATATAGGAGATTGACTGTAAATTATAATGCTTTGAATATTTATAAGAGTAAAAAAATGTTTTGTATATGTTGCATAATGACAAAGATAAATATTTGAAAAGATAAATTGGTTCTAATCTGAGTACAATATACAAATCTGACAAGGTAACATATGTAATACTTGTGTTTTTACATATCAATTCAGAAAAATTTTTACTTAAATTTTAAAAACACAAACATGCTAATGAAGACAGAAATGGAAAACATTATCAAATAATGATATTGTTGATGAAAAGTGAAAGATATTGGGCTATTAAATTCTATGGTGAAAAGTTATTTATTTGTACTTTTAGAAAACATATTATGTATTGCTTAATTTAGTTGTATTATATGTGTTAACCTGCATTATTTTTCTACCACATACATTCAGGAAACTATGGAGGCCAGAAGATGGTGTCATATCCCCTGGAACTGGGATTAGAGATGTTTGTGAGACACAATGTAGCTTCTGGAAACTGAACCCAGGTCCTCTGCAAGATCAGTATACACTCAAACCATTTAAGCCATCTCTCAAACCCCTACCTGTGCTATTTTTAAAAATACATTGCAATTGGTAGATAATGAACATTTGTCTAACAATACATATGAGAATAAAATATATTAATTGATATAATCTTATTTAATATTTAATATAATAGTGCTATTATCAAGGGTTTTAGAAGCGGCAGCTTTTTTAGCTTTCCTGTGTTTTCTTATGCTAAAGAATAGATGATAAGCTTTATTCTTTTAGATTTTCAGGTAACCAAAATAAAGCATAAGGTACTGTTTATAGAGATCCCCTACTTTCTTAGGAGCACAGTGAATGCTTACCATATACAAAATCATGTCAAACCCAGTTTTTTTTATAAAAAAGGGCAGGGAACATAAGCCTTGAAAGTGTAAAATCTAAATCTCTCTTTTTTCTGCTTCACACAATGAGCAGTAAATTCTTATTCAATGTATCTTTAATTATGTAGATTTTAAAATCATGCAGTTCTTATACACTCAGTTTCAAATTATTCTCTTTCTCTTTATGATTCAAATTCTAACAGTTCCATCTTGTGGTGAAAATCAGAATAGGTTCTGTGCATCTTGTGGCTTTATTTCTTTTATTTTCTTCTTGCTTATAAAAGCCACAGTAAAAAAAATTAAGTAATTTTTCCATAAGGGTCTGAATATAGTTTCCTTACTTCATGAAATCCAAAACTAACAGGGGTATAGGCAAGTAATTCAGTATTGTAGAGCATATATGAAATATGAAGTTTAATTAAGGGATAGTAGTGGTACATAAGAAGCATCTAGTCCTTTTCAACTCTAAGAAACACCATACATAATATGATACTATTTATTTTATCTTTCAGGACCTGGAGTGGAATGCTAGACCACAGTTACATGAAAAGAGAAGCCAAATGCTATCGTTATGTAAAAAAAAGAATGATACGCACTAAAACTGCGATCAAAGCGAGTGGATTGATGCAAATTTCGAGAGTCAAGCTTGAGAGTTAAACAGAGAACATATAGCCAAGACCATTCCAGTGAGGTGCCAGAGGTAGAGACAGGAGAAATGGAAGTGGCTTAGACTCTTTCTGAAGGCAATAAGGAGTTGCTGAATGGGGGTTGGATGGGAGACCAGGAGGCTCCCCCTTCAAATCTGTTTGATATGTTAAGTTCACCTTTTGAAGTGCTACTTTGAAATAAACACATAATACTATTAGATGAAATGCAAATTATTAACATATTCATTCAGGCTGAAAAAGGAAATATCTTGTTAGTCACAATACTAGTAATCAGTAGATAAAAATTCAGAGCCTGTTGCTTTCTGGGCTGCAAATCAGATAGATGCAGGCTTCACTCACCAGCCAGCTCCTGAGAGCTGAAAATGTTCAATTATGTTTAGAGACCAGAGCCAGGCTTAGTCATAAAACCAAGATCAGACATATTCATCCTGTATTCAACTCCTAAAGAAGACAGAAAAAAATGCTGCTAACAATCTTTGCCAGAGGCAGATCCTTTCAAGAAGTCACCATGGGAGACTCAAGAACACATACCACAGAATCATGGGCAAAAACTGAGGCAAGCCTCTACAAGACTAAGTGACTGAATCCGAAATATGTTCAACATAGCTGTGCTAACTTTTTCCGAGTGCTTAGGACTCAACCCACAGTCTTGGACCTTCTGGGCAGGTGTTCTACTACTTGCACTACCACCTCAACAAGAGCATTAAACAGCAAACATGGGATCACTAATATGTTTAGCTAATACTGTGTATACCCACAGTGATCTACCTTTTAAATATTTAGAATAGTACTTTTGCCTGTAACCTTTTTCTGCACTTGGGACCCTTTTAATACCCGTATATAAAAGCAGGTGTGCCTAGGAATTATTGCGCCCAAGAACAGCCCTCAAACATTGTCTAAGAGACTTTGATGGTAATGCCTGAAAGTAGGAAGGGAAGCAGAGAGCACGGAGGAGCGCACTTACCGACTTGCTTCCTTGCTCCCCATAGAGTTCTTCTACCACTCAGGGACACCCACCTGAGGATGATGACACTGCACACAGTGAACTGTCCCGTTTTCATTAGACATGAATCAAGAAAATGCCCACACGGACTTGCCTATATGCTAGTCTGATGGAAGCATTTTTTTTCAAAAGAAGTCGACTTTTCCCAGATGACCCTGACTGTGTCAAGTTGAAAAAGAAAAAAAACTAACCAGAACAATATGGGCATCTATTTATTATAAATTTCATAAAGGATAATTTTAACAACAAAAATTTTAAATTAAAGGTACAGTCAGAATAAACTATGATGGGTGTTGAAAAGAGAATGAGAATATTGGAAGACTGGTAAGGCAACACTAAGAAATTTGCTTATCTGACCTGAACTCATGGGAACTCATCGGTGCTGAACCAAAAGTCAGGGAGCCTACATGAGACTGACTTAAGTCCTTTGAATATGTGTGACAATTTGTGTAGCTTGGTCTCTTAGTAAGGCTTTTAAAAGTGAGAGCAAGATTTCTCTCTGGTGCTTAGCTGGCTTTTGGTAATCTTGTTCCCCATGCTCTAGTACTTGGCCCCACCTCAAAATAAGGGGAGGAGTTTGGTTCCTGCCTCAACTTGATGTACCATACTGTACCAGCCCTTGGGAGGCCTGTCCCTTTCTGAATGGAGATGGAGAAGAGTGAATGGGGAGGAAGGTAGATGGGAGAGAGGAAGGGATGGGAGAAAAGGAGGGAGGAGAAACTGGTTGATATACAAAATAAATGAAAAAATGTTATTTAAATAAAAAAATTGCTTGTAATGCACTGAGAAAAAGGCCCTAACACATAAGAAAAGATGACTTAAATAATTTATATAAGTTTATTATATTTAATTATCAAATTATTTCAAATAATATGAGTATTTTGTTTTTCAAATAAGTAAAATGAGAATCAACCTAATTAAGTATTCTGCCTCAGATCATAAAACTTGCACTTGAGAAAATTGGAATTTGAATTCAGTCAGCTACATATCTTTAACTATAATGCCTTATTAACAAATCACTAATGAAATCAAATACAAAAAAAGAGTGAATTGTCACTAACTTATGGCTTTCATTTACTAGCTTGCATTCATCTTCCTGAAACTGATTAATATGAGTACTCAAGTTTATAAAATGAAATCATAGAAACATGGGCAAACACAAGGGCTCTCTATTAAGTTTGCCCTTATCCTTAAGTCTCATCTCTCACCTACATTATTTTGCTTTTTTTTGTGCCTTACAATGCAGTATAATTTTTAGTCTCCAGTCTCTAATTCCTTCTTAGTAGTTTGTAACGGTAGCTTCATTGGGCATCTAAGAATATGATGCCTATTTACTATATCCACTTATATAAGCATGACTTTGGGACAGAACAGCTGTTGAAATTCACTGATTTGTAAACTGGTTCAAAGAGTTACATGATTCTTTTGTCTAGATATATATGAAATAAAGGGAATTTCTACTATCATTCTCATATATTTATAAACCATGATCACTCACATTAACCCTTTAGCTAACAACTAAATTATAATGAGCTTTCTATTCACTACTTAGACCTCATCCTGAGGTTCTCAGTGTGGGCAGAACACCAGCTGTGTATGGTACTTCTAACTACAATCCAGACTGCATTGCTTGCACGCAATCTATCTTGACAACACCATTCCTACTGGTCTAGTATGATATGATGTCATTCTTCTAAAAGTGTTAAACTGAACAAACATCTCCTTATTTTTCCATTGCATCTTAGACTTCTGCATTCACAGCAAGAAGAGATGTTTATTTTTGCCCTTATGATACTTATTGTTGTATCTTTATGGCTACTTCCTGATGTAGTCCATAACAAGATATACAGTAGACTATAAGATCACTTAAAAATCAATCACTGGGATTTCAAATATAACATAAAAGTAGAATGACGGCCTATCATGTGAAAGACTCTAGGTTCAATTTCCATCACTGTATAAAAAGAGAAAAAACATATCCTGCATTAATATGCCTGGGAGTCAAGTAATTTGCCTTCAGACCAGTGTGCAACACTGTAAAAACAGTACAATTTGACTTTTAATTCACACATTCTTGTTGTTGTCATATATGTCTCAAACATCTGGAGTGAATGTATTAAAATTCCAGTCCTTTGGATGAATGACCATACCTTTCTATTTCCACTTTTTCCTATATAAAGTGAGCATAACAATAGATATGTGAGTTGCTATATTGTTAATACTACAGATAGGGTAGTAAAATAAATGTAATCACAGTCCTTTACTTAACAAAGGTTAAAATATAGCCCACTTGAACTATACATTGAAGTTAATGAAAAACTATGAAATTTTTTCCCCAGTTCTCATTCTCTACTGCTTGAAGTGAATAACTTAATTTTCACATAGGAAAGCCTCTGTAACCTCTAGGTTTGCCATTCCCTGTGTTGAGAACTTTCAGGCTCTCTCTCTTCAAATTCTCCTACAAACATACATCTTCAATCAATATGGTAGCTGCTAAGTAGTACATCAAGAAAAAGAAATGGGACAAATAAGAGAAAACTGTGAAATAAAGTGAAGGGTCAGAATTGAAGCATGCCTTCTTTTGAGCCAGACTAGAGTTATGTGGAGCAAGACTGAGTGGGACACTCTTACATCTATGAAGGATATATATCCTTTGTCTGCTCTGTACCTAGTAAAAATGTAAAACATGCAGAATTCAGAAATAAAGTGTCAATAATGTAAAAAAAGAACTAAATTAGTAAATTCCACTTACAATAATATGTTTGATGTAAACTTTTAGTATATGAAAAAGTATCATATTCTTGAAAGTTTCATAAATGTATATATCTTTTTATTCTTTATGTGTTTCTACTAGACCAAACACTAAGGCAAATTTCTCAACCAAAAAAAACATTGAAGAGTTCTTTGACTTAAATTACATAAAATGTAATGAAAAAAGACTGTTTTTCTCAGGTAGCTCGACTTATCACTCCTCCTTCTCTACGTGAGACCAGCCCAAGAGAGGGAGGAGCAATGATATGAGCAAATGGGTCAAAACCATGATGGTGATACCTACAGAAACAGCTGACCTGAGCTAATGAGTATAATGGTCTGCTCTGACCCTTTAAGAGACAAGCCATTCCCACTACCTCCCCATCTGCCTAAGCAAGCTGATATTCAACTTCCAGCCTGAGTCCTTCCACCCCAGTCTTCCTCTCAAAGAAGCAGCTTCTGTCTCTCCCCACTTTTCCCTTTCCCCTCTTCTGTTTCTCTCTCTCTCCCTCCCTCTCCCTCTCTCTGCTGTTCTCCCTTCTCCCCTTCCCTTCCATAACCTACTAAATAAATATCGAACCTCACTCTGCACTCCTATCTGTCCGTCTCTCACCTGCTGCATGCTCCCTGACCTGGACCAGCCACCTTCAGAGACCTGCAGCATGGTTTTGTGACATGTCCATTCATTTGTCTCTGTTTGCCTTGGCCTTGCTGCCCCTCATGGTCCACTGCAGCCACTTGGGGAACTGTGCTGTCCCTGCCTGGGACTGGCTGCTCTAGTGTCCTGTTGCCTGTCCCTGCTCGGGAACCTGCAGCCTGGTCTCATGGCCCACTGTCTGCTGCAGCCACTTGGGAAACTGCAGCATTTTTATTTAATCCATTACAGTGAGAACTCACTGATTCTAGCCTGATGACTGGGGAAGCTGCATAGGACCAAATTAGGCTCACTGAATGTGGGGGTCAGTTGTGATTCTTGGTCAGTCTATGGAGTCACTGGAAATGGGACCAGGATTTATCCCTTGTCCTTGAACCGGCGTCTAGAAGTACATTCTCTTTGGAGGGATGCCTTGCCCAGCCTAGATATAAGGGGGAAGACCTTGGTCTTGCCTGGAAATGAAGTGTCAGACTTTGTTGACTCCCTATGGGAATCCTTACATTTTGTGAGAGGAGGTAGGGTAGGGTGAGGTTAGAGGAAGCAGAAGGAGGGAAAGGAATGGGAACAGGGATAACTATGTAAAATGAGAAAAGATTGTATTAAAAATACTTAATAAAAAAGACTATTTTTCACATTAAGCCACAATTTTTTAAATTCATCTTAAGGGTCTTGTCATAAGTCACCTTTTTGGGGTGACTTCTGTCTTGGTTCTAGCCATGGTGGGTTCATATGTTCCAAGGTAGGAGTGTGTGGATTATAAATATTAGGTAAGAAGAACAGAGATATGAAAGAAATACAGAGACACAGAAAAGTAACTGTAATGATTTCAACCACATAAGGCTGACACTGCCTGGTTCTAGGGGTTATGCAGATGCAGACAATCCCTCAGGTAGAAGTGTCTAATGGCCCCCGGGGATGTTAAAGGGCCCTGCATGATCCATGTATGACTCAGCTAAGCCCTTAAGCACATGTGTGGATTACATCATCCATGTATGACTCAGCTAAGCCTTTGCATGCATAAGTGGTTGCATCATCCACATATGACCCAACTAACCCCTTTGTATGTATGACTCAGCTTAGCCCTTGCATGCATGCGCAAACCCCCACCAATCATCTGCACATAATGTAGGCACATCAACCACTTGTGGGCATGCCTAGGCAGCTTTTAAAAAAGCTGGACGCACCATCTTCCTTTCTTTCTCTGAACACTGATTTCCCAGGCCTGTGCATGCCCCCTCTAATAAACTCCTAAGCAGGTTTGTTGCGTGTTCTGTGTTTCCTTCTCACTCACACAAGGTAATTTCAGTAATGGGAAGGCAATCCTGTAGATATGGAATATTGAGTTTTCTTGTGTTTATTTTCTATACACTTTATACCCCAATACAAAAATGGGCAGAAAGCAAAAGAGTGCTTTAACAAAACACAAAATACAAGCAGAACAGTTACTTGCTTCAATACTTGAGACATCAAGCCGTTATTTTCTAAGTAAAAGTATTTGATGTTTGAGACAGAAATATGTAGTGAACACACTCTAGGCCAAGTATCCTGTAGACAGCCCACTCCCTATGTCAAACCTCCTATTTTAAAAGAAAGAACACAGGAGTATACTTGAATTCTCTGACCTTTGGTCAGGGTGGAGCAGATCCACCTCTATGGGCCATCATCTTAATTTCCAAAATGCCAAGTACCACACCCTAGGACAATCTCTGACCTTTAGTCAAGGTAGAACAGACTCACATCCATGAATACCCACAGGGTCTTATTATGATGCTTTTGAAATTTCATGACTAAATTAGAATAGAACTAAAATAACCGATTTCCAGGCAGAGTGGAAAATGTCTATAACCCCAGATCTCAGTAGGTTGAAGCATGAAGACCATGAGTTTGATTATAAGATGAGACTAGATGATGTAGCAAGTTTCAAACCAGGCCTTGCTCTAAAAAAATAGTTATAATGATAGTTTTGGTTATCTTTCAAACAGAAAACTATGAACTAAAATCCACCACATTTAGATGGAAGGAAAGAACATTGGCAAGAAGTGGAAATTGTTATGATTCCAGCCACAGAGTATGGCTGGCACTTCCAGGTTCCAGGGCCATGTACGGATAAGCACTCAGGCAAAATACTTAGCTGCCTGCCCAGGGGCTCTGCTTGACAATCTATAGATTCAATGCAATCCCCATTGCAATGGTCTGCTCTGTCGCTTTAAGAGACAAGCCACACCCACTCCCTTCCCTGTCTGCTGAGGCAAGCTAATCTTCAACTTCCAGCCTGAGTCCCTTTTTCATCTCTCCCTCTTTCACGTTTCATATCTCTCTCTCTGTCTTTCTCTCTCTCTATCTCTCTCTCTCTCTCTCTCTCTATATATATATATATATATATATATAGAATAGAATAGAATATATATATATATTCTATATATATATATATAGAATAGAATATATAGAATAGAATAGAATATATATATCCTCTTCTCCCCTTCTCCCTTTTCCTCTCAATAACCCACTAAATAAATATTCAACCTCACTCTACATGGTGTGATATTCATGTCTCTGTCTCTCACCCACCACATGTCTCCCTGCCCAGGACCAGCACCTTCGGAGACCTGCAGCATGATCTCAAGGCATGCCCATCTGTTCAATTGGTTCATAGCAGCATTATTTGTAATAGACAGAACCTGGAAACCACCTAGATGCCCCTAAACTGAAGAATGGATAAAGAAAGTGGGGCACATTTACATATTAGAGTACTACTCAGCAGAAAAAAAAACAATGGCATCTTGAATTTTGCATGCAAATGGATGGAATTAGAAAACAATATCTTGAGTGAGGTAACCCAGAACCAAAAAGATGAATATGGTATGTACTCACTCATAAGTGGATACTAGCTATAAACAAAGGACATTGAGCCTATAGTTCATGATCCTGGAGAAGCTGAGTAAAGAGGTGAACTCGGGGAGAAACATATATAGGCCCACCTAGAGATTGGAGACAGATGGGATCGCCTGGTGAAATTGGCAGCACAGGGGCAGAGAAAGAGGGAAGGTTGGAAGGGGGGAGAAGGGGAAAAGGAGAAGGTTGAGGAGAACTTGAGAGAGTGGGATGATTGAGATGGAGGAAGGACAGAGATGAGTGCAAAGAGAGAGATATCTTGATTGAGGAAGACATTGTAGGGTTGGCTCTAGATTCCCAGGAATCCACAGGGATGACCCCACCTAAGATCCTATATAGCCTTGAGAAAGTTTACACCTAATCCTCAGTGCTTTACTTGAAATAATGATGATAAGGACAGTATGGAGGTATAATGAAGTATAACTAAAATAATCTTTATAAAATGATAGTAGATGGCATGGTGCATAATAATGTTCCAATAAAAGTTAATTGCCTCTGTTAATCTTCAGTTTAAGGCACCATTTTAAAAAAAGAGAAGAATGTTCAAATTACTATTTGTAACATATAATTCCAAGACCAATATGATCTGCAGAAATCAGATCAAAATAAATAGCTTGGCACTTAACTCACCTGAAAGAATTGTTTATTGATGCAGACACAAACAAAATTAATATAAGAACTTACATTATAAATTTATAACATATTTATATATTCTATAATTGTATAGTGCAATATATAGTGTATAGTATTATATAATCACATATAATGGCCATATGCATCATGTATATGATTATATAATATATTATATGATATGTGAATATAATATAACATTTGTAACTTACAGGAACTTACATTTCACTTGTGTAATTTATTACTCTGTTTTTCTCACCATACCCCTCCTTTTATTTCCACCTATTATTTAAGCTTCAAAATAAAGCTAGACAAAATATAGTCATATTATTTCACAGTACTTTACATACTATAAAGATTTAATAAACTAATGTAAAAATTAGTATTTATAAATATCTAATTCATGAGATTAGTTTATTGCCTTTTTGTTCCAATGGGAGAAAAATAACTTGAATTTTGTGTGGATGCCATTAAAAGAATACTATTTATTATTAAATGTTTTCATTTAAGTTCTTCCTTCATGAGCTCAAATGGATTTTTATAACTGTTGAATCTAGTCCGTGTTAATTTCTATATCATAGAGACTCTGTCATCCAAATTACTATCACAACAATTTTTCCATATTTATTTTAACTAGTGCTTCCTTTACATGTATTTATATGTAAGATTACAAAGTACACAACAGTTAAAAAACGGAGGAGGCCTTTATAGCAAACCATTATGCTATTCAATTTTTTTCAGTGAGTACAGAAAGATAGGATTCTGATGTGTCTTTCTGTATTTTTAAATTAATAAAAAATACTATGTGAATTCCAATGTATTTATTGGGTATATTTCTCATAATCTAAATCTATTAAAAGTTGAATTTCACAGTTCCTTGGTAAGAAATACACTTCAATATTAAACACCCAATTCCTGTAATACATCAAGTACAATAGTTTCCTTTAGAAAACTGAGTACTTAAGAAAATGCTGTCATTTTTCAGAACCCTTTCACATCGTGCACTAGC
The DNA here is from genome assembly GCF_018167655.1 of Microtus oregoni. Taxonomy (NCBI): domain Eukaryota; kingdom Metazoa; phylum Chordata; class Mammalia; order Rodentia; family Cricetidae; genus Microtus; species Microtus oregoni. The sequence goes on from NW_024544825.1 coordinate 450,581, forward strand.
ATTTAATGAGAAACTTTTAAAACACTTTCCCATGAGTATCAAATTTGACTATGACTTAAATATTGACTTTTCATTTTATTTTCCATGTCAATATTCCTGTAACAGTTATGGATCTAGGTTCATTTGAAACTATCAAAAACAAAAGTACCTAGACTCACTTCCTTTGTGTAATAAAATGATGTTTACTTGAGAAATCTTATCACTCTCCTGATTTTTTAAAAGATTATGTTCAGCATTTCCTTGACTATTAGCTATAAGTTTTTGATTCTGGGGATTAAGGGATGGAACTAACTGCTGTTCATGACCATGGCTGGAAAAATATCTATGCTACTTATATTCACCCAATGCACAAATATACAAATTCAATAACCACATTCACGAAAGCTAAATAATCAACAAATAGATACCCTCCAAGGAGGCATTAAATGACTAACAGAGCAGGAAATTGGGAGTGACTAGGACAGAAAAGGCACATTGAGAAGCAAAAATGTGATGAACACAGTGATACGTGTCTGACATCTGATGATAGGAGGCTTGAGTTCAAGGCCATCTTGGACTAGGAAGCAAGACTTTTTCTCAAAATAAAACCCAGAAAAACATTAAGGATAATGAATTCAGATATTAATAGAATATTTAAATGTGTATTCTAAAAGATATGTGAACAAAAAGTATTGGAGAGAGTTCTTTTTATGAGTGCTTAAAATTTTTGCAATTTGAACTGCTGCATAAATCAAAGAAGTATTACAATGTCAATAATACATTGCCCTAAACAATTTTAATAAAGATACTGTTGCTAAAATTTCCTCCCAGGAAGGAGAAGAGAGCAATGTCTACCTCTTCTCCTAAGCTCCGAAAAACGAAAAACAAACTAAGGCATGATTCCACCAAAGTTCACTCTGGAGAACCTGTCAGTTTATTCGACTTCTTGCAGGGGTATGGACACTCCTCGCCACAACCTGCTGTGCCTAGAAAGTCTTATTCAGGAGGAATGAGGGCTTCCCAATCATGGCATAAACGGAGCCCTCCACTCTTGTGTTCCCAAGCCTATATATAATCTAGTCCCTCCCCCGGGCCATGTGTAGAGTGGTTGGTACTGAGGGCAGGAAGTGGGGAGAGGCAAAGCTGTCAAAAGCCACTTTTCCAAAAGTGGGCATAGCTGATTGCCCTGTGGTGGCAGTTGCTTTGACACAGGACAGTCACACACAATGCACAATGCACTCCACCCCTTCCTCCAGCTCTTACATTCTTTCTTCCCCTCCCCCTGCCTTTCCACCATGATTCCTTATCTGCAGGGGTAATTACACTGAGGCATGCATTACTCAGCATTCTTTTAGAGGAACAGAACTGGGTCTTCCCACTTCAACTGATTTAATTAAGAAAAACCCCTCAGGAGATCTTGTCTATTCCCCCTTCTGCGGGGGAGGGGGGACCTATGTCTGTTTCTCTACAGTTCTCCTTGTTACTTAGCTTCTCTGGGGTAGTGGACTATAGGATCCTTATTCTTTGCTTTACAGATAGTATTCACTTATGAGTATGTATATACCATGCTCATCTTTCTGGGTCTGGGTTACCTCACTCAGGATATTGGGAGGTGGGGGTTGAAGGAGAAGGGAAGGTGAAAGGGGAGGAGGAGGAAAGAAGGGGAGGAGGGAGGAGAACTTGAGGGATGGGATGGTTGTGATGGGGAAAGGACAGATATAGAGAACAAGGAAAGAAATATCTGACTGAAGGAGTCATTACGGGGTTAGCAAGAAACCTGATACTAGAGGAATCCACAAGGATGACTCCAGCTAAGACCCTAAGCAATAGTGGAGAGGGGGCCTGAACTGGCCTTGTCCTGTTGTCAGATTGATGACTATCTTAAATGTCACCACAGAACCTTCATCCAGCAACTAATGGAAGCAGATGCAGAGATCCACAGAAGAGAACTGGGCTGAGCTCCCAAGGTCCAGTTGAAGAGAGTGAGGAGTGAGAATATGAGCAAAGAGGTCAAGACTATGATGAGGACACCCACTGAAACAGCTTATCTGAGCTAACAGGACCCTACCAACTCTGGCCTGACAGTGAGAGAACCAGCATAAGGACCAAGCTAGGCCCTCTGAATGTGGGTGACATTTGTATGGCTGGGTCAGACTGCAGGGCCACTGGCAGTGAAAGCAGGATTTATTCCTACTGCTTGGTCTAGGTTTTGGGAGCCCATTCTCTCTGGAAGGATACCTTGCTCAGCCTAGACATGGTGGGAAGGGCCTTAGTCCTGCCTCAAAGCAATGTGCTAGACTTTGTTGACTCCCCATGGGAAGCCTTACTCTCTCTGAGGAGTGGATGGTGGTTGGGATGGAGGGATGGGATAAGAGAGAAGGTGGAGGGAGCAGGAGGAGTAGAGGGAGTGGGAACTGGGTATGACAAGTAAAATGAGAAAAATAGTTTTTTAAATAAACTAAAAAACAACAACAACAAAGAAAAATCCCTCACATATGTACCCAGCCACTTGGTGTTAGTTAATTCCAGATATAATCAAGTTGACAACCAGAATAAGTATCACAATGTGTGACTGTGTTTTTTCTGCTTTGGGAGATGCTATATCTTCATGTCTTTCTATTCATTCCTCTATCTTTCAGTATATGGTGGCTGGTGGACATTTTTCCTACCACAAAATACAAGTGAGGAAAATAAAACAAACAATGGCAAAAAACAAACAGGAAATGGATAAGATATTCAAACACATATGGACTAAAGCAACTGTGATTGCAAACTCTAGCGTGGGGAGACATTTTAGCTGATACATCATTAAACTACTTAATAGCAGTGCGGAACCTATGATTTTCATGGTCACAGATTTTTGTCTCAATTCCCAGTTTCAGATGTGAATTCCCCCTGCAATGTAGGCCTTAAGTCCAACCAGAAAACTAGTTTGATCAACAATCACTAGAGACATTATTGCAGTAGCTGGCGTATCTTGACTGGCACTTTCATTACGCATACTGTTTCCAGAGCTATGTAAGATTTTTGGGTTTGGTTCTCCCCAGCATCCTGAGTAGCAACTTCTGGCACTATAAGGTCTAGCTTACAGAGAGGGAGCACTTCAGGCCTGGTCTTAGCTTTATTTCTCCAAACCCTGCAGCCAGTAAGGACTTACTGGCTTACTTACTCAGTCCTAGAATTCACCCAACAATTGTGGCCGTAGCTTTTATTGTTTTAGGGGACCTCTGGGATGTCCATGACCAACAACTGCTAGGAAAGTGACCCACTCTTAGCACTGGGATTCCGAGCATTTGTTTTGTGTTGGGGATGCTCTTTACCATTTCCAGGTCCAGGCTCTTTTCCCAGTATTTACAATCACTTTAGCTGTGATCACTTGTCCTGAGAATTCCACAGCAACGCCTGACCATAGCACTGTTTAAGAACTAGTCCCCCACACTTGCTTCTTTCAGGGCACTCACCTGTCTCTTAAGTCACTCTCTAAACCTGCAAAACACTCCTGAGTTAGCATTGTGCTGGCTATAGCAAGCAAAACCTTTATACAGACAATGTACAGAATAATGACGCAAAGTCCCAAACCATCATCTCATAAGGAATAGGGAGTCTGTGGAGAAAACACTGGCGAAGCACCTTGAAAGTCGACAGTCACCTGTTTCAAGCAAGTGTCAGGTGGTCACAGAAAATCATAGCCATGGAGATTGTGAAGTCAAACATAAGCAATGTCTAACACAGCATGAGATTGTATCTGTTAACATCAATTGTTTCCTCCCCAGATTCATGTTGGATACAGTAGCATGTATAGGAAGCAATAAGTTACTTTTTCACAATGCTCAGTCTTTCTCTCTAAGCCATTTTATTTCTATACCCTGGATCTCTTTCATGAATCTCCCAATTTTTGCAATGATGCTGATGAGTTTGGTGACACTCAGCCCTGCGCAGCACTAATGTTGGATGGTTTCCTCTTCTCCCCTACTGCACTTGCTGTTAAGACTGGTTTCTTGGCTCTGGGAGGCTCTGGACTGACACTGTGGCTCTATCCACCACAACTGGCTTCTGGGGGAGGTCCTGGATGGACCATCTCTATCTTCCACATGCTCTTTTCCGTAGGAGAGAAAGATACCCATTAAGTCCGAAAGGAAAACTGCCCACCCCTTGGACAGGCTTGACCATCTGAACCTGTATTGTTTTATCATGGATGCATTTTGTGTACTGACCCTTGGGCCTTCCAAAAGTTCAGCAGGAGAGAATTTGACTTTCTGTCAATTTTTCTTTGGGAATTCAGGTGTGACAAAAACCTTGCCACATTTGCATTTAAGTAACTCAGACAGACCTCTTTCTTCAGGTCACCTTTCTCTTATCTCTAGGCTGCTCTTATGTTAGGACACCCTTTACATGCTGGTCTCAGTCACTTAGTGCCTCCTTCCTATTTCCTACTTCATGAAGAGCTTGCCCCAGTACAGAACTCAGTAAAGCTTCTAAAGCTCCATACCTCGCAGCGCTTGCTGAATCTAGCTCCTCTGCGGGCCTCTAGCAAACACTGTCCTCTCAGACCCTGTGATCTGGGCATCACACATTCCTTTTCTCAGTTCTAGTTCACTCAGCAGTGCCTTGTCCCTCCTCTATTGTCCTCCAGCCCCTAACCGCCATTGATAATAACAATGACTCATGTGAGCCAGTCTGTCAGGGACTGATACTCTTTGTACGGCTTCAGGCTCCAAAGCTCATGTCTCAGCAACAGGCGTGTGATTGCATTTCTAGGTTTCTATGCTTCTGCAGCACTCAAACTAAGCCTATTTGCCCACATATCCCACAACCTCACGATCTAGGGCGAGTGCCTTTCATTGGTTGTTTGACGCTTTTCCCTAATCCCAGCATTGAGTTTTCTTTGATGATCTCCTGTTGTAGCTATCCGCATGCTGGATCAAGAAATTGTTCTTTCTCTGTATCAAATGTCAGACTTGTGAGGTATGCTTTGTTGTTTATAGTGCAGTTGTTGTTGTTGTTTTTTTCTCTTTGCTCTTTGGAGGCCTGCCATCCACCTCCTAAATAAATACAAGAAGGCTTATTCATACTTATGAATGCCTGGCCGTAGCTTGGCTTGTTTCTAGCCAGCTTTTCTTAACATAAATTTTCTAATCTACCTTTTTCCTCTGGGCTTTTACCTTTCTTTATTCTAATATCTCTTTCTTTTCTTCTTATTCCATGACTGGCTGTGTGACTGGATGGCTGGCCCCTAGTGTCCTCCTCTCTTTCTCCTTTTCTTGCCTCTCTCTTCTCTTTTTCTCTTTCTATTCATTCTCTCTGACTGGCTGCCCTGCCTATCCCTCTCCTGCCTAGCTCTTGCCCATTCAGCTCTTCATTAGACCAATCAGGTGTTTTAGGTAGGCAAAGTAGCAGAGTTAAACAAGTGCAACATAAAAGAAGGCAATGCATCTTTGCATCATTAAACAAATATTCTATAGCATAAACAAGTGCAACACATCTTAAACTAATATTCCACAACATTATAGGTCACTCCTTCCTCGTCCCTACCCAAACTCTCCTAAGGGTTCCAGGTTTGGAGGTTCTGAAAGCTGATCTGTATTACTTATCTAAGATGGGCCCTCTTTTCCTTTTGGTCTCCTACCGATAAAAATGCAGACCGCTTTTCCATTTCTCCATCTCATTTATTCAATTTATTCACTAATTTGGAGGCCAGCCTTAAGCCACCAATCTTATATCCTTTTCCTGCTGGAATTCCCACTGTCTATCCACATTCTCCATCTGGGCCGCCCCATGGGCCTAGGGCAAATCTCTTCTTAGCCACAGCAGTAGTACTCTGGCTGCCCCTCCAGATGTTCACTGTCCACTCTGACCCTGTTGTGATACTTGCGGAGCTTGTAATGTCTGCTCTAGACCGTTGGCTGTCCTCAAAATATCACCACACCCCACCTATCAGTCAGGCATACTACCACCTGGAAGAAGACCGTTGCTCATCCTAGGATTTTCCCAACTGACAGCTCTTGCCATGGTGGCCACTCCTTAGTTACATGTCCCCCTGTACTATCCATAGCCCACATATCCCACAAACCTCATAGGGACAAACCACCATGTCAGATTTTCCTCTGCAAATAACGAATTGTCCTCCCTCATGTATCTTCCCTTCATCTGTTTGTCTCATTCCTCATTCTATGGATATCATTGCTCTTTCTAAACTTATCCTTGATTGCCAAGTGTTGCAAAAACTCCTCTCTAGGGGAACCATGAGCAATATTTACCCCTTCTCTAAAGGTCCCAACAATAAACCAAGGCATGATTCCAGAAAGTTCACTCTAGGAAACCGATCAATTCCTTGGTTTCCTTACAGAGCAGACGTGAGGGGTTACTTACAAAGGTTTGGGCACTCTTCTTCCTCCCAACTGGCTTGACCTTAAAAGCCTCACCCAGAAGAGATGAAAATTTCCCTATAGATGGAGCCATTCACTCTACTCCCAAACAAGATATGTAATCTAGTCCTTCCCACAGGCCCCATGCAGAATGGCCAGTTGGTAAGGAGTAATTGAATACTAGAAGGAGGTCTAAACCGTCAACAAGCCAAACTGAGATGACCTTTAGCAAGGGAAAACAGCTGAATGCCCCAAGATGGCAGTTACTTGGCTCAGGGAACAGCAGATGCAGACGAAACACCTGTTGATACTTCAGTGCAAGCACTTGCTCGTTTAGCAAGAAGCATGAGAAATAAGATAACTATGATCACTTGATACCAGGCAAAAAAAATTAAGCTGCTCTATACTATTATTTCAAGGAGCTGTACTTTATTTACAGGTCTGTCACTATGAAATGATCCTTGAACTACTTTATAACAATATTGTTATGACAATCATGCAACCAATACTTTATGTTCCTTTTAAATCTTGAAGATAGTATTATTAATAAAAGGATATCAAACTCCAGAAGTAAACTTGAATTAGTCAGGCTTCTCTAGAGTAATGGAAATTATAGAATGAATCTAGATAGATAGATAGATAGATAGATAGATAGATAGATAGATGATATAGATAGAAAGGGAATTTTATTGGAATGACTTACAGGGCCACAGTTCAGCTAGTCTAACAATAGCTGGCTATAAATTGAAAGTCCAAGAATCCAGTAATTTTTCAGTCCACAAAGCTTGATGTCTCAGCTGGTCTTCAATATATTCTGGAATCCTAAAGAGGTAGGCTCCAATGCCAGTGAAGAAAAAGGTGTGCAAGCAGGCAAAAAGCAAAGGCTTCCTTCTTCTGTCCTCATATAGACTTCCAGCAGAAGGTATAACTCATATTAACGGGGTGCCTTCCTGCCTCAATATTCAGATTAAAGGGGTTACTTCCTACCCCAATATTCAGATTAACGGGGTGCCTTCCTACCTCAATATTCAGAGTAAAGGGTGCCTTCCTACCTTAAAGGTTCAAAACAAAAAAGTCTCTCTCAGGTGTGCTCTCCTTTTCTGGATTATAACTCATTCTAGATGTAGTCAAGTTGACGACCAAAAACAGATATCACAAAACTTATTTCTTATTGTAATGCTAACACAAAATTTAGTATTAAATCAAAGACTGTAAATTCCGTGGTCACTTGAGGACATATTGAGAGACAATCTGTATAGGCAAAATGAAATTCATATTTAGGCTCTTAAATGTAAATTTGCTGCATATATTTCTCAAGAACATCAAAGTTATATTAAACCTTCTATTATGTCTTAAATGTATAGGCCTGGCATGATTCATAAAAATATTAATGATGATTACTCAACCTAAACACATCCAAAGTCTAATCTACTCTTGTATTTACAGCACAAAGCATGCAATCAATACTCACTTACCTTTCCTTCACTTACAACTAGCAGCTCCCTGTGTCAAAGATCCTGCTGAAACAATTCGTAACAGAAACGGCCTGTAGTGTTCATCCGGTGAAGTCCACATTTAAAGAGTGAATAATAACACATCAAAAAGTCTCCTTGATCTTAATGAAATATATTTTAATATCCTGTTCTAACACTTAACTTTCCTTTTTCTTGAAATTACTACCCTTAACTCAGGTGATTTTTTTTTCAAAAATTCTCAATCTTGAATTTTTACTTATTTCAATTCTTAAAATTTCCTTTCTAAATGCTTTTATGTCTTTTCTTATTACAAAATTAAAATTATTATATCCATACTACCGTGTGTGTTAAACAATATCAAATAATTTATTTCACTATGAGAAAAAACTATTGAAATAATTAACATAGAATGTTTCAAGAGATTTTTAAACATACAGATAGACACAAATATAAAAATGCATTTTCTATGGGACCCTATTTCACCTACAGCTTATTTTATTATTATTTCAGTTAAATAGAAATTTGACATCTGATAAAGCAAGATTAAGAACGCATAAGAAAGTTTAACATCATTTTCAGTACGTGCTAACAAAGAAATTCTTGCTTTAAATTGAACTTAACAAAGTCAACCAGGCGAAAGCAAATCAGACCATGAAGAAAAAAAAGCCTTATTTATCAATGGCAGAAATACTAGTCAAATAAGATCTACATTATTATAGAGAAAGCCATGAAAGAAAATTACACTGGATACAATTTATGTTCAAAGAATGAGGGTAAAATGGGGCACTTTGTTGAACAGTGTGCTTCAAAAACGCGAATTCAAGCTTACAAAATAAACATAAAAAGAAAGGCAAGTCATGGTAATCTTCAGCTTCACAATCCCTGGGTGAAAATGTTTCTTAAGTATATATTGTGGCTAGCAAGCAACTCTGTAAAATTGTAATGGATTCTGAAATATCTTATCGAGACCTACATCTATAAATGTTTTGCAGGTTAAACAGAATATACTGATGTCCTGAGGGTCTCAGAATTCTCTTACATCTAAACTCAAGCTTTCAGCCTGAAATGAATTTAGAAAGACAGTAGGTGGCAGTATTGGGCTCAAAAATAGAGCCAGTCTAAATTGATGCAGTAGCAATTTGCATTTAAAAAAAAATGAACACAGAAATGTACCGGATTTGAAGAGATGTTATTTTATAAGAAGTGGCTTTATTATATAAAGGATAAAAACACCGGAGTGAAATAGAAAAGAGATAATAAAAATCTCTTCATCTATGAAGTTTTCAAAGCGATTGTAGGTCCTCACAAATAAGGTTCACTGCATGAAACCACATAAAATATATACAAATAATAATCTGATTAGCTCATACTACTAGAGTGAATTACTAGAATTATTACCTAGCATGCATGAAGCTGTGGTTCTAATTTAATCCTTAGTGTTACAATCCATCAATCAATTAATCAATAAACAACATGAGAGTTATATGTAGTTATGAGAATTATAGTGCATTGACACAATAAAAATATTAAACAGTGAGAGAAGAGATCTGTGAAGACATGACATTTAAGCTAAATTAAATAGCAAGAAAGCATTAGGCATACAATTATCTGGTAGAGGTAAAAATAATGAATAGATATAAAGGCAAAAGCATATTGCATTTAATGGGTTGAAGAAATAAACAGAAGAATAATATTTCTGCAGTATAGGAAATGACAAAGGATGCTATGAAAGCAGCAAGAAATTTTAGCAATTCTCGGTGATACAGAGCTTTGTTTTAAAAGGCTTGATTATGATGAATATAACCTAGGGTAAAATCTGTTTTGCTAAACCTGTACACAGTTTACTCAAAAGAAAGTGTTGCCCTGGGAATTTTTTTTTTAATTTATTTATTTATTAAGGATTTCTGCCTCGTCCCCACAACCGCTTCCCATTTCCCTCCCCCTCCCCTGATCAAGTCCCCCTCCCTCATCTGCTCGAAGAGCAATCAGGGTTTCCTGACCTGTGGGAAGCCCAAGAACTGCCCACCTCTATCCAGGTCTCGTAAGGTGAGCATTCAAACTGCCTAGGCTCCCACAAAGCCAGTACGTGCAGTAGGATCAAAAACCCACTGCAATTGTTCTTGAATTCTCAGTATTCCTCATTGTCCGCTATGTTCAGCAAGTCCGGATTTATCCCATGCTTTTTCAGACCTAGGCCAGCTGGCCGTGGTGAGATCCCAATAGAACATCCCCATTGTCTTAGTGTGTGGGTGCACCCCTCGTGGGCCTGAGTTCCTTGCTCGTGCTCCGTCTCCTTCTGCTCCTGATTTGGACTTGAGATTTCTGTCCGGTGCTCCCGTGTGGGTCTCTGTCTCTGTCTCCTTTCATCGCCTGATGAAGGTTAATATTCATGAGGATGCCTATGTGTTTGTCTTTGGATTCACCTTATTTAGCTTCTCTAGGAACATGAATTATAGGCTCAATGTCCTTTATTTATGGCTAGAAACCAAATATGAGTGAGTACATCCCATGTTCCTCTTTTTGGGTCTGGCTTACCTCACTCAGGATAGTGTTTTCTATTTCCATCCATTTGTATGCAAAATTCAAGAAGTCCTTGTTTTTTACTGCTGAGTAATACTCTAATATGTATATATTCCATACTTTCTTCATCCATTCTTCCGTTGAAGGGCATCTAGGTTGTTTCCTGCCCTGGGAATTTTAAGGCACATTGTTTAGCATGCAAATTTGAATTTGGTATCAGTCATGTTTTGCATGGCATGTAAATAAGAAAGCTTAGATCTCTGCTTTTGTTTTCACCAGCCGTTGTTTTTATTGCATGTGGATGAAAAAAACTGAACTATGCCCAAAAGAACATAACTAGAACAGGGCAAGATATGTATCTAAATATCTATCATATGTAAAGAACTTTATAAATTACTGTTAAACAAAAGAATCATGAATGAAATAAAATTAGGAAATTAATTAGAATAAAGAACAATAACACAGGCATGAAAGTACCACACTGAAAACTATAACTTTATATGTTAAATTTTAAAAATTAATTTTAAAAGCATCCCTCAAAGGCATTATTGAAATTATTGATTTAATCTGGATGGATTACTTGTCTAATTAGAGTATTTTAAATGGTCAACTTGATGTTCAAAAAGTTCATATCAATTACTGTCATATGAAGCATTCAACCATATACCAAATATCTGGGCTTGACACTACAGATGAAACAAAAGAAACATATCTCAACCACTTGGAGAACTGAGAAGAGTGACATAAAGGAGTAAATAGAGACAAATTTCAAATTTTGCATTAATATGTGCATAAATGTGAAAAGGAAAACAAATTTGGGGAATAAATAGAACATATACAGAAAGTAAAGTTTTATGTAAAAATGTGCATCTCAGACTGACTCAGAAAATATAGAGATACAGAAAAATGGAAGTCACTCCATGTAATATGAACATCATGAGTGAAATGTATGGCAGAAAATAAAAAATCCTGTAAAAAAATTATGACTATGGAATACTGGAGAGAAATGACTCAAGGGTGGAGTATGGAATATCATTAACAAAGGGTTTGAATACTAAGGTTAAACAATTAATTTTATATGGTGTTACCAAATTGTATAACCTAAATTTATGTAAGAGTAAACAAATAAACCATACTTGAGTAATGATCTGAAAATATTTATTTTAAAATGCTGGTGTCATAAAAGAATGAAAATCTGGAATATAATTTCACAGGAAAGGTGGCTAAAGTATGACAATTAGATATAATGTCTAATCCTAAATTAGCATAAAAATACTGCAAAAAGTACATTGAGACATTTGAAAATTTTAATAAGTAGTTATGTGACATTAATGTATCTATTTTAATCTATCTTATTTAAATAAATTGTGATTATATACTAAAGTGTGCTGTCATAGAAAATATTAATCCATGTTCATGTGTGTAGTATACACTGTCAAGAAGTGTGCAACTTAGCCTTGAGTGATTCAGCACAGTACAACAATAACACATATGTAAACAAACCATGCAAAGCAAGAGGCAAAATCAATTATGTCTTACCTACATACAATATATTATATAATCATTAAGATTATTCCGTCATATACCATATTTGATATCAATGATAAAAATTTTTCTCAAATTGCCCAAAAGCATCATTAAATAAACAATAAAAAATTATCCAAGTTCCTGTTTATAAATTGATCAGTTAAGTTAATAATTTTCATATTTAATAAAATGAAAAAATCAGACATATTATATATATGCTTAGATTCATGTTAATAAATGCAAATCAATACATGGACAAAAATATGTCCCAGAAAATTATGAATTGTGCAGAATAGTCGAATAGCCACTAAATTTTATTATCTTTTATGAAAACTAATAACTTTTATCAATACTGACAAGTCTAAGAGTATCTTTTGTGGTTTGGTTTTTGAGACAGGGTCTCACTATGTGGGCCTGACTAGCCTAAAACTCAGGGATACACTTGCCTCGGCATCCCTGCTTCAGGGACTAAATGTATATGCCTCCACACCTATCTTGAAATAATTCTTTTGTTTTTTTCTTAAATTTATTTATTTATTATGTAACAGTGTTCTGTCTGCATTATGACTGCAAGCCAGAAGAGGGCACCAGATCTCATTACAGATGGTTGTGAGTCACCATGTGGTTGCTGGGAATTGAACTCAGGACTTTGGAACCTTTGGAAGAGCAACCAATGCTCTTAACCTCTGAACTATTTCTCCAGCCCCCAAAATCATTCTTAATATTACTTATATTTCAATATTTCTATTGCTATGTTTTGCCATTGCAAATACATAAAAATCAATGTCAAATTTCATTTTCATAAGAAGATAAAAGTAACCATTTCAAATTTTACCTACTTAAAATTTTCTTACCAACTATTTTTCTAGAACTCAAATTTCTAATATGGAAAGGGGAAATTTTGTTTTCAGTCCAGAATACTTTTGACAATCAGTCTCAAAGTTTCAGTTTTATAATTAAGTTACTCAAATACCACTCTCTCAATCAAAACCTGCATCAAATTATTGTCCAAATTTCCAATAACGTGTAGTTTACACAGTTCATTATATAAGCATTAGTTGCATAATGCCTAATAAAAATATCATGAGTTACAAAAATTATTTTCAATCTAGTATTATGACTTAGTATGATAAAGAAATAAAAAGCCTCACATTAAATAAAATAATCACTACTATGATTATTCAATCTTAATAAGTCTTGAAGTGCATGTAAAAAATTATAATTTGTTGATCAAGAACCCAGTGTCACAGAGAAGTGATAATGTGGAAAGCTGTGGAGCAACACAGAAAACTCTAGAGTTCAGATTGTTCCACATCTGAATTGGTGTCTTCATTTTTCAAACTACAGTTGGGGGAAAAAACAGTAAACATTGACCTGAAAATCAGAAAGTTATGTCTGCTTGGCTAGGGGAAGAAAATCCAGAATAGCAATACCTTCATATAAGGGTTAGTTTCAGTCTGAAAGGCCATCAAGATAAGATAAAGACAGCTAACCATCCAAAGAATTCATTCACCTAGAACTGGAGATGTCTCTCTTCTTGTTGTCGAATCTACTGAAATCAACAAGAAAATTGATGATCACCCACTACAAGATGACAAAGTAAAAGATCATATTATTTTCACACTAAATTAATGCTTGGACATATCCCTGGTGAGTCTCTGCATTTGGTTGGCAGGGAATTGGGACAGAGAGATATATGAGTCTGTGTGTTTCTATCTGGCTGTAACCAGAAATAATTTCAGAATAATATATAAAAATTTATAGGGAAGATTGGTTACAACACCAGACAGAAAAACTGTGATATTTCTCTATTTTTTATTGTTTTAAATTAAAATATAACTACATCATTTCCCCATGCTCCAACCCTTCACATTCCCACAATCATTTCCTTTCAAATTCATGGCCTTTTTTCCTTTGTCACTGCATAAATATATTACTCATATGCATAGTATATTGTGACATGTTATTTGTTATATAATAATAAAACATATTCTAATAGATAGATACAAGATGCTGAGTCTGTTTAGTGTTATTTCATTGACATTGGCTAACCAATTAATGGAGGTCATTCTTCCGGAAGACTAATTCTCCCACTCTTAGTGGTCCTGAGTTGATAGGATTTCTTTGTATAGAGGTGGGCCCTCCCAGTAGGATTTCCCTTTTCCATATCAGTGTGTCTATGGTTGCCCTTGTTCAAAGCTTGTTTGGGCAGCCATATTGTTGACATATGATGTGGGACGCTTCCCTGTCATTTCTAGGAGACATTGTCTCGGAGTAGACTGTTTGGTCCTCTAGCTCTTATGGTGTTTCTCCTTCTCTTTCCTAATGTTCACTGAGCCTTCATAGATGGGTTGTGTTGTAGATGTAGCCATTGAGGCTGGGCACTTCAAAATCAGTTGTTCTCTGAGCAGCTGAGCAGCTTGCTCAGCTGTAGATTTCTATAATAGTCTCTATCAGTTGCAAAAAAAAAAGTTTCTTTGCTGAGAAGTAAAATCTACACTTATCTGTGGGTGTAAGGATACATATCTAGAACACAGGAATCATGCCAGGTTAGCGAAGTGGTGCTTGCAGGATCTCCTCCAACATTCAGGACTACAGGTCCACGGGAAATACAAATTTATACAAAAATCTTTATATAGCACTTCATAAAATCTAACAAGAGCAGATCTAACACTATATTTCAAAAATGTAGGTACTAAAATCACAGGAACAACTTACTACTATGAATTTTTATCTAAATTTCTGACAATACATTAAGGTTCTTTGCTTTTTTAATTTATTTGAATATGAATTCTTTCTTAGTTTTTTTTTTTTAGAGTTTTGTACATGCTTTGATCACAATCACTCTAGCTCCCCTAATTCTTCCTGGATCCCTACTCATTCAGTTGTGTCCTCTTTTTTTAACCCTTTAAAATATTCTTGGATATGTGGCTTTCCACTGCAGTATGGTCCACTTACCAGTGTCTACACTCTTAGAGAAAACTCTCTCTCTCTCTCTCTCTCTCTCTCTCTCTCTCTCTCTCTCTCTCTCTCTCCAACCCCCTCAGCAACTAACAACTTCCAATAGCTCCTCATCTAATGGTGAGACTGGATGTCCAACCCCATGTCGCCATGTCTCCATGTTGGGATTGGGTCTGGCTTGTAGTTGTGCAGGTCTTTCACAAACTGTGAAAACTACCTTGAGTTCATAAGTGCAACTTCCCTGTGTGTTGAAAAGCTCCTGTTTCCTTGTAGTCATCCTCCACCTCTGGCTGCTACGTTTTTTTGTCTCATCTTTCACAATGACCCCTCTGCCTTGGGTGTGTGGATGGAGTATTCGAATTCCATTTAGGGCTGATCATTCTCCAGTCTCTTGTCTCAGCACCTTAGCTGGTTCTGGACCTCTATGTTAAATCATCTACTGCAAATAGAAGCGTCTCAAATAAGGGGCTGAGAGATGCATTTAACTATATATACATGATGATAAGCCATTAGGAATTGATTTAATACTATGTCCAATTAGTTGGGTTTCCCCTATGACCTATGATCTGTTACTTTTAAATTTTCCTAAGGGGGAGATGAAACAAGTATTCTATAAAAATCACCATTCATTAACTTGTGTCATATATTCCCCGAGAGTGTACTGTATGCTACTCTCTACAGGTGATGGTAGACTAATGCAAAACTGAAGTAGAATAAGTTCTTAGAATTATGGATCTTGCAATGCCCTTTAGTGTGCAGGGAGCAAGCAAGCCATTAGTCAAATGACTGCATTAAGGAACAGACTTTAAAACCAAGATTCCTTAAAGAAATGAAGTCATTTTTATGCTACAGCAATACATTTTAAATTGAAAAATAAGGAAAATTTCCCTAAGGAAGCCAAAGCTGAGCTAGGACTTGGAGAACATTAACTCCATAAAAGTGAAGCGTATTTAGTCGGAGAGAATGACATTAGTCCCATCCTCTAATTCGGTGTGCCAGAAGGTGTGGCACGTTAGAGAAACCCCTGTGTGTCTGGATTGGAGAGTGTCAGGGGTTTTGGCTCAGTTAAGGTTTCTATTTAAATGGCCACTTACTGGTACAAACTTCTGCATTAGTTACTTTTCTATTACTGTGATAAAACACCCTAACCATGGCAACTTATAAAAGAAAGTGTTTAATTGCGCTCAAAGTTCTGGAGGATTAGAATTTAGGATGGCAGAGCAAAGAGATGGCAGCAGGTGGCTGGAGCAACAGCTAAAAGCCCACATACTGACACACAGGCAGGAGGCCGCGTGGCTAACTGGAAATGGCAGCAGTCTTTTGAAACCTCTCAGCCCACCCCTGGTGACAGACTTCCTTCAGCAAGGCCACACACTCTAATCCTTCTGAAACAGCCACTAACTAGGAACCCAGTACCCAAATTCCAGTGACTTTATGGGGCGCATCTCATTTAAACCGACACAGTGAAGGCGTGATGTTTACAAGCCATTGTACTGAGAGAAAATACAAAGGAGGATTAGAAGGGAAAGCTAAATATTTTCCAAACATTTTTTGTTTTGATTTCAAGTTATGGTTGAATTTAAAGGAAGAAAAATAGAGATTGGTTGAGAGCAAAGACTTTAAAGAAGAGGATTACAAGCCAAGATTAAAATGCTGAGGTGAAATATGAAGAAAATGTCTACAACCAGACAATATATCTATTGTTCTCCAAATGATCTTCTGCACAGTTTTGCTATATTTGGGCTCTGAAAATCATCCCTTTCCATGTTGTGATGCCTGATTATAATCCCAGCACTCATGAGACAGACAGAAGGATCAGTTCACTGTCAATATTGGCTACAGAGTGAGTTAGTTGAGGACCACTTGGGCTACTTAAAATCCTATCTCAAAAAAAGCATTCTTTAGAAGGTGTTATTTGTTTATTTGGTTGGTTGATTGATTAGTTATCTTTTTTGTCTTTAAAAAGAATTGTTCATTTGCAGAACATAGAGTATATTAGATATACAATTTTAAATTTAAATCTTTTAATTCAATTTTGAAGTGTTCTCTCCTCTCTCTCTCTCTCTCTCTCTCTCTCTCTCTCTCTCTCTCACACACACACACACACACACACACGCACACACACACACACAGAGAGCTTTCAACAGATGCCCTAAAGTTAGAGTCACTTTACCAATGAACTGTTGCAAGGGTATTCATCCAAGGTGGAAAAATTACTTGTCCTGAACATGAAAACCTGTAACAAATTTAAATTAACTTGTTACTTATCATTTTCTCCTTGCAAGATCCGAAAAGAAAAATAAAATATCCATGTAACTAACAGACATCAGTTATTATGTAATCCTGGATGACCCATACCCAAAGTAGAGTACATTTTATTAAACCCAAACCCATCATCAGAGAGAGTCTCTTCATTCCATATAAACAAAACTGTCTTTTGTCAAAAAAGGAAGACCCCAGAAAACCAGAGAACAAATGAAACCCTAGTGCTGACAGGGAAGACCAGGGCCGCCCCCTAATCTGCTGCCCCCTGACTACAAAGACAGCAGTGGCTGCCTGTTGCTGTAAGCAATCCAAAAGGCTTAACCCTTTGTCAGGAGAAATGCAGGCTTCCACTTGATGGAATTCGCTCCTCATAAATGCCAACAACAGACAAACCAGGCAGCACAGAAAGGACAGGAGTCTGTTCCAACACCCAGAAAGCTGGCTTCAACAGACTTCTCACAGTTAGCAGCTGCTTGTGGTAATTTGGAGAGGAGATTCAGTTCTAAGGTTCAACATAAAACTAGGGGGAAAGTATTGGGATGTGTCTTTAGTTTAAAGCAAAGCCAAGGGAATGTCTGAGTGGCCAGCCTGGTAGCACACCACCAGTCAGGTCGTTCTGCCCTGAGGCTGGCTCAGTAGGGTCAAGATTCAGATTGCTGTTGCTGTAGTAACTAAATGAACCTCTGATGAAGAGCCACAGCTGAGGGACTCCTTAGAAAGCAGTCTGTTAGCAATGTACTGTCAGCTGCAAGCTACTCCCTGAACAAACTGCATTTTATTATGAAAGCAAAGATGAAATCATAAGAAAGACCACAGTCCTATGGAGTCTCATCAGTCTCTGAGCTCTATGAACTTTTTTAATTTTTAATGAAAATAGATTCTTCTGTCATATAATACATCTGACCAGTTTGTCCTCCCTCCACTCCTCTCAGTTCCCCCCTCATACCCCCTCTCCCCAGATCCACTACCCTTTATTTCCTCTTCAGAAAAGAGTAGACCTCCAAGAAACAACAGCCCAACAGGACAAAATAAGATAAACTGTGAGGCAAAAGCACTCATACAGAGGCGGGCCAAGGTAATATTTTCTAACACGAGCTCTCTGGTGACGCAAAAATCCCAATCATGCCAAATCAAAATAAGCCAAATTAAAGGATATCCAGTTTTAATAGGACTCCTGCGCTCTCAAGTAGCCCCAAAGGGAACCAGGAAGCCGCCTACAGGACCACCAGGAGAAAAGAGGGAAGACCACGTGTTGACTTTCCCGGGAGCAGTTTAAATAGATTGGAGGGAGTTTTCCTGACCTCCTCTTGGGGAGGATCAAGGTTTGGTGGGCTACCTTGACCCTGCTCAGGGAGGTGTCAAGGTACAAGGGGCACAGGGGCGAGTATGCCAAAGCTGGGAACCAGAGACAGGGATTTACCTTCCAGACTGTTTGTATTAGGGGTTACAGGAAGCTGAGGTGATATTTTGACCAACATTTAGGCTCTCTTTGACAAAAGCTGCATTGACTCAAATCTGGCTACTTCCTGTGGGCATGGGGTGGCATGGGGAAGGGGAGAGCTGGGTGTTGGTGGGTCCACCCTCAGCAAGAGGTGTGGCTGGAAAGGCATCCAGTGTACTGTCATCCTGGAGATGCCAGGCATCTGTTCCTTGGGGGAGGTGAGAAGGCAGGTGTCTAGGAAAAAAATATTGTTATTACCTATCTTGTTTGTATCACCAAAGATGAGTATGCCAGGATGAGAAGCAGGTAGGCCCTTCATTGTGGCATCTTGGAAAACCAGAGGGTGGAAGGTCCTATCTGCTGGATAGACCAAGTATCCTGAGTAGTTCCCCGCTTGAGCCTGGAGAGAGGGTACCCTCATGGGTGTCCCAGGAGCTTGGCTGCCGAGAGGGTGGTGAGGATTACCATGTGAGGTCCTGTCCATCGAGGTTCCAGAGACCTAGGAGTTAACTATTTGAGGAATACTTCATCCCCTGTGGAGAGCAGGGCAAGTTTAGGGGCATTAGGGTCCACTGGTGTGGGGGCAGGTAACAACTGTCAGCATGTAAACAGAGAAGGGACCTTAAAAGGGAGATGTGGGGTAGGTACCACACCAGTGGAGGAGTTTGGACTGGGAGGTGATGGTTAAGGAGAAAGGGCCTGACATGAATCAACTCTAAAGGGCTCAGCCCATAGGGGAACAAGTGGTGGCCCTGAGGCGAGTCAGGGCAATGGGGAAAAGGGAGGTCCAAGATAACCTGAGTTCAATGGAGAACTTTGTTAGCTGTTGTTTGATGAGTCCATTGGCCCTCTCCACCTTTCCCCCAGGATTGTGGATGGTAGGGGATGTGGAATTTCCAGGAGATGTTGAGAGCCTCTGACACAAGCTCCATGACCCTGAAAGTGAAAGCTGGCCCATTGTCCGTCTGGATATTCTGTGGGACACCAAACCAAGAAATGATGTGGTCCAGGAGTACCTGAGCCACCACATCTGCTGTTTCCCTGGAGACTGGAAATGTTTCTTTCCATTCTGTAAAATATCCACAAGTGTTAAGAGGTAACAGAGCTTTTTATGAGTAAGCATACGGGTGAAATGAACCTGCCAATCTTCACCCAGTTGGTGTCCACAAAGCTAATGTAGAGACTGACGTATGTGAAGAATCCCCTGTAGGCTGGACTGGGTACACATCTAGCAGGAGGAATGAGCCTGTAAAATAAAATCTCACAGATGGGTGGGGTCATAAAGGGAGTCCAAGAAGCAGAGCAAAGCTTTGGAGCCTATGTGTAAGGTCTGGTGGATGTCTGAAATGATTGACAAAGCCTGGTCATGAGGAAGGATAAGATGGTTATTTAAATAGAACCATC
The DNA here is from genome assembly GCF_018167655.1 of Microtus oregoni. Classification (NCBI taxonomy): domain Eukaryota; kingdom Metazoa; phylum Chordata; class Mammalia; order Rodentia; family Cricetidae; genus Microtus; species Microtus oregoni. The sequence goes on from NW_024544825.1 coordinate 470,518, forward strand.
GTCCTTTGTTTTTGTGGTCCCCCTTTTTATGAGCTCCTCCCTCTTTTTAGGTTGATAACAGGGCTGATAGGAGGGAGTTAAGAACAAAATATATTCTGTGGAGTCCGAGGACCTGGAGGCCAGCCCCTGGGCCACTGAGTCAGCCTTGACATTGCTTAAGGCCACTGTGCTGTTGGAGGATTGGTGTCCCCTGACAGTGAATAATGGCTACTTCTGTAGAGAGCTGGAGGGCTTCCGAAAGGTTGGCTATAAGGGGTCTGATAACTATGGATGTGCCCTTGGTAGCAAGGAAGCCCCTTTACTTCCAGAGTATAGAATGAGTGTGGACTATTAAGAAGGCATATTTAGAGTCAGTGTAGATATTAGCCCATTGGCCCTTAGCTATTTGGAGTGCCTAGTCAAGGCAACTAATTCAGCCTTTTGTGATTAGGTTTCCATTGGCAGGAGGGTAGCTTCAACTGTGTCAGTGAAAGTGATCATTGTGTCTGCTGCCTGGCGGTTTCCTGATTTAACTTCCCTCAACAGAGTGAGTTGGTAACTGTAAGTGGCTGTTCTAGAAGACCCAGCCGGGGTGAGGTTAAAGCCTCTATAGCCTCCGGGCAAGAGTGAGAAGAGATACCAGAGGGGGAAGGAACAGGAAGGAGAGTTGTGAGATTTAGGGCAGGACTGAAAGCCAAAGTAATTTGGGGGGTATTCTAGAAACAGTAAGTGAAAAACCTGGAATTGTGAAGACCCAAGGAGCACAAGAGAGAAGTATCTCTGAAGGTCTGAGAGGCGATGGGTGGAATATACTATGATTGTCCCAGACAAGGCAATCTTGAGAGCCTCCCAAGTGAGTTCAGTTGCTGCTGTCAGGACTCTCAGGCATGGTTGCCATCCACAGACGGTGACATCAGCTGTTTGGATAAAAAGGTGACAGCCCAATTCGAAGGCCCAGCCTGTTGGGTTAGAACTCCTGTGGCCACTCCTGACCTCTTATCTGTATAGAGATGGTAAGGCTTTGTGGGGTCTGGAAGAGCAAGAGCACGGGCTGTTAGAAAGGCATCTCGCAGTAGGGAGAAGTGGCAGTGGATGATGGCCAGTTGGGTGAGAGTTCACATGGGCATCCATCTCTCTGGCTGCCTGGTACAGAGGCTTAGCTGTAATGGAAAACTTAGGAATCCAATGGCGAAAGAACTGCAACAAAACCAAAAATGAGTGGATCTGAACCCCTGTGGTTGGAAGTTGTAAATCCCACAGTGCCTGGACCCTGTCAGAGGTGAGGGTCTTAGATCCTGGACTAAGTTGAACACCCAAATATACCACTGTAGGAGAGCATAGCTGAGCCTTCTTTGGTGAAACTCCAAATCCCAGGGATCTAAGGAAGTTCAGGAGTGCAGTGGTGGCCTGTTGGGACAGAGACAATGAAGGACTGCAGAGAAGTATGTCGTCCACATACTGGATGAGCGTGCTGGAACTTGCATCAAAGCTTGAGAGATCTCGAGCCAGAGCTTGGCCACAGAAATGGGGGCTGTTTCAAAAAACCTGAGGAAGAACAGTCCATGTAAGCTGTCTGGAGGACCGGGAATCCAGGTCCTCCCAGGTGAAGGCAAAGAGGAAATATGAGTCAGGGTGTAAAGGAACAGTAAAGAAGGCATCTTTTAGGTCTAGAACTGTAAAGTAGGAGGTGGTAGGAGGGACTTTACACAGGAGATTGTAAGGGTTGTTAACCATAAGGTGAACTGGAATGATTGCCTCATTTATGGTCTTGAACTAGTTGGTAAGCACCAGAGGGCTTATGCACAGAAAGAAATGAAGTGTTGCAAGGTGAGTTAATAGGAATTAAAAGTCCTTGAGATAGGAGATGGGTGATAATAGGCTTAAGGCCTTGGCAGTGGGTTTCAGAAATAGGAGACTGGAGTCTGGAAGAGAGGGATTAAGGGTCTTTAAGATGAACTAGCACTGGCTGGTGGTGAGTAGCAACCACAGGATTAGAAGTGTCCCATACTTGGGGGTCTACTGGATAAGGGAGTGTTAGGGACAGAACAGTCTGGAGTAGGATCCTGTGAGGCTGTTAAAGTGAAAAGAAAGTTAGACTCAGGAGAGTGTGTGGGGACTAAAGTGAGTGTGTCCCTGAAGGGGCTAAGGATATCTTGACCCAGTAAAGGTGCTGGGCAAGCAGGAATCACTAAGAAAGAATGAGAGAAAAATTGTCCTGCAAGAATGCAGAGCAGTGGCAAAGATTTAAGTGGGGAAAAACAGGTCCCATCTACTCGCATAACTGAAATTGGTGAGAGGAATGTAAGGCCCGAGTGAGATGTTAGAAGAGAATAGGTAGCTCCCGTGGCCAAAATAAAAGTAATGGACTTACCCGCTACCTGCAGATTTATCCTAGGCTCGGATACAGTTACAGGATATACCAAGTCTGGGCAGCGCCAATCCTCTGCAAAGCTGAAAAGTTTGAAGGTTGGCACAGTTTCACTTGCCGATGTTGGTGAGGCTGGACCTCCATGGTGTGCCATAGAGGACAAGCCCACACAAGGGCATTGTGATTTCCAGTGTTCAGGTTGCTGGCAGATAGGACATGGCCTCGTAGGAAGTTTAGTGCAATATTGTGCCATATGGCCATTAAGCCACACTTGTAACAGCTTGTCTGTGAGGTTGACTTAGGCTGGGCTCCACCAGGGTAGAGCCTTATGGTTGGCTTCCCTTGTCCCTCTTCCTGTGACCTTAGGTCAGCTGCTAAGGCCTGAGCCTGCAGATTAACTGCTTGTTGTAGCCTTGTCTTTCAGGAAGACTTAGCTGTTTCTTCTCGGGCATTTAAAACTTTAAAGGCCATTGTCACTAATTCCTGTATAAGGGTTTAGGGACCCTCTTCAGCCTTTCTTAATTTTTTCTAATATCTGGTGCTGACTGAGAAATAAAATGGGTAGCCAAGACCTTGGTTTCCACTGGGGAGGCTGGATCTAGCTAGCATGGTATATTGGACCATGGTCCCTTGTAACCGATTTTTAAAAAATGGCTGGATTTTCATCTGCTAGCTGTGTAATCTCTCAGAGTTTATCAAAATTAACTACTTTTTCAGAGACCATTTCCATACCCTGAAGGAGACAATGAACCATGATGTCCTGCCTCTGTTGGCCACTTTGGCCAGGTTGGTAGTCCCAGTGTGGTTCTGTGGCTGGCACAGCCACTTATCCCACAGGGACTGTACTGTCTACCAAATGAGTCTGGCTGCATATTGCCTAGCTGCTACCTGAATTCTATTTCGCTCCTCAGGAGTGAAAGTAGAAGCTTGGTTGACAATATTCACAGCAGTTTAGATCGTAGGCCTGGGACAAATAATGAAACTCTTTCGTATAAGCAAAAGGATTAGTAGAAAAGGACCCCAGCTGCTTTTCTATCTGAGAGAGATCTGGAAGAGAAAGGGGAGCATGAACTTTGATAATGCCATCTGCTCCTGCCACTTCCTGGAGAGGGCAAAGAAGGGCAGTGTTATGGTGGGATCTGGTATGGGAGGAGTCTGGGGAGGATTGGGAGGGGCTAGTCCAGTGCTAAGAGGGAGTCCAAGGGTGGGAAGATGAGGTGGGGGGGAGGTGGGGAAGGGGGAAGTTGACCTTGAACTTCCAAATTGGCAAGGGAGGGGGTAGGCAAGGACAGAGAAGGAGAAGAATGTGGGAAATGTTGCTCCACAGGAGCAGGGTGGGTAGTGTGGATTTGAGGGAGTGGGGCAGGGGCCAATGCCTCTGTCAGCATGGTCCAGCTGGGGTGTAGTGGGTTCTTCTGTTTATGTGTTGCTTTCATTGGTTGAATAAAGAGACTGCCTTAGCCTTTTGATAGGGCAGACTTAGTAGGCAGAGTAGACCGAACTGGATGCTGGGAAGAAGGACAGACAGGCAGACGCTATGATTCTTCTGCCCTAGATGGACACTTGTTAGATTCATGCCAGTAAGCCACAGTCAAGTGGCGATACACATTAATGGAGATGGGTTAATCAAGATGTGAAAGTTAGCCAATAACAGGCTAGAGCTAATGGGCCAGGCAGTAATTTAATTATTCCAATTTCTGTGTGGTTATTTCGGGGGTTAAGTTAGCTGGGCGGGACAGAACAAAGGGCCCCCATGCACCTTCTACTACACAGCTAGAATTGTCGGGGTCCCAGTTCCCAGATGATTAGGAATTTGGAGGTGTTGCAACCCTAGAGACTAAGACCAGTGCTGCAAGACACTGGATACTGAGGGAAGGGCGAGAGCATAGAGCCCAAAAACCATGAACATATGTAATCTCTGTCATTTGTCCCTACTGCGACAAAAATTTTCTAGGTCCCAGAGGACGGTAAGCTCAAGGATTCCTTCTGGTGGCCAACGTGCCCCATTGTCAAGATTGTATTAGGCCAAATCTTAGTGCATAGGGAAATTAGCCGTTCGGGACAGATTGTATAGGAAAGCCCCAATTTATAAAGATTTTGTAAGAGACATCCCAGGGGTGACAGCTGATCTGGATTTGAACTGCAAGCACACATTTTAAAGCCTATGCCCAACTGCATGTCCTAAGTCTATTACAGCACATCAGCCAAAATAGCTCTTGGGCCTAAATGGGGCCATGAAAATTGAATGCTAAGCTTCCCTAAACAAACAAAATTCACCTCAGCTAGTACAGGCATAGCCACTGAGATCGGACTCTTGGCATGGCCCGCGTCTTCGATAATCGAGAAAAGTGGGCACAAATAGGGTTCCCAAAACCCTATAGCATGGACAAGAAAAAGGGACTCACCAAGATGCAGCCGCTGTAGCCCAGGAGCCAGTTTTAGCCCGGCATGGAGAGCTTGGGTTGTGGACAAGGGCAGGATGCTTTCAATGCATGGCTGTAGGCCACGGGAAAAGGCCGCCCTATCTTGGCGGGACTTCCAGATGTTAGAAATATTTTCTAAGATGAGCTCTCTTTTGATGCTAAAATCCCAATCATGCTGAATCAAAACAAGCCAAATTAAAGGATATCCAGGTTGAATAGGACTCCTGTGCTCTCAGGTGGCCTAGAGGGGAACCGGGAAGGTGCCAACGTGACCACTGGAGGGAAAGAAGGAAGACCACGTGTTGACTTTCTGGGAAGGAGTTTAAATAGACTGAGGGAGGGGTCCTGAACTCCTCTGAGGAGAGGTCAAGGTTTGGTGGGTTACCTTGAACCTCCTCAGGGAGGTGTCAAGGTGCAAGAGGCACAGGGGCAGGGCCTCCAAAGATAGAGGCCAGAAATCAGGATTTACAAATAAGAACACTTCAATAAGGAAAAGAAAGTGGCTATCTTTTATCCAGTGTGTATTTCTGGCTTCTTTATCAAAAGTCATGTGTCCATAGGTGTGTGGATTTATTTCTAGGTCTTCAATTCGATTCTATTGATCAAAATGTCAGTTTTTATGGCAATGCCATATTGTTTTTATAACTATAGCTCTGTAGCACTACTCGAAATCAAAGATGGTGAGGCCTCCAGTAGTTTTTCTGTTGTTCAAGACTGTCTTAGTCTTGGGGATTTGTTGTTGTTGTTGTTTCATATGATGCTGAGAATTATTTTTTCCAAAAATTGTGTTGGAATTTTGATGGGGATTGTTATGGTTTTGGTCCCTTTAAGAGACAAGCCACACCCATTCCCCTCCCCATCCACTGAGGCAGGCTGATCTTCAGCTTCCAGCCTGAGCTCTTTCTCTTTTCCATCTTCCTCTCGGAGAGGCAGCTTCGCTTCTGCCTCTCTCCCCACTTCTCAGCTTCCCCCCTTCTCTGTCTGTCTCTGTCTCTGTCTCTCTCTCTCTCTCTCTCTCTCTCTCTCTCTCTCTCTCTGTCCCCCTTCACCCTTCCTCCTCCATAACTCCCTGAATAAACATTCAACCTCACCCTGCATGTAGGGTCTATCCATGTTTCTGTCTTCTGCCCGCCCGCCATGTGTCTCCCTGCCTGGAACCAGCCGTTGCTCTGGGACCAGCAGCCTACTCTGCCTGGGGCCCACTGCCTGCTGCCACATGGCCTGCCACCACTGCTCTGGGACCAGCAGCTGTCTCTGCCTGGGACTGGCTGCTCCCAGAGCCCGCTGCCTGTCACCACATGGCCCGCTACCACCATTTGGAACCTACAGTATTTCTGCTGCCTACTGCCACCGGGGATCTTGGAGCATTTTTAAAAAAGAACAACAGGGATTGCATTGAATCTGTAGATTGCTTTTGGTAGGATGGCTATTTTTATTATGTTACTCCCACAGATTCATGAGCACAGGAAATCTTACTGTGTTATGATATCTTCTTCAATTTCTTTCTTCAAAGACTTAAAGTTCTTATCATGCAGGTCTTTTACTTGTTTGGTTACGTTACACCAAGATATTTTTATTATTTGCTGCTATTTTGAAGGGTGTTGTTTCCCTGATTTCTTTCTCAGTCCATTTGCCATTTGTGTATAGGAGGGCTATTATTTGTTTTGAGGGAATCTTGTATCCAGTCACTTTGCTGAAAGTATTTATCAGCTGTATGAGTTTCCTAGAGGAATTTTTGAAGTCACTTACATATACTATCATATTATCTGCAAATAACAATATTTGATGTCATCCTTTCAAATTTGTATCCTCTTGATCTCCTTCTGTAGTCTTAATGCTCTAGCTAAACTTCAAATGCTAGGTTAAGTAGAGTGCCCACCCTTGTCTTGTTCTTGATTTTAGAGGAATTTCTTTGAGTTTATTTTCCTTTAATTTGATATTGGCTATAGGCTTGTTGCAAATTGCCCTTATTATATTTAATAACTCCAGAAATTTTATCATGAAGGGGTGTTGGACTTTGTCAAAGCTTTTTTCAGCATCTAATGAGATGATCATGTGGTTTATTTCCAGTTTACTTATATAGTGGACTACAGTTAGTGATTATCATATGTTGAACCATCTCTACATCTCTGGGATGAAGTCTATTTGATCAAGGTGAATGAAATGTTATTTTGCTGGATTTTTCCTTTGATGAATATGTAGTGTCCTCCCCAGGATCTTTTGATTATTTTTGGTTTGAAGTCTATTTTGACAGATATTGCAATGGCTATACTAGCTTGCTTCTTAGGTCCATTTGCTTAGAATATCTATTTCCAACCTGAAGTAATGTTTATCCTTGGTGTTGAGTTGTATTTCTTGTATGCAGCAGAGGAATGGATCTTGTTTTCCTATCTCTTCTGTTAGTCTATATCTTTTCATTGGGAAATTAAGGCTGTTAATATTGAGAGAAATCAATGACCAATGATTGTTAGTCCCTGTTACTTTGTTGTCGCTGTTAGTGGTGGTGGTGGTGGTAGTATGTGTCAGTGTGTGTTTCCCTTCTTTTGTTTTTGCTGGTGTGAGATTATTTATTTCCTGTGCTTTCATGGGTATAGCTAATTTCCTTAAATTGGAGTTTTCTTTATAACACCGTCTGTAGGGATAGATTTGTAGGTAGATACTGTATAAATTTAACTTTATTATGGAATATCTTATTTTTTCCATCTATGATGCTTAAAAATTTTGCTTGGTGTAGTGTTCTGGGCTGGCATCTGTGGTTTCTCAGAGTCTGTGGCACATATGTCCAGGCCCTTCTGGCTTTTGGACTCTCCATTGAGAAATCAGGTGTGATTCTAATAGGTCCACTTTTATATGTTTCTTAGTCTTTTGTATTTACAGTTTCTAATAATCTTTTCTGTTTTGTGATAGGAATTTTTTATATTTAATATTTTCTTTGACTGATGTGTCCATTTTTCCTATCATATATTCATTGCCTGAAGCTGTCTCTTCAAACTCTTGTATTCTGTTGGTGAAGGTTGCCTCTGTAGCTCCTGTTTTCACTACTAAAATTTTCATTTCCAGAGCTCGCTCACTTTGTGTCTTCTTTATTACTTCTATTTCCATTTTCAGGTCTTGAACAATCTCATTTGTTTTCTTCAACTCTTTGGGAATTTTTGGCTTTCTTTGAGGGATTTATTCATTTCTTCCAATCACGTTTTGTTTTCTTCACTTTCTTTGAGGAATTTATTTATTTCATCAAATTGTTTGTTTGTATTTTCGTAGATTTCTATAGAGGCTTTATTTATTTCCTCTTCAAGGTCCTCTATCAGTTGGTTTTAAGGTTTTTGTCTTGTGCCTCAGCTATGTTGAAATATTCAGGGCCTGCCCTGGTGTGAGAGCTAGGCTCTGGTCTTTTTGGCAGGTCTGGACTGTCCAGCCTTGTACTCTTGAAAAATCCTACATAATGGGGCAACACTCATGTGTGAATTATAGGACAATCGAATGTCAAAATTTCACTCTAACATCCCTAAAAAGACTTTCCCCAATACATCTTAATATCAAAGAAACATGAACATTTAAAAAATAAAAATATGTAAACTAATGACATTATTATGACCAAAGTGTTTGGTAAACAAGTGAATCATGAATTTGGGATCAACAGGAAAGGCTTTTTAAACAACCCTCCAGACGAAAAAAAAAAAATAGATCTGTCCCATTGTTTTGGCAACAAGAACAAGAGCTTCGAAGAAGGCCGAAAGAGCACTTTGCTGTGCATGGTGGTGTTAATGGTCTGTGTTTTCCCTCCCAGGCTTCCGTGTACTCCTCGTGTTCATGCTTTACATCATCTCCACTGCCAGTTCATTCATCATTTCTTCTCACTTGTTCTGATGATCGTCTGTCTCCATGTCTTGTACTTTGGGAACCTTGCCAATGTCAGTGGTAAAAATTACTATCTTTAGAGTCATGATAGCTATTCCATTACTAAAGCAAAACTTGCGCCTCCCATCTATGTGAGTTGTGAACATGTGCTTCCACTGGACTCTTAGTCTCCTTGTATGTTCCTTCTTGATCTGATCCTGTGATCTCCACATCGATGCCCAGGAAGGGACCCAACACTACCTTGAAGATGAGGCCCATATTGGTGCCTGAGGGTGACCACCTCAAAGAAGCACTCCTCATCATGTGCTTAGCTATTGATGAAGGAGCCTAAGGCCATGGCCAGAAGCCTGGCCAGCAGCACTAGCAGCTCTGTGACTGTCACCATGGTGCAGCATAGGTGAAGTCTGGACCAGACTGCAGCCTCCAGAGCCTTCACCACTGCAGGAGGTATTACTTTTATCTTATTTTTAAAATAAAGAAAGAAGCAATTAATAATATCTATTAGTATTAATATTGAAACTTAAAAGAAAGTTGAGGCATCTTAGACCTTTATCAACTTGTAAGTTCTTTTAATATAAAAGAAATGCTTTCTGTACCTCAAGTTTCCTTAACATACAAAAACTGCAAGTCACCTGGAAAGTAACCTTTCTAGCTTGGAAATGTATAATTTTTTAAAGTGCATTTGAATTGCTCAAAGTCAAGGGATTATTCTAGTCACATTGTTTCTTGAAGCAATTTCTGCTATTGCATTTTAGGTGACATTTAAGTTGTAAGGTTGCACTAAATGCATTCTGACATTTGAAAAAATTATCACACAATGTTTTCGTGGGAAATATATTATTTTAATCATGCTCATCACAGGAAAAAAAGCTTCAAAGTTTAAGGACATCTGCATAATGGCCCAGTCTTTTTTAAAAGACCAACTTATTTGTGTTTTTAAGCCTATCCACACAATATTCCATCTTCCTTGCCTTAATTCGTGTCACTTGATCTACCTGGAAAAGAAGACAATGAATGCCTGCTTAGCATTAAGATGTCAAGCCAACAATACTTGCTGACATTTAATCGCATAACTGACTGTATATACTTATTAATAGTATACTCTCTACTTGAAGATGTAACAGGCAGCCATGAAACAAAAAAAATTAGTTTTTGTGGTTGATATCTGTAATAACTAAGAAAAAACTATTAAAAGGAGTATTTATGAGATCAAAACCATTATATGATATGCAAATTTCATAGCTTTAATATGAGATGTATCTATAGGTTCTATACATCATAGAGCATAGTTTCTATCTATCCTATATTCTCAGTATATTGTTTAACCACTGACTTATTTCCCAGATCGTCATTGCATATTTCATTTGATCTAAATATTAAAGAAATGCATTGTCTACTATAGGAGACAGGCACTACATATGTGGAAAACAAAAATATCTAATAGATGATTGATAAATAGATGATATATATACATGGAAAAATATGATACATGTTCCAGAAGAAAAATCAACCCAAGGTAAAATAATAGAGAAACACAGGAAAGTGGAGCTCCACTTACATAGGGTGATCAGAAAAGCTCCTCTGTAGAGGTTATTAGCTTTTCTTTTTTTCTAGATAGGGTTTCTCTGGCTTTTAATTAAAGAATAAGAAGGTTCTATTTAACAGATAATTGAACAGTCAGAAGGGGTCATATAAGAGAGATATGAGTTTTTCTCCCTTTTTTCCATTGTTTTTGAGATAATATCACTTTCCTTCACTTTACTCCCTCCAAACCTTCCCATACAGCCCTTCTTTTTTCTCTTTCAAATTTGAGGCCTTTTTAAAATTGTTGCAACATTCATATATGTATATGCAAGTATATTCCTACTTAGGTACTTACAACCTGCTCAGTCTGAATAATGTTACTTGTATGTATGTCGTCAGGACTCACCATTTGATATTAGATTATCAATCATAGTGGGTTTTCCTTGAGAAGATTATTTCTCCCCCTCTCAGCATTTCTCACTTGCCTGTAGTTCTTTGTGTAGGGTTGAGTTTTTGTGGGTTTTCCAAGTTCATTTTGACACATCTATTACTGTTGTACTTGTTCAGCTCATGGTTAGGCAGCTGTAGTATGAGGAGCGGCAGAGCTGTGTCCAGCTGCCAGGCTGGCTTACACCTGGGCTGGCGGGCTGCTTGTCATCCGGGCTACCCGGCTAGCTTATGGCTGAAATAATCACACAGAGATCTGTATTAATTAAATTGCTGCCTGGCCTGTAGTAAATAGGGTGCGGCGGGGCTGTGTCCCCAGCACCCCGGCTGCCTGCTCGGCTAGCTTATGCCCCGAAATAATTACATGGACACTGTATTCTTTTAAACACTGCTTGGCCCATTCTCTTCTAGGCTAATTCTCACATATTAATTTAGCCCATCTCTAATCATCTGTGTATGGCACCCCAAGGTGCGCTTACCAGGAAGATTCTAGCCTAGTCCATCCTGGGTCGGAGCTTCATCCCGGGAGCGGGGCATGGCATCTCTCTCAGGCATCTGCTCCCATGAGAAGAACTGTCGAGTCTGAGCTCACTTCCTCTTCCTCCCAGCGTCCTGTTCTGCCTACTCCTCCCACCTATCCTCTAACCAATAAAATGGGCCAAGGCAGTTCCTTTATTAGCCAATGACCTTCCTCCATCACTGGCCCATTAGCTCTAGCCTCTTATTGGCTAACTCTCACATCTTGATTCAATCCATTTCTAATTATCTGTATATCACCATGAGGCCGTGGCTTATCGGGAAAGATTCAGCATGTCTGACCTGGCAGCTTCATGGCAGGGGCCTCTCAGCTTGTCCTCTTCCCAGCATCCTGTTCTGTCTATTCTGCCCACTTAATTTTCTGCCCTATCAAAAGACCAAGGCAGTCTCTTTATTTAACCAATGAAAGTAACACATAGACAGAAGGACCCCCTACACCAGGCAGCCGTGTTTGCGAGAATTAATGGGTGTACCTTCCAACATTACCAGGAAACACAGTCTCTCAGCAAACACCTCGATCTTCTTGCTCTCACAATCTGTCAGCCCCCTCTTCTGCAGCATTCCCTGAAGAAGGAAACAAACAAAAGTCCTACTCAGCTATGAGAAAATATTTTAAGGAAAAGAACAAAATGTTTGAAGATCTCAAAAAAGGACAATGTTCATCATGCTTGAGTAAGTGATAGAAGGCTGTATAGCACAGTGGACAAGTACGGCCCCAAAACTGAGATTCAAAAACAGTCAGGAGGGGCCGGGCGGTGGTGGCTCACACCTTTAATCCCAGCACTCAGGAGGCAGAGGCAGGTGGATCTCTGTGAGTTCGAGACCAGCCTGGTCTACAGAGCTAGTTCCAGAACAGGCTCCAAAACCACAGAGAAACCCTGTCTCGAAAAACCAAAAAAAAAAAAAAAAAAAACCAGTCAGGAGTCATTTGCTTTCAACTCATTGCTATGCTAAAATTGGGTTTTATTAAAAGTTGTTACACAAATCATGGAAATACTTTTGGAAAATAAGAAACAGAAAGTGGTATTTTGACCCTCTAGGTATTGAAAGAAGAAAGGAAACCGAAAGTGTGAAGTCAGTTAGGAAAGAAGTGATAGTACCTTTAACTAGAAGGGCACCAATGAGAATGATGGATAGCATACAAATACAGATTTAAAAAAGAAACATATACAGAACCCTTAGTGGAAGCACAATTTGTAAAAGAAAAATGAAGCAAAAAGAAATGATAAAAATTCAATGTACAAAATGGATGGATGGTTATCTCCAGGACTTTGTGAATGAATTTATGCTAATTGTAATGGTTGATATTAAAGGAGCATATGCATTTGGAATGTTGAAAATATTATTAAATATTGCTGAACTTTGATTTAATATCTTGACTGTAATTGGAATTTAAACCAAGTAAATAATCAAATTTGAGAACTGGTTAGTTAGTGATGTGTAACTCATTAAAAATAAAGTTTTTTGTTTTGTTTTGGTAAAAAAATTCAATATACAAACTGAAAGAAATGAATAAATTATTATGTGATCAAAAATTGTTAGATTATATAACAAAGAAGAGTAAAGGAATTGCAACTACTTAGAAAAATCCTAATAAACACTGCTGAAACCGCAGCAGGATGTAGAATTTCCTTTGTACTCATGGTCCTAAATCAGAGTCAAATCTTGTCTCAACCTGGGTCCACTGCTTCCACTGAAACTGTTAAGGGATGTGGAACTCACCAAACACCAATAGGCCTTACTGGGTTTCAGGAATGGACCATAATCAAGGTCTACTGTTTATACTAATGTAGCCAAGAGATGTGGAATGTCCCTTGCACTTCTCGGTTTGAATATTCTTGTTAAAATTTTAAGCCCAAATTTCATACACTATTTCATTTAGCCACTGAATATATTTTTTATGTTTTCTGGGACTTTCAGAGACGGTTTTGCTGAAATAAATTAAAAGAAACTGGCAATTTAATATAACTAGTTACATGGAAAGGTCAAAGAAGTAATTTAAGAAAATATAGTTGCAGTAATGAAAATTATCCATGTTTAAGGACCTCAACTCCCACTTCATCATTTTACCATACTCATTTACTTTACTTACATTTCCTTGTATCTTTTTATTGTTTTTGTTCAGAGTACAAAATAATGGTTTCAATTATGACAATTTCATAATAATATGTCATTATAACTTGTTTATAATCCCACTGCCACTACTTTCTCATTGCTCTTCATCTTTTCACTGACTTCCTTTCTATTCCCAAATAGTTCTCCTTCAATTCTCTCTCCCTCTCTCTTTCTCTCTCTCTCTCTCTCTCTCTCTCTCTCTCTCTCTCTCACACACACACACACACGTGCATACTCACTTCTATATAAAAAGAAAACATAAAGGTTTGGGTTTTGTCCCCCTTCCCATAAACTTCTCCTCTTTCCATCTCCTTTTTTACTCTTTTCTCCCTCAATAGTTCCCCTTCCACTTTCATATATATAAATATAAAAATATCTACATATATTCAATATAATATTTGTCTTTCCGAGTCTCACTTATTTTGCTTGACATGAACATTTGAATCTAAACATTTCCTGTAAATTAAATAATTTCATTATTCTGTATGGCAAAATTACACATCATACATATATATGACACATATATGGCATTTTCTTTCTTCATTCATCAGTTGAAAATATCTAGTCTGGTTCCATATCTTGGCTCTCATGAATAGGGCTTATGAAAAGTATGAATGGGTATATGAATCATGCATGAATAAACATCGGTGTAAATATGTGGTATTCTGATTGTGCCAAGTAGTTTTTTGTCAACATAAAACAAGTTAGAGGCATTGGATAAAAGGTAACATAATTGAGAAAATACTTCCATAAGATTGGTCTATGGGAAATATCTGTAGGACATTTTCATGGTTAATGATTGATGTAGGAGAACCCAGCCCACTGCAGGCAGTGCCACCCCTGGGCAAGTAGTCCTGAGCTGTATAAATCTTCAGATACTGAAGTAATAGGGGGCGGCGGGGCCGCTTCCCCAGCACCCCAGCCGCCCGCTCAGCTAGCTTATGCCCCGAAATAACAACACACAAACTGTATTCATTTAAACAATGCCTGGCCCATTCTCTTCTAGGTTAATTCTCACATATTAATTTAGCCCATTTATAATCATCTGTGTGTAGCACCCCAAGGTGCGCTTACCGGGGAGATTCCAGCCTAGTCCATCCTGGGTCGGAGCTTCATCCTGGGAGCGGGGCATGGCGTCTCTCTCTGAGGCGTCTGCTCCCGAGAGAGCTGTGGAGTCTCTGAGCTCACTTCCTCTTCCTCCCAGCATTTTGATCTGTTTACTCCTCCCACCTATCCTCTAACCAATAAAATGGGCCAGGGCAGTGCCTTTATTAGCCAATGACCTTCCTCCATCATTTCCCCTTTTTCGGTTTAAACAAAAAAAAAGGCTTTAACTTTAACATAGCAAAATTACATATAACAAAACAGTTATCAAGTAAAAGTTACAATAATCTTTATCATAACTAAGGAAAACTATAACTATAACTAACTATTCTTAATTCCATCAAAGACTCCAGAAAGATATAATATTACCTAAGTAAACAAGAACTAAGAAACTTCAAACTCTAGAAATGACAAAGACATCTCGCTGCCTGGACAGTCACCCAAAGTTCTTTTGTACCGTTGGGGCATCCATCTTCAGCCTTCAGGCCCATGGTATCCAGCAGACATTTCCATAAAGCAGGAAAATTCAAAGTCAGTTCAGTCACTATCTGTTGTGTCCTGCAGAATGTCTCGCAGACTCTTTCATGAATCAGGAACCCCGAACGATCATCTCACCTTAGGCAAGTTCAGTAGTCCTCTCTCTGCGGGTTCTCTGTGTCCAGTTTATGCAGTAGTCCAGGCAAGAGCAGTTTCTTGCCCAAATGGCTATCAAACTCCATAAGGATCCTCTTTGATGCCCATCTTCCTCTTGAAGTAGATTGGTGCTGCCAGGAGCGGAGTGTCTCATTGTCATGAAATGTCCTAAGTTATTAAAACATTTAAAATGCCATATTCTATAATCTTTGAAAGATATGAAGAATGCCTATCTAAGATATATCTATGCACATCTAGAAAATCTTAACTAACATGACTACAAACTTGACTATTATTTATGATTATCCATCAACAACCTATATTTACTAATTATACATTATATTTTAATAATGAACTACACAATCACAACACCTTAATCAATATCAGAAATACATATACATATAACAAAATTGACCTTAAATCTCTGTCAATAAAGCAAAATCTATACTAATGCAAATTATTCATACCTATATCATATCCCCCTTTAAATGTAAAAGAACATTTATAAACATTTTTTGGGAATATGGGCGCAGTTATTTCTCTCCAAACTGCTTCCTGCTGAATGGGGGCGTCGTTAATTAGGTCTTTTATGTTATAACCTGTGTGCTAGTTTCATCTCAGTTGGCAGTTGAGTGAAGCAATTTTTTGAAGGCGTTCACACCAACCCTTCAGGAGGGCGTGGTCCATCATACCAAATCGGAATAGAAGAAATGAACAGCGTCTCATCCTCTGTGAAAACAAAATAAGAAACTCCTTTCCAAAGTATCATATCCTTAGATCCAAATTCATAATATCTATGTTGGATTAGTTCAGCAGTATTTATAAATAAATATCTTTTAGTAGCTTTTGCTCTTTCCTCAGCATTCAAACAATTTAAAGAGAGCATAATAGCATACAGTATCAAAATTCTCTGTTTATTTTCCATCTTTGTACAGCTTTGTTTTAACCTCTATTTCGTTTATTTTTATTTTTAACTTTTTGCTTTTTGAGACAGGTTCTCTGTATCTTTGACCTGAAGTAACTCTGTAGACCAGGCTGTCTTTGAACTCTCAGAGATCCACCTGTCTCTGCCTCCCAGGCATTCGGGATTAAAGGTGTACACTACTACACCTTGAACTCACAGAGATCTGTTTGTCTCTGCCTTCTAGGCACTGGGATTAAAGGCGTGTGTTACTACACACAACAACTCTCTTCCTTTTTTTGTTTTTTACTTTAAGAACTTCAACTTTTAGTCTGCATATATTTTTAACACACTTTAAACCATTCAGAAATTTTCTTTGTCTTTGAATCTCTCTTTACTGTATATCTCTCTTTTTCTGACCACACGAGCCTTTAAATTACTGAGCAATATGGGTAGGATTAAAGGCGTGGCTTTGCCAGCTAGATCCAGTCCATTCCTTAGCTTTCCAGCCTCATGGCTGATATACAGGCTGTAGCCATGTTTACTGCAACAACCATATGGCATTTCAAGTCCCTGCCAGCAAGTGAGCTACAACAGACAACACTCAAGTCTCTCTAGGTAGCCGGCCCTCCTGCCTCAAACAGTCAGAGTTTGCCCTGGCAGGATGGCCCAGAAAGCCAGCATTTTTAGACGGCGCAGCTTTTTTCCTGCTACGGCTGAAAACCGAAAAGCATGTGTTCAGGTTTTCGTCAACACCCTTTAAGTATTTCGTGGCAGGACCTCTTAATGAGCTGCAGGCTTTGCAGCTAAAGCTGAGTCAGGAAGCCTCTCTTAGATGAGGTGCTTGCTTGCCTCTGGCAAGCAGAGCAGACCGGAGAACACAGCGAGTCTAGTTGCCATCAAACTAATCGTAGCACTTTACTCCATTTATGCTCTATTCAAAAGCTCTGTCTCCCACAGGAGCCAGACAGAGATCGCAATGGCGGCACAGCCCCAGGAAGTCACGCTTTAAAATGACACAGCGTTTTTTCTGCTACTGTTGCCGAATCAGGAAATCTCTCTACAGCACGCTACCAACAAACAGCAAAAATCTGTGTTAAACTCTCTCTCCCTTATTTTTAAGTCTTCTCAGGTTGGGCGCCATATGAAGTAATAGTCCTGTCATTCTGGAGGCAAGGGCATGCGGATCTAAGATTTGGGTAACTTCTCATAAGAGCAGAGAGAGACTGTGACAATCAAGAAAGAGCCAGACGTAGTCTCAAGCCAGGGTCAAGATAAGTCTCTGAATGGGACTGAGGGGCAGTCTCCTGCCAAGAATGAGGGAAGCTCCAACAAGGGTTGAAGAGTTTTGTGATGGTAACCAAGCATATTCTTTGATGAGTGTAGAGAGAAGCTTCTAAGAGGGCTTGGCCTAGAAAGTTACCAATTTGAGCCAAGGGAGGTCTTCATGTTTAATCTCTAAGAGGATGAGAATGGTTTCCAACTAGGAACAAGCGATGCAAAGAGTCTTTAATGACCAAGCCATTTGTTGACAAAGGAAGGGGGAATTGACCAGGTCCTGAGTAGTTTGTGACTTGGGCCAGGGGAGTCTCCTTCCAGGCCCAATGGAAGTCAGGACTAGGTACTAATGCTTTCTCTAACCAGAGTTGAGGCAAGGTGTGTGTGAGCTCTCCAATAAGCTTCCAGAGAGCCTGAAAGGAGGGCAATGGCAGAACTGTACCAACTGAAGGCAGTCTCTGACTGGGGTCCAGGAGACTCTAAGCAAGCCCAAAGACAAACTCTGACTAGGTTCAGAGAGCCTAGAGAAGTCTCTGAAGTATCTGACCAGGGATGAGAAAGGCTTCAAAGAGACTGTGGAAGACTCTGACGGGGTTAGTACTGCATTCAAGAGTGTTCTCTGACCAGGGAAGGAAGAGGTGGTGAGGAGCCACCAAGGCATCCTCTGAGCAGGATAAAAGATGCTTCCATCTGGGGAAAGGAGGACTCTGATGAGACCAAGAGTGCTCGCCAAATAAATCCCTAGGAAGCAGTGATCAGGGTTGAGGTGGTCTCTGATGAAGGCAGAGGGAGACTGTGGCCAAGGACAAAGGAGGTCTCTGATAAGAACCAGGGAAGGCTGCCATCAACTCCTGGAGGCAGTGGCTTGTGTATGTCTCCTGGTGGGGTGTGAAGACCTTTTTCTGAATGGTGCAGAGTATAGCCATGATTAGGAATAAGGGGCTTCTCCAAAGGAGTCAGAGGGATGTCTCTGACCAGAGACCAGGGATGATCCAACAGTGGCCAAAGTAAGCCCCAAGCAGTGCATAAGGTAGAATCTGTCCAGGATCAGGTAGGCTCTCAAGAATGCCTAGAGGAAAAAAAAAGAAGGCCTAGAGCTAACTCAGGTCAGGCTTTAGGATGGCTTCAAATGGGATGAGAGAGTTTCTCTTGGGGTTGAGCATGGTCTCTGACTAGAGAGAATGAGCATATGAGAATGGACAATGTCATTCTCTGACTAATGTTACAGGAGGCTTTGACCAGGAACTAGAGGAAGTCTCCAACTGGAAAGAAAGTCAGTCTCCTAGCAGGCCCGAGGGCATCTGGAACAAAGACCAATGCTTTTCCTTACTGGGACTAAGGGAGCTCTCTCACTACGGCAGAGGGATGTTTCAACAAGAGTTCAGGGACATTGCTTCCAGGGCCAAAGAGTTTATCTAACAAGTATGCAAGAAGCCTCTTAGGTGGACCAAGGGTACAATTGGACCTTATAGTGGTCTCCATAAGAGCAGATGAAGGCTCAAATAATGCAAAAAGCATTCTACCACCATGGTCCCAAGAGACTGCAATGAGGCCCAACATATGTGCATACCAGGGCAGAATGGTGTCTCAAATCATGATGAAAGGATTCTGTTAAAAAGGACAAGGGCAACCTTCTGACTGGCACATAGGAAGGTTCCAACAGGACAGAAGGAGGCTCCAAGCAGCCTGAGGAAACCTTTGATGTGGGCTGAATGCCATCTCCCACCAGGACTTGACCTTTGTTGATGTCCAGCTAGAACAGAGTGAGGCCACTGTAGCATGGAAGAGGTGTCCTGTCAGGGCTGAGGAAGGTTCCAAAGATACCTAGTGCAGTAGTGTTCAATGAGGGGAACGGGAGGTTTCTCTGGCGCCTGCAAGCAGTCTTTGACCAGGGTCAGGGAAGCAATACACAGTGAAGGATCCAGTGAAGTTTTTTAAATTACTTAAAGTGCTACCTGCCAAGGCTTTGGAGGCATCAATGAGCCTTAGAGAGTCCTCATGGAGTCAAGGCTGGGACCAAATGTAGTCTGTGACCATGGCAGATGGAAGCAAGAATGTGCGTCTAAGGCTTCCACGAACCAATATCAAGCAAGACATCTAAAAGAACTAAGAAGGATTCTGATGAGGCTAATGGAGGTCTCTGATCCAAGCTCTAACAAACTATGGCCTGAGGTGAGGGGTCTGTAGGAGCCCACTCCTACAAGGTCAGATAGGCTTCCTGGATCCTCAAGACCAAAGAAAAGTCAGAAGAAACAGAAGACAGGATAGAATCGGGAGGTTGTCTGTCATGCCAAAGCTGCCAAACAGCCCAGAGTTTATCTCAGAACTTGCTTATATACAAAAGCAGAACAAAGCACAGCACAGACGGTCAGTCAGTATCTAACCACAGGACCATCCCTGTCCTTGAGTGAGCAGCCTCCTCTCCAACATGTGCTTGCTGCTCGGAAGCAGCCTTACTTTCTATCTTGATGTTCCCAAGGTTTGTCGTCAGCAGTATACTGTCTACTAGATGGAGTGTTCTTTTCTCACAGGCTAAATCAGAAGTCTTTCATAGCCCTCAAGGTTATAAGAAAAAGTAGAGCAGGCAAGCTTGAACTCAAATGACTTCTTTAAGTCAGAAATGACTCCAGATGGAAACTGAGTCACACATGTGTTCCCACAATTGCCCCTTTTTATTATATGTTAAGGACCTCTCAGAGCTTCTCAGAAGACTGTGTCTGCCTGGGGGTGAGGGGGGGGTGTTACTGCATTTCAGTCTTACCCATCATGGGAAAATGGATCTTAGAGATCCATCTCTCGTCTTAGGTAGAAAAGGGGCAAAGAAAACTCATCCATCTCTGACTGTAAGTCTTTGGCGTCAGTTTTTAGGGGAGTGTACGGAGATTTACTCCTTGAAGTTCTGAGTTCACTTTCCACAGTGAGTTTATAATCAGCTTGAGAACTATAGGTAATCAAATTATGCCCAAAAGAACCCAAGCTCCAACAACTTCAGTACTACTAAGAAGTGAAGTAAATGCTGACCATGATGGACCAGTCTTTTTAAACTGTTCGTGAATATTTTCAACTGCTTTTGATGCATCAAAACCAATTTATCATTTTTCAGGTCCAAAATCTCTTGATGTAATTTAGCCAAATCTAAAGATTCATTAGAATCATGCCAGATACCCTACAAGGTGCTTTAACTCTCTCCTGACCGATATCACTTTCATTATACATAAAAGCTGTAACACAAATCCATTCATAGTTAGCATGACCTTTCAACTGCACTCTGGATTTTAAGCTTTTGGAGCTTATCCCCTAAAGATTGTACCATATCATACAAGGCATTCTATTTCTGTTCCATTTTTACATCTATGTCTTCTTGTGTCTCCAGTGTCATGGAAACATTCTTAGATAATTGATTAACAAATCCAGGATTTTGAGTAGACTGAGCAAAGCCATGGAAGCAACTGTAGTAGTGGTCAGCATAACAACAGGAGCAGAAATTCCTGATATTAATCCAATAGCATGTTTCTGTCTACCTAAAGCTTTCTTAATTTCTTCAATTACTGGTAACTTTTTGACCTCAAACCATGGATCATTTACATGTACAGGCAATATTACAAAAGAAGGTTATTTTAACACCAGTACATGGGTATGATCATCCACTTGAGAAACAATTAGTCAAAATACAATCAGGGCATGATATATTAAACACAATACCATTCATGGAGATTTTTATCTTTCCCACCAAAAAACATAAGGCGTTTTGACACAGGTTATGTTTCTTTCATGGGCAAACGGGTTTTAAAGAACTGGCTTCTCCTGCCACTTTTCCCATGGAGCAGCAAGTTTCCAAATGCAAGTCTGTGGAAATTTTGTATTGGAATACCAAATTCCAGCTGGCAGTCCTTGATCCCAAGATTATGCTGTCATTTGGAGCAGGTTGTTATCAGCAACTGATGCTTGGATGCGTTTGTCAGCCAAGTGGAAGCCTGGTGAAACAGATACAAACTGGGAACAGAAGTTAAATTTATGGACTCATTTGAAACTTGTAGACTCATATTCTCAGTAATTAAGGAAGGGGAACAATCCTAAGACCAGGAGAGAGAAAAAAAAATACCGTAATCATTTTGACTTGTGAGAAGTGAATTCAAGGTATATAATTTTCCAAAGTTTGTATGAATCTCCATTTTATAAAAGGACATAAAAGGTTCCAATATATTAGCATTACTAGTCTGTACTGAAATCCATATTGTAGAAAAAGGAGGTAATAGGTATCTGTAAAACAGCAGGAGCAGACTCAAGCCCTTGAGTCTTAACAAATACTATGATTCAGATTAAACAGCATATAAGCCTATATTCGGAAGACAACCAAAAGAAATTTAAAATCTTGAGCTTGTGACCCAAATAGTAAGCAATGATTGCTCTATTAGCTTGTCAGATCTCTATTAATGTTAAATCTGAACTTTTGAAATCCTAGTATAATATAATATTATGAAAGGGGAAAGAAATTGTAAATTTCTATATACATCTTAAGCCATTATTTCTTATAAATTTTATCTATATTTTTAGAATATCCTCTCAGACACATATAATCTCAAAGTTTTTATGCCTTCAAATCCTTACGAACTGTATTGATGTTCTCAGGTCTTTTTCCACCCTCAGAATTCATATAGACGCATACATAAGCATTTTGTCCTATGACTAACCATCATGGGAGCAGTTAGACTGCAGTTTTCATTTGCCGACCATGGATGTGATGCTGAAGTTTTTAAGAACATGTAGACTTTTTTATGGAAGACTGAATAGTTAAGAGCTTCAGCCTTGTTATTTTACAGGAGGTCAATCATATAGAACCATATAACTCAGAGGGTTGCTTGTACTATGATGATTAATTATTAACTTGTATTTAGGACCTCAGTCTTCCTTTCACCTTTAAAGAACATGATCACATCATTAACGTAAGTATTCTGCAGTGAAGAATCATCAGCCTTATTAATGGAGAAAATAAATCAGAATTAGCATAACACTGTTAAATATTCAACATTTTTAATAGTTTCCCTATGAACTCAACATTGTACATAGACAAATTCTTTTTTCTATCATTTCAGTCTCTTATTTGCCCCCTTGTCCTTCAGAAAAAAATGCAAATCTCCATCAATGTCTCTTCTCGTGAGTTCTTCCAACAGTCCAGACATTGCACAGATACATTTCAAAGAGCGCCAAAATATAATATATGTATGTATCACAATAAGAATAATTTAATTTTGCATTAACATATAAAAACCTGTACTAATGTGAAACTTTTGAAACTAGCAGCAGTTTTCTTTATCTTAATCAATAATAATTTGTACCCAATTTCCTTTAAAGATGATAAGTATTTGTAACCCATTGCATCTAAGTGATTAAAACCTATATATTTTTCTTTTCCTGTGAAAACAAAAGCATACTTTTCCCCAAACATAATACATCTTTAACTTTTACTTTAAAGTCAACACTTTCCAAAGTACACAGGTTGGTATAATTCAACATTTTTTCAAACAGTATCAAGACAGAGAAGGGTTAAGATGAGAAATCGCTGGCCAGGAGAGGAGACCTTGAGTGTTGTCACAGTGAAGAACTTGGCTTAGGAAAGGAATATGTGGAGCCGTGCTGGTGGGCACAGAGTGTCCTTGACTGCCAGTATTCTTGAAAAAAAAATACTTTTTGTTAACTTCTCTGGCCACAGTCAAAGATTCTGTTTCACATCCGTGCAGTTTTTCAACCGCAAGCAGTCAATTCTCTGCTGTCCCATACACATGCACACGTCTCTCTGTAGTATCTCTGCCCACCCGAGCATGTGCATGCACCCCTGCCCTCTGCAGGAGCTTCTGGCTGGCTGTGGGCCAGAGAACAACAAATGGGGGGTGACCCTTGCCTTGCCTTTCCTTAGAGAAGTTTTGCTTTCGGGACTCAAACTCCTGGAACTGATCCAGTAAAAATGCACAGGAGGCTAGAGGCAGAGACTTCCTTCCTCATCTCGTCCAGGATAGCAAAGAAGGTCAATAGACACAAACAAACAGTAATGGCAGGCAGACAGGTACCATACCACTTAAAGTTTTCAAAGACAGGATCACATAAAGCAGCAACACAGTAACAGTCAAAACACAAACCAAGACAAAGCGCTCATTCATTCATACACACCTTTTTAAATCTCTAGATTCATACTCCCTTCTGCAGGGAACCAGGGGCACACACATACTTTACACATTTCAAAAACTGAAGCAAATGCTGTTGTCCTTCCTTAGTACCTCAACCTTTAAAGTATCTATAAGCAAATGTACAAACAGCTGTTTGTTGTTTTCTTGGCCCATATTTACTTTTTTTTACACTTATGTACAAGTTTCTTCTTAAGTTACTTCTTACTTTACAAATTATACTCAAGTTACTTCTTCCTTGTTTTTCACACTGCACAGCTAACCTCTTTTTTGCATTTACACCTCGTGACTGCTGAGTGTTTTGTATTTACCCTGCACCACTGCTGAGTTTTTTGTATTTACGCTGCGTGACTGCTGGTACTCCTGGGATATAATTACTGCACCTCCGAGTGCCCTAGCAATCTGTGGTGTCCCTTCGAAGACACCCCTCCCCAGAAGGCCGCACAGCTGGGCACCAACGCCCAGGAGGGGGGCTCCTATAGCGGTCTGAGTTAAAAGGAGGAGGAGAGTGGAACAGGAACAAAGGCAGTCACTGACAAAAAGCAAAGAAGGTCTCAACCATAGCCTGAAGCTTTTTTGTAGAGGACAGCGGGTTCCCCAAAGAAAATCCAGAGCCATTTTTCCAGAAGGGTAGAACGTGGCCACAATTAAGGCCAAGGTGGGTCTACAATGGAGTCAAAAGAATGTCTCCAACAAGTGCAGAAAGAAGGCTTGGATGAGAGCCAAAGGCATCCTCTGATTAGGTACTAGAGATGATCTGGCCAGACATGAATGAGGTAGCAATCACGGCAAAAGAATGTCTCTGATGAAGGCTATAGGAGGCTCTTAAGAGGGCCCAGAGCTCTCCTCTACCAGGCCTAAAGGGATCTTCAAAGAGTTTGAGAGAGGCATCAGTGGAGCTGAGAACAGTCTCTAACTGACCATAATGGGAGCCTGAGAAGAGACTAAGACATTCTGTGACTAAGGACAGGAAAAATATTGATCAGGAACCTGGGTAGTTTCTGACATTTAACAAACACAATCAACTACCAGACACGAGGGAAACTTGCACAAATGTTTCTCTACCCAGGGTCCTTGGAGTCTCTGATTAGAGCCTAGAGATAGTTTTCCCCAAGGACTGCCGCCAGCAGAACAGGGAGAAACCGGGAATAGGGCCAACTTCCCCAGAGAAGTCAGAGGAAAGTCCCTGAATAGTGCAGAGTGAAGGATGCAAGGAAGCTATGGGAGGTTTCTAACTGTGGGTCAAGGACTATCTTCAACCAGAACTGACCTGCAGAGATCTCCAACTGGGCAAAGGGAGGCTGCTACGAGGTTTCAAGGCAGTCAGTCCTGGTCATGGCAGAGGGACGCTTCAACCAGGACCAAAGGAGGGCAATGCCTCATGAGGGCATAGGGAAGTTTGGGGAATATTTTTCTGTTTAGTACCCAGGGAAGCTTAAAACAGTACCTTCATAAGGAAACTCCTAACTCAGTAGAAGATCGTCTTAGAACAAGGTTAAGGACAGCTTTAAAGAAGGCCTACAACTTTCTCTGATGAAGGCTGAGGAAAGGATTCAAAGGGCTGAAGGGAGAGAGGTTCTATCTGCCAAACGTGCTTGGGTGATCTCTAAAAATGGCAAAAGGACACTGTGAAGAGGAACCAAGTTATTCTCTGACCAAGGGCAAGGGGGGTTTCTACCAAAGTCAAAGCTTAGCTGTGCCTTAGCTCAGGGTGTTCTTCCAGCAAAGCCACAGAAATGTAGTAGCAAATCCTAGGGCAGTCTAAAAGGAAGTCAGAGGAAGTCTGAGACCAGGAACCAAGGCAGTCTCTGAACAGAGATGAGGGAGGCTTCAACCCATGCTTGGGGAGGTCT
Organism: Microtus oregoni; assembly: GCF_018167655.1. Lineage (NCBI taxonomy): Eukaryota > Metazoa > Chordata > Mammalia > Rodentia > Cricetidae > Microtus > Microtus oregoni. Next base: position 495,717 of record NW_024544825.1, read on the forward strand.
CTTTGTGGGTTGAGAGCAGTCTCATTAAACAAGGCTGAGGAAAGCTGCAACTAGGAGATGGTGGCCATAGTTGATCTATTAACAGCATCTACAGAAACTCCCAACAGAGCAGAGGGGAAACTTTCGTAAGAGGAGGGGATCTTACGAGGATTGAGGCTCCTCTAATAGTAGAGATGAGAAAAGATGCAAGGTGGTTGAGGGACATCTCTGATGGTGGCTCCAGGGGAACTATTCAACCATGGCACAGGCATGGGAACTTAAGATCTCCACCTAGAAAACCAGAAGATACTGTGAGTGACACAGGAGGCCTGTAACCATGGCTTGGGAAGCAATCACCAGGGCCCAGGAAGTGTTGACAAGATCCAAAGATACTCTCCAATGAGGGTAGAAGGCCATTTTTTTTCAGGCCACAGAGAGACCCCAGGCAGGCCAGAGGGCAAATTCTGACCAGGGTAAAGGTAAGCTCTTTCAACTAATAGTCCCTAAACAGGACTGTGGTAGACTTCACTGACTTAATAAGGGAGGTTCAGAAGGGGTTGGGGACAGGACCGAAGGTAGTGTCTGAAGACAGAATGAGACTGTGAGGAGTCACCAGAGAATGTTTTAATGGTGCCTAGAGAGGGTTATGCCAGGATTATAGGAGGACTCTGAGAGGGACTGGGAATATTGTCTGATCAAAGCCTGAAAAACTATGATAAGACCTATGGGTATCAGATAATTGAATAGGAATAAGAGTTAAGGAACTCAAGTATCTCTGACAAAGGTCCTGAATGGGGCAGAAGGCAGAAAATTACCAGGGAAAGAGAGGCACTACATATGAACCAAAGACTAGAGAAAGGTCTAGAACCAGAGACAACTGGACAGAAATGACTGCCACCAAAGCAGAAGGTTATGTCTGAGCAAAGCAGAGAAGTTCCAAGCAGGGAAGATGACAGATTAAAGAGGGACAAGGGAAGGTCTTAAGTCGGCATAGGATAGTTTGCCACCAGGCCTAAGAGAGGAGGTTTCAAAGGGAGTAAGAAGGGTTCCAGTGGGATTGGGCCCACTTTCTGACTAGGGTAAAGTGAGAGTGTCAGAAGGGAATAGAAAATTCTCTGACTGGAGCTGTAAAGTCTTTGAGAAGGACTATGGTAGTCTCCAAAGGGGGCAGGGGGCAGTTTCCCACTAGGGAGGAAGGATCTTGGGACAAGAGAACAAGGTACTCTCTGAACAGGGCAGAGGTAGGCCTTAATCAGGGTTGAGGAAGCTCCATCACAGGACAAGAGGGTTCTCTGATATAATGCTTAAGTTTATTAGGATGGTTGAAGGCATTATCTGATCAGGGTTAAGAGAGACCTCTGATAGGATGGAGGCCAGTCTCTAGAGTAGGAACCGAAGGGCTGCAAAGAGACATAAAACTGCCTCAGACAAGATACAAGGGACTCGACAAATGGCCTGGAGATTTTCAGGATAAGACAGAAAAGTATCTCTACTCAGAGTGGAGGGAGTGGCACTCTCAAAAGGACTGAGAAAGATCTCTGAGTGTATCAAAGAAGCTGTTCCCAGGGACCCAGGATGGAGTGTGACCATGGCCCAGAATGCTTTGACCAAGGCCAAGGGAACCTATGATAGCCTCTCTAATGAGGGCATAAGAAGGCATGGATGCAGACAGAAAGTGTTCTCAGACCAGCATTATAGAAACTTTATTGTGAGCTTCATCTATGGCCTAGAGAAGGCTTCCAGTGGAGTCAAAGGCAGCTCCAAAATGGGGCTACAGGAGGTTTGCTAGTGCTGCAGAAGTTGGCCTTGATGAGGATAGGATGAGATGTGACTGAGTGCGGTCTAGGGATATTTACAAGCAAGCAAAGAACAAACTGAACAGGGTCAGTGGAAGGCCTTTTTTTTTAAAATTGTTATTACGTATATATTTTAATTTACATTTATTGAAATTGATTTTCAACTTGATTGTACCTTAGAATTCATTCTGAAAATCTTTTTTTTTAGTTTTTTTAATTTATTTATTTATTAAGGATTTCTGCCTCGTCCCTGCAACCGCTTCCCATTTCCCTCCCCCTCCCCCGATCAAGTCCCCCTCCCTCATCTGCTCGAAGAGCAATCAGGGTTCCCTGACCTGTGGGAAGCCCAAGGACTGCCCACCTCTATCCAGGTCTCGTAAGGTGAGCATCCAAACTGCCTAGGCTCCCACAAAGCCAGTACGTGCAGTAGGATCAAAAACCCATTGCCATTGTTCTTGAGTTCTCAGTAGTCCTCATTGTCCGCTATGTTCAGCTAGTCCGGATTTATCCCATGCTTTTTCAGACCTAGGCCAGCTGGCCTTGGTGAGATCCCAGTAGAACATCCCCATTGTCTTAGTGTGTGGGTGCACCCCTCGTGGTCCTGAGTTCCTTGCTCGTGCTCCTTCTCCTTCTGCTCCTGATTTGGACCTTGAGATTTCTGTCCGGTGCTCCCATGTGGGTCTCTGTCTCTGTCTCCTTTCATCGCCTGATGAAGGTTAATATTCATGAGGATGCCTATGTGTTTGTCTTTGGATTCACCTTCTTATTTAGCTTCTCTAGGAACATGAATTATAAGCTCAATGTCCTTTATTTATGGCTAGAAACCAAATATGAGTGAGTACATCCCATGTTCCTCTTTTTGGGTCTGGGATACCTCACTCAGGATAGTGTTTTCTATTTCCATCCATTTGTATGCAAAATTCAAGAAGTCCTTGTCTTTTACTGCTGAGTAATACTCTAATATGTATATATTCCATACTTTCTTCATCCATTCTTCCGTTGAAGGGCATCTAGGTTGTTTCCATACTTTCTTCATCCATTCTTCCGTTGAAGGGCATGTAGGTTGTTTCCAGGTTCTGGCTATTACAAACAATGCTGCCATGAACATAGTTGAGCATATACTTTTGTTGTATGATAGGGCCTCTCTTGGGTATATTCCCAAGAGTGGTATTGCTGGATCCAGGGGTAGGTTGATCCCGAGTTTCCTGAGAAACCGAAACACTGCTTTCCAGAGTGGTTGCACAAGTTTGCATTCCCACCAGCAATGGGTGAGTGTACCCCTTTCTCCACAACCTCTCCAGCAAAGGCTATCATTGGTGTTTTTTAATTTAGCCATTCTGACAGGTGTAAGGTGGTATCTTAAAGTTGTCTTGATTTGCATTTCAGTGGAAGGTCTTAAGAGGGGCTAGAGACCTTGGACTATGGCTTTAGGGAGCTTTCAAGAGCAAAGAGAGAGGCTCTAATTGAGTTGGGCTATGCCCAAATGCAGTATCTAAAGTGGCTTGGGGATATAAGTAAGGATTGAGAGTATAACTGTGTGCTGATGTGATGCCAATGTTCTACCAGCACTAAGGACATCTTCCAGAAGCAACAAGGGCACTCTGACTGGGGCCCAGGACATTCTCGGACCAAACAGGAAACTATGAACAGTGCTATGGATCTTTCAGATAAAGACAGAAAGATATTAGGTCCAGGAACCAAGACAATCCCTTACCAGGGCTGTGAGAGGCTTTGGACCATGTCATGCAGGTCTCCAGGCTCAAGGAAGGTCTGTCTGAATTTGGTGGAGGGAGACTGAGAATAGGGAGGGCTTAGAGGGTTTTCCAATAGGAACTGAACAATGTTTGTGACTGGTGATAAGAGAAGTTGTCACAAGGGTGGAAGTCTGTTTCTGACCAAGAACAAGAGAAGTCATATGCAGGACAGACAGACTTTGAATTGGGTCAATTGAGGCTCTTAAGTGGGAGAAGTGCAGTCTCCCACAAGAACTGAGAAGAGGTTCCAAGGGGGTTTAGAATGGATAATTTGAGACAGCAGCCAGTCTCTAACTTGACTAGAGGTTAAGGTGTGAGATGGGACCAATGGAATATCTGACCTAGGCCATGGTAATTTATGACCAAAGAACAGGGTGGGTTCTGACAGAGTATAAGTCACCCACCAAGGCAGAGGGAACCTGGGACAAGGGAATAAGACAGTCTCTGAAAAAAGAAAGGCCTCCTAAGGAAAGCTCTGTCCAGGACCAAGGAAGTTTTCTCTCCATAGTCCTTGGAGCATATTAGGACTACCAAAGGCAGGATCTAGTCAGGGAGAAGAATGGCCTCTGACGGACAGAAGGCTTGTCTCAGTCACTGGCACTGGAGGGCTGCAAGGAACAGAAAGCTGTCTCCAACAAGGTTCTGAGGAGACGCCAACCAGACCCTAGAGACACTAAGACCAGGGCAGAGACGGTGTTCTAACTAAGGTGATGGGGGTGGGACTTTTAATAGGGCCCAGGGAAGTTTTTGACTGGATGGTTGGGGCTATAAGAAGTTGACAAAGGACTGAGGTTAACTCCAATGGTGACTAAGGAATTCTTAGTTGGTCAACCTGGAGCAGTTTTAGACTACTGAACATCTGAGACCATCTGAGAACAGGACCCAAGGAAATTCCTTACCTGGGCAGACAAAATCTGCTACCAGCGCACCCAGTAAGTATGTGAGCAAGGCCCAGGAACCTGACCAGTGCCAAGAGATATGTCCATTTGGAACTTAGGAGCACATGTCTGATGATGTCATAGAAAGGCATGGATGAATGAAAGTGAAGATGGCAAGAATTCTCAGACCAGTGACAATGGAAGCTTCATCTTTGACTTTTAGCTTCAACTGGCGCCAAAAGAAGTATCCAGAAATGGTCAGAGGAGGTCTGCTATTCATAAAGCAAGTAACTTTGAACAGTGTGGAATGAGATATGTGACTGGGGCCCAGGGAGACTATAAGCACAAATAGCAGATTACAAACAGGGTCAAATGAAGGTCTTAAGAGGGCCTAGAGCCCTCAGACCAGGCTGTGGGGAACACTTCAAGGGCACAGAGGGAGCTCTATATAAAGCATACTCTCTAGGCTCTGAAGTGGTAGGGGGCATAGTTAGAGAGTGGAGAATGGGATTTTTGAGAAGGTACAAAGTTCTGCTCAGCCAGGGCCAACAGAGCACTCTGATCCAACCTTCTGAGAATTCTCAGCTCGGAGTCCTGGGAAGCAGAGATCAGGGACTATAGACGACACATATAGAAGCAGAGGGCTAAAAAGACACGGAATCAGGGACATCTCTCACCTTTGATGGGAGTAAATAGACCTTCAGGCATCTTTGAACAAAGCTGAGGGAGACTGTTAACAGGACTGAGGGCTCTCCAACAGAAACAGAGCAGTGAGGTCTAGAGCTGGTGACTAGGGGCTTCTGACCAGGGATGGGGATGTTTATCTCGGAGCGGGGCCAAAGGGAGCTCTGAGCAAGTTGTAGGGCAAACTCTAAACAGGGTAACGAGTGGTTCTAGAGTGGGCTGGCAGAGGACTCCCTCCAGAACTGAGGGACAGGGTCTCCCAGAGATTAAGAGAGGCTCCAGTGACACAGAAACCAGATTCTCTATGCTCCAGTCAAGTTTTACACATCCTCAGATCATGGCTATGGGAGGCCTGTGGAAGGAAGAGGGTTTTCTAGTACAGGAATACAGGAAAGAGGGAGCCTTAGATAAGGGAACAAGTTAGCATCTGGGCAAGGCAAAGAAAGTCCTTCATCAGGGCTGAGGAAGATGCACCAGAGCCAAAGAAGTTCTTTGGCTACCATCACTGGAGCCTATTAGGATGGGCAAAGGCAGGAAGCGATCAGAGTCAAGAAAGACTTCTAATGGGACTGGGGTTGGGCTCAGTTATGGGCGTTGTTGTGCTGCAACTAACAGGAAAGAATTCTCAGAAGAGTTATGGATGGCTACCAATTTCTAGCTAGGGTCTAGAGATTTTCACACCATGGCAAAAAGAAATCTCCAAGCAGAAGTGGGGCGAGAACTTTTAAGTGAGCCCAGGGAGTCTCAGACTGGGTGATAAGTGCCTTCAGAGGACATACCGGGCATTGGGTGGCTCCGAAGGAGCTGAGGAAGTTTTCAATTGGCAACAAAGAGGAGAATTCAGCTCTGGCATTGCTGAGTGTATCTGGGAAGAGGACCCAAGGAAATCTTATTCCAGGGCTACTAGGGACCTAGGAGGTAATCAAGGCCAAGGGATGATTGACCAGAGACAAGGGCAAGTGTCCACATAGAGCCTAGGATGGCGGTCTTCATTGAGGACAGATTAAGGCATGGATGAGGACAGAAGGCATTCTAAGACTACTGTTATCTGAAACTTCATCTATGGCTTACAGAAGACTATGGCTCTAGACAAATGCATCCTCAGAAAGGGCCTGTGTGGGGTCTGCTACTGCTGCAGAAGGTGGCTTTCATGAATGCAGAATGAGGCCATGACCAGAAACCAAAGAAAGTATAAACAAGGCAAAGATCAAACTCCAAACATGGTCAATGGAAGCTCTGAGGCCCACAGCTCTTGGAGCAGTGCTTTCAGAGGCTTCAAGGGTTTGCAAAGAGGAAGGATCTGAAAGTGTTTGTGATTGGTCCAAGGGCAGATGCTGATGTAGACAGGGGTGGTTCGGGGATGGGTGGTGTGAGAAGAAAAAGGGGTGCTCTGAGCAGGGCCAGTTGTAGCTGCTAGCAAGCACACAGTCTCTGATCTGTGCCTAGGGCATTCTCTGACCCAAACCCTGGGAATCTATTTATGTCATAGGGCCTGTTAGATGAAGGTATAGGGATTCAGGGTTCAGGAAACAAGGACATCTCTTACCATGGCCATAGGAGCCTTTGACCAATGTGTCAAAAGGTCTCTATGCATGGTATGGAACCTGTACATGAGTATAGGAAAATTCTCTTACATGGCAGAAAATTGCCTGTAATTGATGAGTGGCAAGGCTGCCACTAGAGTGGACATCCATCTCTGATTGAAGAAAGCATCAAGTAGAACCCAAAAGGAAGACTTTGAATAGGGTCAGAGGAGGCTCTTATGTAGGCCCCTGCTTTTGAACCAGGCCTGAATGAGCAGGTTCCAAAGGGTCTCAGAGAGGCTCTAATGGTCCAAGGCAAGTGTCTCACTAGGTTAGAGTGAGTGTGAGAAAGGACTAATGAATTCTCTGTCCATAGGCGTAGGAGTGTTGTACAGATACAAGGATGATCTCCAACAGTGACAAAGGCTACTCTCCCACCAGGACTTAGGGACTCTGGGAGAAGAGAGTGAGGTTGTCCTTAAACATGACAGTGGAAAGTCTTCTGTCATAGCAAACGGAAGCTCCATCCTGGACCAAGGAGTTCTCTGTCCACGGTCTTTGGCCCCAATTAGGATGGTTGAAGTCAGTATCTTATTCAGGGTCAAAACAGACTTCTGATGTGACTGAGGTCACCTAAGATGTGGGCAGTGCAGGACTTGAAAGAACATGAAAGTAGTCTTTGACAAGATTCTAGGAATAATCCATCTAAAGCCTGGGGTTTGCCACAAGAAGATGCAGAAGTATCTCCTACCATGGTGAGGGGGTTGCATCTCTCAAGAATGCCAAGGGAAGTCTTGAACTGCATGGATGGGGTTGTCAGAGGATGTCATAGTGCTTGAGGTGGTTCCAAGTGTCCCCAGGGAGTTATCAATTAGTGACCTAGGAAAGGATGTGGCTCTGGCATGGCCAAGGGTATCTGGAGACAGGACCCAAGGAAATCTCTGATTCAGCCAGACAGAAGCTGCCACCAGAGAACCAAAAGGCATGTCATCAAGTCCCAGAAACTTTCCACCAGTGTCAAGGACAGTGCTTACCTGGGCCTAGGTGGGTGGTCTCTGACAAAGACAGACACGGAAGAGGAGAGAAATTCTGCTCAAACCAGTGTCATCTGTGGCCTAGAGAAGACTCAGAGTAATGTCAACATCAGTATTAGTGGAAACTTCATGGCCTAGAAAAGGCCTGACTAGAGCCAAAGACAATCTCTAAAAAGGGTCACAGGAGGTCTGTTACTAGTATAGAAGGTAGATCTGATGAGTGAAAAATGAGATATGTGATAGGGACCAAAAAGAATACAAGCAAGGCAAGGAGCTAAATTAGAATAGTGCCAAAGGAAGTTCTTTTTTTATATTTTTTTAATTTATTTATTTATTAAAGATTTCTGTCTCCTCCCCACAACCGCTTCCCATTTCCCTCCCCCTCCCCCGATCAAGACCCCCTCCCTCATCTGCTCGAAGAGCAATCAGGGTTCCCTGACCTGTGGGAAGCCCAAGGACCGCCCACCTCTATCCAGGTCTCGTAAGGTGAGCATCCAAACTGCCTAGGCTCCCCCAAAGCCAGTACGTGCAGTAGGATCAAAAACCCACTGTGATTGTTCTTGCGTTCTCAGTAAGTTCTTAAGAGGACCTAGATTCATGGGCTAGGGCTTGAAAGAAACTTCAAGGGCAAAGAGGAAGAATCTTTGGGACTCAAGACAAATGAAGTGAGATTTGTAGGAGTGGTTGTGTGATGGGCATTGTGGGACACTTGTGACAAAGCAGAGGGGTTCTTTGACCAAGGTCAAGTGTGGCTTCTGGCAGTGCCAAACGAGTACCCTGTTCTGGACCCATGGGATTCTCTATCTCAAACCTGGGATACTTTGATCAGAGTCTAGGACTGATAACATGAAAGTGGAGGAACTGGGACCAAAGACAGTCTCCAATAAGCCCTTCAAAGAAGGGCTGCTACTTGTGCAGAAGGCCACTGTGATGGGGGTGGAATGATCTGTGACCAATGATCAGGGAGAATACACAGAAAGCAAAGAGTCAACTCTTAACAAGGTCAAAGAAGTTTTCTAGAGGTCCTACAGTTCTTTTACTAGGGACTGAGGAAGACTTCAAAGAAGAAAAATATGTTTGTCTTAGGGCTTGGTCCAAGTGGGAGTAGAAGGATAGTCAGAAGGTGATGGTATGCTCTTACCAAGCCTAAGGGATGCTGCTACTAGGGCCAAAGAGCACTCTAGTCTGGACCTAATATATTCTTTGTCTCAAACCCTGGGAATCTGAGGTGGTTTGAATAAAAATGGCTCCCATAGGATTATAGGGACTTGTACTATTAGGAGGTATGGCCTTGATGGAGTAGGTGTAGCCTTGTTGGAGGAAGTGTGCCAGGCCCAGTCTTTCTCTCTCTCTCTCTCTCTCTCTCTCTCTCTCTCTCTCTCTCTCTCCCTCCCTTCCTCCCTCCCTCCTGTTGATTCACGTAATGATAATGGATTAAACCTCTGAACTGTAAACCATTCCAAACTACATGCTTTCCTTTATAAGAGTTGCTCTGGTCAGCACTGGGATGAGTTCTTGGAACTTAGTTGAAGAGAGAGAAGAGGGATAACATGAACAATGGGGTTCAAGATCATGACTGGGAGAACCACAGAGGCAGGTGACCTGAGCTAGTGGGAACACAGACTCTGAACTGACAGCTGGGGATCCTGCATGGGACTGAACTAAGCCCTATGAATCTGGGTAATAGTCATGTGACTTGATCTGTTGGGGGAGGCCTGGGAGTGGGACCAGGACTTATCCTAGGTACATGAACCAGTTTTTTGGAGCCCGTTCCCTATTGTAGATTACCTTGATCAGCCTTGAATCGAGGGGGATGGGCTTAGTCCTTCCTTAACTTAGTATACCAGTCTTTCTTGACTGCCCAAGAAATACCTCACCTCCTCTGAGGTGTGGATGGGAGGTGGGAGGGTGGGTGAGTGAAGAGGAGGGAGGGGGAGTTGGGGCTAGCATGTAAAATTAAAAAAATTCAAATAAAAAATGAGTTTCCATGGTTATAGTTTCTCTTCATTAGCATTAGAAAGCCTACCTAAGACAAATTCTATGATCAGGGAGTGTCTAGGGACTGAACTGATGAAGTCATGGGGTACCCAGCACAGGAACCAAGATCTATAAAGTCCTTTCTTTGAGCAGAGTCTGAGTAGGTCTCCAGGCAGGGTGAGGTCTCTCTCCCAGGCCCGAGGGGGGCTGTGAATAGGGTCAAGAGGGTTCTTGAACATGGCAGAGCAAGGACCAAGATCAGTGAGTTGGAAGGCTGCCAACAGGGCAGAAGATTGTTTCTGGCAGGAGCCAAAGGAAGCCATGTGGAGGGCAGAAGGTAGATTCTAAAGAGGCTCAGGGAGGCTCTTAAATGGTTCTAGCAATGTCTCATGACAAGATTGACTGAGGGGGTTTCAAAGCTGCTCAAGGTGGTTCCAGTAAGATAGAGTATAGTCTGGTTAAGGTAGTGAGTGTATGAGTAGGGACCTATGTGTTTTCTTACCAGGAAAATGGCAACTTTGACCAAGGACTAATGTTGTCTCTGGCAAGAGCACAGGAAAACCGCCCACCAGAGAAGAGGGAGACAGGGACAAGGCAATCTCTGAACAGATCAGAGTAAGTTCTATGCCATGGCTGAGGGAAATCAAGAGAGCTTTCTAGTGGAACTGAGGCCGCTCCCAACTGTGAGCAATGGAAGATTTCAAAAAAGATGAAATTGGTTTCAGACAACATTCCCAGGATCTAGGGACGTCCACACCAGGACAGAGAAGTACCTATGAATAGGAGCAAGGGAGGCTACAGGAAAGGTTAAGAAGGTTCTCTAACATGGTCTCTTCAAGATATGGGACTGGTGACTATGGAACCACCCAATCAGGGAAGAAGGCTGTCTCTGACTGGAGTCAAGGGAAGCCCTGAGTAGATCAGGTGGTCGGCTTTGAACAGAGTAAAGGGGAGCTTTGAATTCAGCCTAGAGCACCTCACCAGGCATGACTGAGAAGGGTTCAAAGGGTATCATAGAGACTCCAACAGGACAGAGTCTATTCTCTGACATGGTTGGAGTGAGGCTGTGAGAAGGCACACAAAGACTTCTCTGACCAAGGCCATGGAAGTCCTTGATATGAAAGCTAGGGTGGTCTCCAACAGGAGCACGAGTCAGCTTGCTACCAGTCAGGAGCAAGAGTGGGAAGGTCAAAGGGTATTTATTCTCTAACCGGGGTTGAGGGTCCTTTCTGACCTGGGCTGAAGCACTAGTTCATGGCTGAGCAGGGTTTCTGAGACGTGATGTAACTGAGGCTGAGGGAGTTTTTGTTTGTTGGTTGGTTTTTACTGGGACTATAAAGTGTTCTGTAAAAGGTCAATGGAAGTATTTAAGAGTGGGCCAGTGCAGTTTCTAACCAGGGTCAATGGGGTCAGTGGAGTGTTTAAGAGGGACTAGTGTAATGTCCCACAGTGCTGAGTGTGGCTTTTACAGGACTGAAGGAGGATCTGTGTGTTCTTAAGGACATCTCTTAATGGACCAAAGATGGTAGCCTCTGGGGAGATCAGAGGGATATTTTATTGAGTGTTGAAGGTTGGTTTCAGACTATGACTGAGGAGATCTCTGAAGATTCTACAAGAAGAACGCGACTAGGCATCTGGGCTTTCTGTGATCAAGACCAATGGGAGGTTTTAACAGGGCAATGGGAAGTTTTCTAAAAGTATTTATGGAGGTTCCACCAGTGAAGAGCAAAGGAAGGATGGACGAGCAAGTCTTTAACCAGAGCCAAGGGAGCTCTTCAATGGAGGTAGAGGGAGTCATGGATAAAGGCTGAAAACATTCTCTGGCAAGGGCCCAGGGAGGCTCTTCCCAAGGCGAAGGGAAGTGGTGGTCTCTGGCAGGGTCAGTGGAGGTTACTAAATGGGTTTGTTAAGGCAATCCTTCTGCCTGAGCAAAGTAAGTCTCCAGTGGTACCTAGAGAAGTTTCTAACAGGGCCCAGTGGCAAGCCAGTGAGGTCTCTAACCAGGGCAGAAGGAAAGAGAGACAAGCTGTTCTCTGACCAGGGCTGAGTATGTCTCCCAATAGTTTTGGAGGGCAGAGAGAGGCTGGAAAAATGATAGAAGGCAATTTCTCAAAGGGGCCTGGGGATGTTCCCCTAGTTCAGAGAAGGGGAGTCTCTGACAGTGGCAATGGGAGTGTTCTTGTGGCGGGGTCAAGAGAGGCTCCAACAGGAAGAAGTCTCCTATGGTAATCTGAGGACAGCCTCCAACCATAGTGAAGTTTCCAAACAGGGTAGCAGGAGGCTAGGATAAGGACTAAAAGCTGCCTATAAGCAAAGCAGAGGGTGGTCTCCCACCAGGATCGAGGGACGCTCTTCTCTGGGTGAAGCATGGTGTCTGACCAGGAGTGAGGAAGGCTCAGCTGTAGCTGAGGGAGGCTCAATGAGTTTGAGAGAGGTCTCAGAGCAGAGATTAAGGAAGTTTCATTCAGGGCCAAGGTGAGTCCCACATCATGGCTAAGAACAGTCTCAAAAGGGTGAGAAAGGTATCTTCTGGAATGAAGACAAAGGGAGTCTCAGGGGAGGGCCACAGGTTAGCAGTCTTTGGCCAAGATGGAAGGAAGTATATAATGGGGACCAAGAAGGGTCTCTAGTCTAATAAGGCTTGGACCAGGGTCTCCAACATAGGTCAAAGGTTGCCTCTGACGAGAACAGAAGGAAGCTCCAACTGAGGCCAAATCTTGTCACTTATGGGTATGAGGTGTGTCTGTCAGGGGCTGAGGGAAAACCACAACCAGTAACCATAGTCAGAGCAAATTGCTGAGTAGAGCTAGAAGGCTATTTCTGACTAGGGACAAAAAAGGTGTTTATGAGGGTCCCTGATAGTCTCACACATGAGCTGAGGGAGGCTCTAACGGTTTCCAGGATAGTCTCCAGTGCAGAAGTCATTCTCTGATGGGTACAAAAGGTCTGAGCCCATCCTCTGGCAGGAGCTGAGGAGGATCAAAGGCAGGTGGTCTCTGACTAGAACAAAGAGAGATCTTTGATGGGGGCAAAAGTGGGTCTCTAACAATAGTCTAAGGAAGCTTGTATCATGACAGAGGAAGGTCTCTGTGAGGCTGACGGTAGATTCTGAGGAGGGTCTCGGGAAGTTCTTAATCAGGACTAATGGTAGTTTCCTACCAGGCCTTGAGGGAGGCTACAATAGGGTTGAGGGAGGCTTTAATCATACTGAGTGACTCTCCATCAAGTGCAGTCAGAGACTCTGACCAGAGCTGAGGAAAGCCAAAGACATGGGTTAATGGTAGCCTTCAAGTTGTATCATGGGGTCTCTTTACAAAGCAGAGGATGAATTCTCAGCCAGCCCCCATTGTCAGCTACATTCAGAGAGTCCGGTCTGATCGCATGCTCGTTCAGTCTCGGTCCAGCTGGATTTGGTGAGCTCCCATCAGATCAGGCACACTGTCTCAGTGGGTGGACCAACCCCTTGTGGTCCTGACTTCCTTGATCATATTCTTCCTCTTTCTGTTCTTCAACTTGACCTTGGGAGCTCAGTCCAGTGCTCTGATGTGGGTCTCTGTCTCTATCTCCATCCTTCACCCGCCGAAGATTCTATGGTGATATTTGAGATATTCATCAGTGTGAATATGGGACAAGGCCAGTTCAGGCACCTTCTCCCCTGCTGCCCAAGGACATATATGGGGACATCCCCATGGACACCTGGGATCCCCTCTAGAGCCAAGTCTCTTGTCAATCCTAAAATGGCTCCCTTAATTAAGATATCTTCTTTCCTGCTCCTATATCCGCCCTTCTTCCATCTCCATCTTCCCACTCCCCCAAACTTTCCCCAATCCTTCCCTTCTCCCTTCTCTCTCCCTCTCTCCCCTTCCCCCCACCCCACCCTCACCTCCATGCTCCCATCTTTTGCCCAGCGATATATATCTTATTTTCTAGTCATGTCAAAAGCTATTTCAGAGGCTGTTCCTCACATGTTCTTAAGTTACTCCTTTGAGAAATTTCCCTTTGCTGTGTTTATCTAACGGTTCTTTTTATTTGTTTATTTTTATTAAAAATTTCCACCTTCTCTCATTTCCCTCCCCCTCCCCCCACTCTCCCTCCCTCTACAGTCCAAAGAGCAGTCAGGGTTCCCTGTCCAGTGGGAAGTCCAAGGTCCTCCCCCCTCCATCCAGGTCTAGGAAGGTGAGCTTCCAAACAGACTAGGCTCCCACAGAGCCAGTACATGCAGTAGGATCAAAACCCAGTGCCATTGTCCTTGGCTTTTTAGTCAGCCCTCATTGTCAGCCACATTCAGAGAGTCTGGTTTAATCACGTGCTCCATCAGTCCCAATCCAGCTGGTCTTGGTGAGCTCCCATTAGATCAACCCCACTGTCTCAGTGGGTGGGCACACCCCTTACAGTCCTGACTTCCTTGCTCATGTTCTCCCTCCTTCTGTTCCTCATTTGGACCTTGGGAGCTCAGTCCAGTGCTCCAATGTGGGTTTCTGTCTCTATCCCCATCCATTGCCAGATGAAGGTTCTATGGTGATATGCAAGATATTCAACGGTGTGGCTATAGGATAGGGCCAGTTCAGGCACCCTCTCCTCAGCTGCCCAAGGAACAAGCTGGGGACGTCTCCTTGGACACCTGAGAAGCCATTGATAATGGCCCTGGGATTTATCTCTACTGCGTGTACTGGCTTTTTGGGACCCTAGTCTATTTGGATGCACACCTTCCTCGGCCTAAATGGAGGAGGGAGGTCCTTGGACGTCCCACAGGGCAGGATATCCTGCCCTCTCTTAGGATGGAAGGGGGAGGGGGTAGGGTGAGTGGGGGAGCGAGAGGGGAATGGGAGGAGGGGAGGAAGTGGAAATTTTTGAATGGAAAAATAAATTTTAAAAAATAAAATATAATGGGGCAATATGGAAGAAAGAGCTCTTGGTATGACTGCCATGCCAGACTCAACAGTGAGTTTCCTCTGTAGTCTGCAACACTGGGCTGTACCTTCAGTAGTCCTCTGTGCGAAAAGTATCCAGTTAATATCTCCGTGTTCTCTGGGACACTCGGTATCTTTTGTATCCTAAAACTAACTGTAATTATAGAGTTAATATATAAAGATTTTGGATTTTCTGCTTAAAAAAAAAGCAGAGGATGAGCCAGGTGGTGGTGGTATATACATTTAATCCCAGTACTCGGGAGGCAGACCCAAGTGAATCTCTAAGTGTGAGGCCAGCCTGGTCCACAAACTGTGTTCCAGGACAGCCAGCGCTAAATAAACTCTGTCCCAAAATAAAAACAAAAAACAAAAAAAAAAGAAGATATGCTGTAGGAAGTCTTAGAGCCAGTGGTTACCTGCCCACCAGGGCATGGCCTCTTATACTATTTTTGCCGATGTAGAGCATGCATCCGGCCTCTTTTCCGGCTGCAGGATTTGATTTCTGATCTCTATTTCAGCAGTGGATTCTGATTTGTGAGCCTTCCCCTAAATAAATGTTTCTTTCTCAATTCTAAGCTAGTGTGGGATTTCTTTTAAGCATCTTACCACAACGATGAGGGTGGTCTCTTAAGGCAGAGACATCTAATGAGTCTTCAATAGGCCCTGAGGAGGGCATGTCCTAGGAGGATCAATAGAAGCAATTAAGAGTGCCAAAGGCCCTCTGCTATTACACTGCAGTTGAGGACATCTCCGGCACAGTTAAAAGATGCTACTGAAGATTGCTGAAGGCGTTTTCTAGGAAGAGCAGAGGAAGATTAAGACAAGCACAGAGGGAAGTCTCCCTCAGGCTCAGGCTCTGAGGAGAGCTGAGAGAAGTTCCCAGGAAGGCCAGGGTGGTGCCCCTGAGAATTATGGAGGACTGGAGAAAGCATGTGGTAAAAATTAGGTGACTTGTCTGAGATCCCTTTGCACTTCCCAAGCACCGGGTGATATCAGCTCACTATAGGGAAGCTGCACCTTGACAAGGCAGAAAGGGTGAGATCATAGAGGGAAAATGTTATTTTTTTATTTATTTTAAAACAATTCAAGTAAAATAACATTTTCTGTGGTAGAAATGAAAATATAGTCATTATTATAACAACAACTAAAAGCTGAATTGTTTCAACAGTCCAGGCTTTTATCTTGTATGTTTTTAAGACAGATTCGTTCTCCTTAGCACTTTGAATTTTTTTTTGTGTTACTATAAAAGTGGAAACTCATAGAAACAAATGTTGATATAAAAATAAATGACATGATAGCCACAATGTCACTCTACAAATAAAAATTTTAATGTCTTAAAAATTCAAATATATATGCAATGATTATGTTTATATTATTGTTTTGCTTCAAATTACTTCCTGTTGTAAAACAAATTTATGATTATATATAATAACATCCCAAATCATCTTTCTTTACATTTGATTTTTGATTTTTATTTTTTTAGAACAATCTTTTTTATTTTACATAGAAATCCCTCCCTGCCCTCTTCTCACTGCCCCCAACCTTCCCCCACCCCCTACCCACTCCTCAGAAACCTCCGGTGGGGAGTCAACAAAGTCTGTCACATCACTGTGAGGCAGGACCAAGGCCCTCCCCGCCATATCTAGGCTAAGCAAGGTATCTATCCATAGGGAAAAAAGCGATTTCATGCCTTAAGAATAAATCCTGACCCCACTGCCAGTGGACCCATAAACTGCCCAAGCCACACAACTGTTACCCACGTTCAGAGGGTCCAGTTCAGTCCTATACAGATTCCCCAGCTATCAGTCCTGAATCAGTGAGCTCCCACTAGCTCGGGTCAGCTTTTCTGTGGGTTTCCCCATTGTGGTTTTGATCTCTTTGCTCATACTGTTGCTCCTCCCTCTCTTTCGACTCTGGGAGCTCAACACAGTTCTTAGCTATGGATCAGTTCTCAATGAAGGTTCTATGATGACAATTAAGATAGTCATCAATCTGATTACAGGGGAAGGATAGTTCAGGTACCCTCTCCACTATTGCTTAGAGTCTTAACTAGGGTCATCCTTTTGAATTCCTGGGAATTTCCCTAGTGCCAGGTTTCTCGCTAACCTCATAATGGTTCCCTCCATCAATATATCTCTTTCCTTGTTTTCCCTCTTTGTCCTTCCTCCAACTTGACCATCCCATTCCTTCATGTTATCCTGCCCCATCCCATCCTCTCCCCCATGCTACCAATTTACTCAGGAGATCTTGTCTATTTCCCCTTCCCAGTGGGACCCATGTATATCTCTCTTAGGGTCCTTTTTGTTACCTAGCTCCTCTGGGATTGTGGACTGCAGGATGATTATCATTTGCTTTATTCCTAATAACCACTTATGAGTGAGGACACACTACGTCTGTCTTTCTGGGGCTGGGTTACCCCACTCAGATTGGGTTTTGAATGCATTGGTATAAGAGGCCACTTCCTAATTATAATACCAATATCAGAGACACTGAGAGCAAAATTAATAAATGAGACTTCCTGAAACTGAGAAGCTTCTGTAAGGCAAAGGACACTGTCAACAGAACAAAAGGCAGCCTAAAGAATGGGAAAAGATCTTCACCAATTTATATCTGACAGAGGGCTGATTGCCAATATACATAAAGAACTCAAGAAACTAGACATCAAAATAACAAATAACCCAATTAAAAATGGGGTACAGATCTAAACAGACAATTCTCAATAGAAAAGCCTCAAATGGCCAAAATACACTTAAATAATTGCTCAATATCCTTAGCCATCAGGGAAATGCAAATCAAAATGACTCTGAGATACCATCTTACACCTGTCAGATTGACTAAGATCAAAAACACTGATGACAACTTATGTTGGAGAGGATGTCCACATAAGGGGAACACTCCTCCATTGCTGGTGGAAGTGCAAACTGGTACAGCCACTTTGAAAATCAGTTTGGCAGTTTCTCAGAAAATTGGGAATCAATCTACCTTAAGACACAGCAATACCACTCTTGAGCATATACCCAAAAGATGCTCAGTCATACTAAAAGGACACTTGTTCAGCTATATTCATAGTAGCATTATTTGTAATAGCCAAAACCTGGAAGCAACCTAGATGCCCCTCAACTAAAAATTGGGATAAAGAAAATATGGCACATTCATACAATGGAGTATTAGTCAGTGATTAAAAAAAAGATACTCAAATCATCTTTATACTGTACTGAAATTACCAGAACTCAAAATTAATGACACCACATTCATTTTAAACCCAAATACATTTTTTCCAAAATGGAAAAGTCATCCAGCATGATTTAAGCCAGGTTGCTTTAAATCCAGTCAGCTTGCTTCAGTTCATTAAATACTGACATAACTGTGACTTTTTGGTTTTGTATTTTATTAATCTAAGTTGAATAGAATGGATATCTCATATGGTAGCAGTTATCAAACCTTTAATTTAAAGGTCTACAAAGATGTCATTTAAAATGGCTAATATTCAAAGCAGAAGTATTATCACCTCCAATGGTTCACTTCTTCCTTTCATTTTCAGGAACAACATTAAAAATCAAGGTTGTGTTGCCAGGGTATTTGAAGTAGTTACATTTCCTTGACTATGTTACAGTACGAGTTTCTTCTTTTGTCTCCTCATATTAAAAGCTGTGATTAGCTACACATCATTGTGTGTAAATAAGATAATATTAGAAACAGAATCTGTTTTATCTTGTGAATTTTAACAGTAAGCCATATATTTGTGTGTATACATGTGTGTATGTGCACATACACACACATAACTTGTGGTCTCCTGATCTACTGCTTGTTCTTGATAGCTAGTAATATTTCACAGAGAAACATCCTCATTCATTCTTTCCTTTTTGGTTCCTTAAGTGTCAGTTTTTGTTCATAGTATATGGGCATGACATAGGTTTTCTGTTGACTTTATTTTTAAAATGTTTAGATGAGAAAATAAAAAATGGTATGTGATATATAAGATGTATATTCCAGATAGAGTCAAAATTTCACAAGACAGCCAAAACTTTAGAAGCACTGATGCAGAAATTACTGACATACAAATACATGTCTTGGTTGAGAAATTAGAACTATAAAGGCAGTAGTGACTTGAATCCCTTCTCTATAAGTTGAGATGAGATAGATGAATACTCCGGAAAAAAAGTAATTTTAAAATCTGCTGAACTCTCATCCTCGGAATAACAGTAATCGTGGGTATAAATGCACAGCAGTACAAGGAACAGTTGCTTTCTGTTAGTTTCTCTATATTATATTAGTGTGTACTGTAATTGTATCTATAGCAATAGCAGCAGTAGCAGTGGCACACAAATAGGTAAGAGTAACAGTAGCATTCACTGACACCTTGTGATACACTAAGGTTCTGTTATTTAAGTTCATTTTAAAATTGTGTGTGTGTGTGTGTGTGTGTGTGTGTGTGTGTGCAGGTATAGATGTAAGCATGCTACAGCACTTATGAGGAAGTCAGAGAACAACTTTAGGGAGTCATTGCTCTCCCTCCACCACGCAATCCATCTGGGAATCAAGCTCAGCTGGCATAGCACTTTTATGTGAGGAACCATTTCCTCAGCTCTACTCTAGGGTCTTCAACAAATTCTCTAGTTTAATTTAAACAATTACTAGGATATGCCATTGGTGTCAAGGCCCGTACTACTTACAGTTCAGAAATATGAGGCATAGAATGATCCCATAACTATGTCAAAGCTACAAGACTAGTAACAAAGCTAGAATTTGGATCCAATTACCCAGGTTCCAGAGCCAATTTGTTAATCTTGCTATTAAATATTTCCTTTAATACATACATATTATATGTCAGTCTTTGAGAAGTACAGAAAGTTACATATTAAAAAGTTTAATTTCTTGTGTGTATGAATGTATATAGGTATTTGTGTGTGTTGTACATGCTTATAATGTATGCGTGTGTGGGTTCGTGTGTGTGTGTCCAGGTACATGTCCCTCTGCATCTTGAGGAGTCCAGTCTCTATCACTCTTCTCTCTCACATCCTTCTCCATCACTCTTTCTCTTATTGCCTTCATGTAGGGTCTGTTACTAAAGCTGGAGCTAGCATTGTGGTCATCAAGCTCCAATGATCTGGAGACTTTGATGGAATTAAAAAATGGATAGTTATAGTTATAGTTTTCCTTAGTTATGATAAAAGATAAAATAAATATAAATATTGTAACTGTAATTTTTGCTTGATAACTGTTTTGTTATATGTAATTTTACTATGTTAAAGTTAAAGCCTTTCTTTTTTGTTTAAACAGAAAAAGGGGAAATGATGGAGGTAGGTCTTATATCTTATCTGTTGCTTTCATTGGTTAACTAATAAAGAAAACTGCTTGGCCCTAATAGGACAGAAAATTAGGTAGGCGGAGTAGGCAGAACAGAATTCTGGAAGAAAAAAGCTGAGTCAGTGAGTTGCCATGATTCTCTCACTCCAGACAGATGCAGGTTAAGCTCTTTCCTGGTAAGCCAGCTCGTGTTGCTACACAGAATATTAGAAATGGGTTAGATCAATATGTAAGAGCTAACCAATAAGAGGCTAAAACTAATGGGCCAAGCAGTGTTTAAAAGAATACAGTTTCCGTGTACTATTTCGGGTAAAGCTAGCCTTGAGGGCAGCTGGGTGCCAGGAACATAGCCTGCCGCTCCTATCACAACAATCTCTCCAGCCCCTAGGTTTAAATTTAGCTTTACTTAAACCCAAGCTAGCAAAACATCCTTATAATTATTGTTTTTCTGCAGATTTTGAGTATTTCTATTCAGTTTCCAAACTTAGAAACTTTGGTGATGTCATGGAATCCTCTCAGCTTCTAAAGTATCAACAATGATTTTACCAACAGTTTTCTTTAATGTTATTGCATGCCTTCAGGGATTGCTATGGTCTATGAGGACACATATTTTACTCAGGAAATTGAGATAGAAGCAAACTTACTCAAGATATTTTGTCGAACCTCTTTTAAATACATATATGCATCAAAGCTGTTAATCGTTTGCATAAAAGGTGAAAAATTTCAAGCCAAATATGTAGAAAATACATTCAATAAAATCAGCAGATTTACTAAACTTAGGGAACAAGATGAACATTGCGAGAAAGGCACTCAGAATGATGACCAAGATCAGAAAAAAAAACCTGTGTTTAAAGTTTAAGTATAACAAAAAATATTAAAAGTACAACATATATAAAGACAAATTCATCAAAGTTACAGTAACTTTCTGAACTCTAAGAACCAGGAAGGCATGGAACAATGTATTTCAAGATCCCAAAGACAACAGCTATGAACCAACATGACTTTATACAGCATAGCTTACCATAACTGAGAGCAAAAGAAAAAAAAATCCAGGATAAATAAAAACTATAGGTTTCATGACCATTATGCTAATACTACAGAAAATAAGTGAATGAATACTACACACTGAAAGAAAATTAAACGTACCTATGATGCTATAAGAATGAATAAACTGGGAGTTTCTGACCCTGCGGCGCCAGCCCGGGACAGGGAACTCAGAAGTTCCTCAACCCCCTATCCTTCTTGGGCTCTCTGCAGGGCCTCTACTCCCTGCATACTGCCTCTTTATTCCTATCCCACCGAGTTTGCATCCAGAATCCTCCCCACTTCGGGCCCACCGCCCTCTTTCGGCACATAACATCACCCAGCCCAGCCTGTCTGGGCACTGGGTCTGAATCCTCAGGGCAACCAAGCGGGCGGGAGTTCCTTTGTTTCTATAGCCTGCCTGTACCAAGCAAGGTAGGCGCTTTGTTTGTGAGCTACCCAACCAGCACAGAGACATGATCTGGGTGCCAGGAGAGCCAGCATTAGGGAAAGCCATCATTGGGCATGGAGATCTGATCTTGGCACCAGGAGAGCCATCACTGGGGAGAGCCATCACTGGGAAGGTACATCAGTAGGCAAGGAGGCCTGATCCGCTAAAAGAAGATCCATAAGGGAGCATTTGGAAGAAGAGATGGGCAGACGCCAATGCAAGAATTCACCCAACAATCTGAAAAGCAACATGAAGCCACCAGAAACCAGCGACCTCAGAACGGGAGGACATGAACACCTTAATCAAGAAGAAGTAGAAAAGATTGACTTCATGAAAGTGTTTGACACCCTTAAACAGCATGTAAAGAACGCCCTTATAGAAATGGATGAGAAATATAACAGAAAATTTGAAGAATTGAATAAATCAGTGAAAGATACCCTAGAAAACCAAGGAAAAACAATCAAACAGATAATGGAAACAGTTCAAGACTTGAAAACTGAAATGGAGGCAAAGAAGAAAACACAAACAGAGGGCCGGCTGGACAAGGAAAATTTAAGTAAACAGAGTCTACAGAAACAAGCATAACCAACAGAATACAAGAGTTAGAAGAAAGAATCTCAGATTCTGAAGATACCATAGAGAAAATAAACACACTGATCAAAGAAAACAGCAAGTCCAACAAATTCTCATCACAAAACATTCAGGAAATCTGGGACACAAAAAAAAAAAAGACCAAACCTAAGAATAATAGGAGTAGAAGAAGGAGAAGTGCAGCTCAATGATCCAGAAAATATATTTAATAAAATTATAGAAGAAAACATTCCCAACCTAAAGAAAGATGTACCTATGAAGGTTCAAGAAGCAAACAGAACACTTAATAGGCTGGATCAAAAAAAAAAAAAAAAAAACCTCCCCTCGCCATATAAAAATCAAAACACAAAGCATACAGAATAAGGAAAGAATATTAAGAGCGGCAAAGGAAAAAGGCCAAGTCGCTGATAAAGGTAAACCTATCAGACTTACACCTGACTTCTCTATGGAAACCATGAAAGCCAGAAGGTCCTGGATAGATGTACTGCAGAAACTGAGAGACCATTGATGCAAGCCCAGACTACTATACCCAGCCAAGCTTTTGTTCACTATAAATGGAGAAAATAAAATTTTCCAAGATAAAAACAAATTTAAACAATACGCAGCCACAAATCCAGCCTTACAGAAAATAATAGAAGGAAAATCACTAACCAAGGAGTCCAACAATGCCCACAATAACTCAGACATCTAGGGACCCTTCACCAACACAACTCAAAGAAGGGAAACACACAAACTCTACTACTAAAAAAGTGACTGGAGTTAACAACCACTGGTCATTAATATCACTTAATGTCAATGGACTCAACTCACCTATAAAAAGGCACAGGCTAAGAGATTGGATAAGAAAACAGGATCCAACATTCTGCTGTTTACAAGAAATACACCTCAACCACAAAGACAGGCACCTACTCAGAGTAAAGGGCTGAGAAAAGGCTTATCAAGCAAATGAACCTAAGAAACAGGCAGGTGTGGCCATACTAATTTCTAATAAAGTTGACTTCAAACTTGAATCAATCAGAACAGATGGAGAGGGGCATTATATACTCATAACAGGAACAGTTCATCAGGATGAAGTCTCAGTCCTGAACATCTATGCCCCTAATATAAAAGCACCCACATACGTAAAAGAAACATTACTAAAACTCAAGGCAGCCATCAAACCGCACACACTAATAGTAGGAGAATTCAACACTCCTCTCTCTTCCAATGGACAGGTCAATCAGGCAGAACCCTAACAGAGAAATTAGAGAATTAATGGAGGTAATGAAGCAAATGGACTTAACAGACATCTATAGAACATTCCACCCAAATAGGAAAGAATATACCTTCTTCTCTGCAGCTCATGGAACCTTCTCGAAAATAGACCACATAGTCGGTAACAAAGCAAACATCCACAGTTACAAAAAAATATTAGTAACCACCTGTGTCTTATCATATCACCATGGATTAAAGTTAGAATTCAACAACAATGCTACCCCAAGAAAGGGTACAAATACTTGGAAACTGAACAGTCAACTACAGAACCATACCTGGATTAAGGAAGAAATAAATAAAGAATTTACAGTCTTCCTGAAATTCAATTAAAATAAAGATACAACATACTTAAACTTATGGGACACTATGAAAGCAGTCCTAAGAGGAAATTTCATAGCACTAAGTGCCCACTTAAAGAACATAGAGAAAGCTCACATTGGAGACTTAACAACCCACCTGAAAGCTCTAGAGAAAAAAAGAAGCAGACTCACCTACGAGGAGTAGAAGATTGGAAATAATCAAACTGAGGGCTGAAATCAACAAAATAGAAACACAGAAAACAATCCAAAGAATCAATGAAACAAAAAGCTGGTTCCTGGAGAAAATCAACAAGATTGACAAACCCCTATCCAAACTAATCAAACGGCAGAGAAAAAAATTGCAAATTAATATGATCAGAAATGAAGAGGGGGACATAACCACAGACACAGTGGAAATTCAGAGAATCATTAGATCTTACTACAAAAGTCTATATTCCACAAAACTGGAAAATGTAAATGAAATGGACACTTTTTTAGATAAATACCATATACCAAAGTTAAACCAGGACTGGGTGAACAATCTAAATAGACCTGTTAGTCGTGAAGAATTAGAAGAGGTTATCAAAAACCTCCCTACCAAAAAAAGCCCAGGACCAGATGGTTTCAATGTGGAATTCTACCAGAACTTCCAAGAAGACCTAATACCTATACTCCTTAATGTATTTCACAATATAGAAACAGAAGAGGCATTGCCAAATTCCTTTTATGAAGCTACAGTTACTCTGATACCAAAACCGCACAAAGACTCAACCAAGAAAGAGAATTATAGGCCAATCTCACTCATGAACATCGACGCAAAAATCCTCAACAAAATACTGGCAAACCAAATCCAAGAACACATTAGAAAAATTATCCATTATGATCAAGTAGGCTTCATCCCAGAGATGCAGGGCTGGTTCAACATACTAAAATCTATCAATGTAATCCATCATATAAATAAACTGAAAGAAAAAACCCATATGATCATTTCATTAGATGCTGAAAAAGCCTTTGACAAAATTCAACATCCCTTTATGATAAAAGTCTTGGAGAGATTAGGGATACAAGGGTCATACCTAAATATAATAAAAGCTATATACAGCAAGCCAACAGCTAACATCAAATTAAACAGAGAGAAACTCAAAGCCATCCCACTAAACTCAGGAACACAACAAGGCTATCCACTCTCACCATACCTCTTCAATATAGTGCTTGAAGTTCTAGCAATAGCACTAAGACAACATAAGTGGATCAAGGGGACTCGAATTGGAAAGGAAGAAGTGAAACTTTTGTTATTTGCAGATGATATGATAGTGTACATAAGCGACCCCAAAAACTCCACCAAAGAACTCCTAAAGCTGATAAACACCTTTAGTAATGTGGCAGTATACAAGATCAACTCCAAAAAATCAGTTGCCCTCTTATACACAAAGGATATGGAAGCAGAGAGGGAAATCAGAGAAGCATCACCTTTCACGATAGCCACAAACAGCATAAAATATCTTGGGGTAACTCTAACCAAGGGAGTGAAAGATCTATTTGACAAGAACTTTAAAGTATTGAAGAAAGAAATTGAGGAGGATACCAGAAAATGGAAGGACCTCCCTTGCTCTTGGATTGGGAGGATTAACATAGTAAAAATGGCAATTCTATCAAAGGCAATTTATAGATTCAATGCAATCCCCATCAAGGTCCCACCAAAATTCTTCACAGATCTTGAGAGGACAATAATCAGCTTTATATGGAAAAACAAAAACCCAGGATAGCCAAAACATTCCTATACAATAAAGGATCTTCTGGAGGCATTACCATCCCTGACTTCAAACTCTATTACACAGCAACAGTGATGAAAACAGTGTGGTACTGGCACAAAAACAGAGAAGTCAACCAATGGAATCATATAGAAGACCCGAATTTTAACCCACAATCCTATGATCACCTCATTTTCGATAAAGGAGCTAAAAGTATACAATGAAAGAAAGAAAACATCTTCAACAAATGGTGCTGGCATAACTGGATGTCAACCTGTAGAAGAAGTTAAATAGACCCATATCTATCACCATGCACAAAACTCAAGTCCAAATGGATTAAAGACCTCACAGAACACATTGAACCTGATAGAAGAGAAAGTGGGAAGTACCCTACAACATATGGGCACAGGAGATTGCTTCCTAGGTATAACCTCAGCAGCACAGACATTAAGGGCAACATCGAATAAATGGGACCTCCTGAAACTGAGAAGCTTCTGTAAAGCAAAGGACACTGTCACTAAGACAAAAAGGCAGCCTACTGACTGGGAGAAGATATTCACCAACCCTGCAACAGACAAAGGTCTGATCTCCAAAATATATAGAGAACTCAGGAAACTAGACTTTAAAATGCTAATTAACCCAATTAAAAAATGGGGCACTGAACTGAACAGAGAATTCTCAACAGAAGAAGTTCAAATGGCCAAAAGACACTTAAGGTCATGCTCAACTTCCTTAGCGATCAGGGAAATGCAAATCAAAACAACTTTGAGATATCATCTTACACCTGTCAGAATGGCTAAGGTCAAAAACTCCAATGATAGCCTTTGCTGGAGAGGCTGTGGAGCAAGGGGTTCCCTCATCCATTGCTGGTGGGAATGCAATCTTGTGCAACCACTGTGGAAGTCCGTGTTTCGGTTTCTCAGGAAACTCGGGATCAACCTACCCCTGGACACAGCAATACCACTCCAGGGAATATACCCAAGAGATGCCCTATCATATGACAACTATATTCATAGCAGTATTATTTGTAATAGCCAGAACCTGGAAACAACCTAGATGCCCTTCAATGGAAGAATGGATGAAGAAAGTGTGGAATATATACACATTAGAGTACTACGCTGCGGCAAAAAACAATGACTTCTCGAATTTTGCATGCAAATGGATGGAAATAGAAAACACTATCCTGAGTGAGGTAACCCAGATCCAAAAAGATGAACATGGGATGTACTCACTCATAATTGGTTTCTAGCCATAAATAAAGGTCATGGAGACTACAATTGGTGAACCTACAGAAGATAAGTAAGAAGATGAACCCAAGGAAAAACATATAGTTATCCTCTTGGCTATGAGAAGTAGACAAAATTGCAGGGGAGAAAATTGGGATCTTAGGGGTGGGGTGGGATGTGGGTAAGGGGAGATGGGGAGAGAAAAGGGAAAAGGGGAGGATGGGGGGAACTTGGGGAAAAGGATGATTGGGATAAAGGAAGGTTGGATAGGGGAGCACGAAAGCACAATTCTTAGTTAAGGGAGCCACCTTAGGGTTGCTTAGAGACTTGAACCTAGAGTGGCTCCCAGGAGCCCAAGGCGATGTCCCCAGTTAGTTCCTTGAGCAGCTGCGGATAGGGAACCTGAAATGACCATATCCTATAGCAATACTGACGAATATCTTGCATATCACCATAGAACCTTCATCTGGTGATGGATGGAGATAGAGACAGAGACCCACACTGGAGCACTGGACTGAGCTCCCAAAGTCCCAATGAGGAGCAGAAGGAGGGAGAACATGAGCAAAGAAGTCGGGACCATGAGGGATGCACCCACCCACTGAGACAGTGGGGCTGATCTATTGGGAGCTCACCAAGGCCAGCTGGACTGGGACTGAAAAAGCATGGGATAAAACCGGACTCTCTGAACATGGCGAACAATGAGGTCTGATGAGAAGCCAAGGACAATGGCATGGGGTTTTGATCCTACTTAATGTGCTGGCTTTGTGGGAGCCTAGCCAGTTTGGATGTTCACCTTCCTAGATATGGACGGAGGGGGGAGGACCTAGGACTTACCACAGGGCAGGGAACCCTGACTGCTCTTCAGACTGGAGAGGGAGAGGAGAGGAGTAGGGGGAGGGGGAGAAGGGTGGGAGGAGGGGGACGGAAAGGAGAGGCTGGGAGGAGGCGGAAACTTGTTTTTTTCCTTTTCTCAATAAAAAATGAATGAATAAACTGTACTAGAGCAGATAATGAACAAAATTTTAGGAATTAACACATATATTTTAATAATAAATGTGAATGCTAATGGTCATAATTCTCCAAACTAAAGACACAGACTATCAGATTGGATAAAATATAATCAATCTATTTATTGCCTCCACAAAACGAACCTCACTGGTAATTATAGACCCAGTATTAGGTTGTAAGGATGAGAAAAGGTGTTTCAAACAAACAGAGGCATAAAGCAAGCAGATATTGCTGTTCTAATAATTGACAACATATACTTCAAACCAAAATTACTCAGGAGAGGTAAATAAGGTTACTTCATAATGATTAAGGGAATCACAAATACACAGTCTCATATAACGGGAATCAATCAAGACAAACATAAACTCATATAAATTGAACAACACACTGCTGAATGAAAAGCAAGTGATCAAATAAATCAAAAGGGAAATTTAAAATTATGAGAATCAAATGAAAATGCAACATATCAGGCTGCTTAAGAATCACCACCATCATAAATGACACAGTGACTATCCAGACCATGAAGTTCATGACCAAACAGCTACTTCGTAGGAAACAGTCATTTACTCTGGGAAGGTAACAGTACCTTGGCTAAATTTGGGAGAAACTAACCAGAATATACAATGCCACACTAGGTGTTGTCTTTGTAAGTGGATT
Organism: Microtus oregoni; assembly: GCF_018167655.1. Classification (NCBI taxonomy): domain Eukaryota; kingdom Metazoa; phylum Chordata; class Mammalia; order Rodentia; family Cricetidae; genus Microtus; species Microtus oregoni. The sequence continues at coordinate 523,819 of NW_024544825.1, forward strand.
CGGAACTCATTTTGGTGGTGGCGAAAACAAAAGGGGGGGGGCTTCTGCATGACCTATGATTCTTTGAATTACAAAAAAAAAGTATAGCCCAAACACAGATTTGCAAGACATGGCCTGCATAAGAAAGTAAAATATTTCAGGAAAACAGCAAAGAGAATGCAAGAGCAAAATAAAGAAAGTCAGGGTCTACAAATGCCAACGTGTGTGGTGGTAAAAAAGAATAAAATAAATAACAAGCTAGAGATTCAATAGTATGACAGGTCAAGACAGTGCTGAGCTTCCCCCATCTTTGGTGTAGGATGTTCTTTTCTATTTGTGTTGCTTTCATTGGTTGAATAAAGAAGCTGCCTTGGCCTTTTGATAGGGCAGCACTTAGTTGGGTGGAGTAGACAGAACAGAATTCTGGGAGGGAAAAGCAGAGTCAGAGAGAGCCACCATGGAGCCAGCTGCCAGGTCAGACATGCTGAATCTCTCCCAGTAAGCCACAGTCATGTGGTGACATATAGATTATTAGAAATGGGTTAATCACTATGTGAGAGTTAGCTGATAAGAGGCTAGAAATAATGGGCCAGGTAGCAATTAAATTAATACAATTTCCATGTGGTTATTTCAGGGGTTAAGCTAGCCGGGTGCCAGGAACACAGCCTGCTCTCTTACTACACATCTTGATTTCTTTTTTTGTTTGTTTGTTTGGTTAGTTTTTTGTTTTTTGTTTGGCTTTTTTTTAATTTTTGGTTTTCTAGACAGCCTTGACTGTCTGTCTCAGAACTCACTCTGTAGAACAGATCTGTCTGCCTCTGCCTCCCAAGTGCTGGGATTAAAGGCATGTACCACTCACTACCCATTCAGGTTCAATTAGAATTTTATCCTTGATGGGGAACCCGTGGAAAATTATCCAACCCTTCTCCAGAAACCCAGGGTTGAGTTATCCTAGCTTACTTAGCTTCTGATAAACTGCCTGTTTGCATGGGAACCCCTCCAGGCTAACTCTTCATCTTAGTGAAACTCACACCAGTCACAGCTCATTTTAGTTTCTGTTAAACTGCTTGCTTCTACAAAGACCCATGCAGATGCTGAAACCAAGACTCCAGGAAGTGATTCTTCCTTCTAATCCCTGTGCTTTGGACATTCAGTGCCACACCTAGGTCCCTGAATACCTGGGAGTCAACTGGAATAAAGACTTTCAATTGGCTATAAACTTTTTGAGGAGGCACCTCTGGTGAGCTACCCATAAAAACAGCAGTAGAAGGGAATATTTAAATATTCTGTAGTGACCTAAACAGAGAACTTTCAACAGAGGAATCTCAAACATCTGAAAGACACTTAAGGAAATACGCTCAACATCCTTAGCCATCAGAGAAATGCAAATCAAAATAACTCTGAGATTCCATCTTACACCTGTAAGAATAGCCAAGATCAAAAACACTGATGACAACTTATGCTGGAGAGGTTTTTGGGGTAAAAAAATCACTCCTGCATTTCTGGTGGGAATGCAAGCTGGGACAGCCCCTTTGGATATCAGTATGGTGTTTTAGAAAATAAGGAAACAACCTTCTTCAAGACCCAGCAATACCACTTTTGGGTAAATAACATGAGTGGCCTGCTTGTTGGGGTTTCTGTCCCGCCCGATACCCCACAGCCAGCAAGCCCCAAAGAAAAACACACAGAGACCTCCATAAGTTATAAACTGATTGGCCCATTAGCTCAGGCTTCTTGTTATCTCTTGTAGCTTATATTAACCCATTGTTCTTATCTACATTAGCCACATGGCTCGGTACCTTTCTCAGACAGGTATATTACATCTTGCTTCTTCCGTGGTCTGGGAAAGACTGGTTATTCCTTCCCAGAATTCTCCTGTTCTACTTCCTATCTGGTTTACCCACCTATAATTCCTGCCTGGCCAATCAGCGTTTATTTAAAACATGATTGACAGAATACAGACAATTCTCCCATACCATGGGTATAAGCCCAAAAGATGCTCAATTATACTACAAGGATGTTTGTTCAACTATGTTCATAGCAGCATTATTTGTAATAGTCAGAACTTGGTAACAACTGAGATGCCCCTCAACCGAAGAATGGATAAAGATATGGTACATTTACACAATGGAGTACTACACAGTGGAAAAAATTAATCACATATTGAAGTGTGTGGGCAAATGGATGGATCATATTGAGTGAGGCAACGCAGACCCTGAAAAACAAATATAATATGTACTCACTTATAAGTGGCTTTTAGACATCAAACAATGAAAGCCAGCCTACAAGCCACAATCCCAGAGAACCTAGACATCAAACAGGACCCTAAGAGAGACATACATAGATCTAATGTACATGTAATGCAGAAAAAGACAAGATCTCCTGAGTAAATTGGGAGCATTGGGACCTTTGGAGAGGGTTGAAAGGTAGGGGAGAGGAAGGGAAGGGAGCAGAGTAAAAATATATAGCTCAGTAAAAACAATAAAATAAATATTCTGTAGTGACTTTGTCTGCAATGATGGTGCAAATGTCTAAAAAATTACTAATAAATTATAAAAACAATAAAAAGGAAAATGAAAATGTACTAAATACTAACCTGTAGGAGATGATGGAAGTGACTCTCAGGGAAGTTTCTAGCTCTAAACCCTCCCCTAAAAGAAAGCAGAGAAATCTCAAAATAATAACTTAACAATGAACTTTAAGCTCATAGGGGAAAAAAACACATAGACACAAAATCAGGGATGAGGTTAAAGAAAGTAAACAAATGAATAACACAAAGCGTCATAGAGCCAGAGAGTTATTGTTCGTGAAGGTAATCAAGGTTGAAAAACCCTTAGACAAATGAAACAAAAGGTGAAAGAAGACCCAAACTTGTAAAATTAGAAAGTGTACCTTGTTTGCTTTTCTGTTGCTGTGATAAACACCATGACCAAAAGTAACTCAAAGAGAAAAGGGTTTCTTTTAGCTTACCCTCCTAGGTAACAGTCAATCACCAAGGGAAATCACAGAAAGAACTTAGAGGCAAAACCTGAAACAGAGCCCATAGGGAAAAGTTGCTAGTTGCCTTTCTTTCTGGATTCTACTTAGAAATCTTTCTTGTATAACTAACCCAGGATTATGTGCCTAAGGCTGGTACTGCCCACAATGTGCTGGGTCCCAATATGTCTATTAACAAGCAAGAAAAAGCCCCACAGACATCTCCAAAGGCCAATCTGACTGAGATAATTCTTTATAATAATAATAATTGCTGGTCCCTCTTTCCAGATGTGTCAAGTTGGCAATAAAACTAATCAGAACAAAAAGGAAGAAAGAAGCATTCCAACAGAAACCAATGACATGCAGAGTATCACTCATTGAGACATAGTTTGTAAACATTTCAGTAAATTGGATAATCTAGAAGAAATGGATAAATTTATTAACAGATTCAAGGAAAGAAGGGGTATGGTCATCTTGACAGATGCCAAAAACTGCCTTTGATTTAAGTGATAAAATACCTGAAAAAAAACTAAACAGAAAATGTGTTTGGTTGAGAGTGTCACCTCAGCTCCCTGGCACCCCTTTATCCAGAGTCCGGAATGTTTGGTTGGGGGCTTCACCCCAGCTCCTGGCATCCATTTTGGAATGTTGGATGGAAAGTTCCATTTCAAAGCCTCCTCCCCTGGGAGTTGCCTAGTCCAAACACTACCTCCTAGAAAGCATGACAAACAGTGACCCCTCACCAGGGAGGATCAAGACCACTTCCACAGGATATTTAAACTGCTGCCTTAGAGAACAAGAACATGGTCTCCCCAGTTCTCCTTTCCCCACCTCTGTGATTTCCTGAAGGGCTACCCAGGAGCACTGGCATCCAATACCTGGGTTTCTTCTGATTCAGTTTGATTTGGTCTGATTCGGATTATTGTGTCAGCAGAGAGGTTGGTCGGGCTGAAGAAAAACTTAACAGAATGCTGACAGTGTTTCCATTAAAATCAGAAACAAGAGAGGGGTGTAAACTTTCTCTATTATTTTTATAAAGTTTTATTTTTATTTGTACATATGTGAGTGTCTATGTGGATGTATTTCATATGTATATAGGTGCCCAAAATGGTCAGCAGAGAATGTTGGATCTGAAAGAGACTCCTTGCACAGGGGGGCTCGCTTTCAAAGCTCAGAGTAGTCTCAAACCACATTCAAATGCCTATTTTCACAGACATCCATTATTGAGCAAGGAAGAAAAGTTACAGTGGCCTGCCAGAGCCATGCTTGTCAAGCTCAAGTTGACCATAGTCCCTTCAGGATCCCCTCAAGTTGAAGTTACAGGTGGATGTGAACTGCCTAATATAGGTGCAGGAAGCCAAATTTGGATCCTCCAGAAATGTAGCATGTATGATTAACTGCTGAGCCATCCCTCCAACTGCTCTCCACCCTGCTTTCTACTTGAAGTTTTCACCAGCCAAAGCAATAAGACAAGCAATGGTAATAAAAGGGATAGGAAAGGAAGTAAAAGTATTTGTGTTTGCAGATAAGATTCTAGACATAAGAGACCCTAAAGATTTCACCAGAAGGTCCTAAGAATTAATAAACACTTTCAGGAAAGTAGCAATATATAAAATAGATATGCAAAACTAAGTACTTTTTCCATAAACCAATAACAACATGCTGAGAAAAAAATCAGGAAAACAACTTCTTTCCAATAGCCCTACAGATGTTCTTTGATGCCCACCATAAAGTGAAGTCAATAACTTGTACTCGGGTCTCGGGTCAACTTGTCATTCTCTGAGATAAATGTAATAATTAAATCCTCAGGAAGCCAGCTTCACATTGATACAGATCAAATATTTTCTTTTTTACACTTATATCTTTCTTACAATCTGTGTGTTTGTGCATATGTGTGTGCATTTATGCATGCACACACGTGCTCATGTGCATGTGTGCTGTTGTGCACAATAGAAGTAGAAGGACAACTTACAGGAGTCTGCTTCTGTCTTCTACTATGTTGAAGCAATGTCTCTCTTATTTCCACTACTAAGTGCCTTACTTAGACCAGGATAGCTGGCTACTATACCTGGATTTGTGCATGGGTCTTCAGGTAGAGCTCATGTAGCAAGCTTCTGTGTTTAGTGCTTTTACAAAGCCCTGCATGTCTTAAAGGAGGTAAGTAAAAAACTGCCCTTAATATTTTGTTATCACCACATAGTGATTTGAATGAGAATGGCCCCATCGGCTTATATATTTGACTGTTTAGTTTCCAGTTGGTGGACCATTTGTTTGAGAAGGTCTGGAAAACTTGGCCTTGGGGGAAATGTGTCAGTGGGGATAAAATTTGAAATTTCAAAAGCCCACACTGTCTTATTCACTATTCTATTGATGTGAAGAGAAATCATTACCGGGCTGGAGAGATGGCTCAGAAGTAAAGAGCACTGGCTACTCTTTTAGGGGTACTGAGTTCAATTCCCAGCAACCACATGGTGGCTCACAACCGTCTATAATAAGATCTGGTTTCCTCTTCTGGACTGCAGGATACCTGTAGGAAGAACTCTGCATACATAATAAATAAAAATCTTTAAGGGGGGAGGGGGAGAGAGAGAGAGAGAGAGAGAGAGAGAGAGAGAAACCATTACCCAGGTAACTCTTCTAAAGCTAAGTGTGTCATTATGCCAGGGAGTATGGTGGCCTGGAAGGTGCTCAGCACTAGACAAGAACTACATTCTGATCCACATGCCTAGAAAGACTGGGGCTTTTGCCACATATTCAAGGGCATTTCCAGGCATCATATTCTGGACTTCAGTTGTCCTTTTCAATTTTATTTCTTTCTCTTTGCACTACAAAATTCCAAAAAATGTCATTTCTTTTTTTTGGCATTTTTTTTCCTTTTTTTATTGAGAAAAGGAGAAAAAAAAATAAGTTTCCACCTCCTCCCAGCCTCCCATTTCCCTCCCCCACCTCCCCCCCTACGCCCCCTCCTCCCACACTTCTCCCCCTCCCCCCACTCCTTTCCCCCTTCCTCTCCAGTCCAAAGAGCAGTCAGGGTTTTCTGCCCTGTGGTAAGACCTAGGACCTCCCACTTCCGTCCATACCTAGGAAGGTGAACATCCAAACTGGCTGGGTTCCCACAAAGCCATCACATTACGTAGGTTCAAAACCCCGTGCCATTGTCCTTGGGTTCTCATCAGCCCTCATAGTTCGCCATGTTCAGAGAGTCCAGTTTTATCCCATGCTTTTTCAGTCACAGTCCAGCTGGTCTTGGTGAGCTCTCAATAGATCAGCTCCACTGTCTCAGTGGGTGGGTGCATCCCTCGTGGTCCCGACTTCTTTGCTCATGTTCTCCCTCCTTCTGCTCCTCATTGGGACTTTGGGAGCTCAGTCCAGTGCTCCAGTGTGGGTCTCTGTCTCTATCTCCATCCATCACCAGATGAAGGTTCTATGATGATATGCAAGATATCCGTCAGTATTGCTCAAGGATAGGGTCATTTCAGGTTCCCTATTCTCAACTGCCCAAGGAACTAACTGGGGACCTCAGCTTGGGCACCTGGGAGCCCCTCTAGGGTCAGGTCTCTTGCCAACCCTAAAGTGGTTCCCTTAACTAAGAATTGTGGTTCCGTGCTCCCCTGTCCAACCTTCCTTTATCCCAATCCTCCTGCTTTCCCAAGGCCCGACCTCCTTCCCTTCTAACTTTTCTCTCCCCATCTCCCCTTACCCCCAACCCACCCCACCCCAAGATCCCAATTTTCTCCCCGGCAATTTTGTCTACTTCCCTTAGCCAAGAGGATAACTATATGTTTTTCCTTGGGTTCCCCTTCTTACTTAGCTTCTTTAGATTCACCTATTGTAGACTCCGTGACCCTTATTTATGGCTAGAAACCAATTATGAGTGAGTACATCCCATGTTCATCTTTTTGGGTCTGGGATACCTCACTCAGGATAGTGTTTTCTATTTCCATCCATTTGCATGCAAAATTCGAGAAGTCATTGTTTTTTACCGCTGAGTAGTACTCTAATGTGTAGATATTCCACACTTTCTTCATCCATTCTTCCATTGAAGGGCATCTAGGTTGTTTCCAGGTTCTGGCTATTACAAATAATACTGCTATGAACATAGTTGGACAAATGCTTTTGTCATATGATAGGGCATCTCTTGGGTATATTCCCAAGAGTGGTATTGCTGGGTCCAGGGGTAGGTTGATCCCGAATTTCCCAAGAAACCGAAACACTGACTTCCATAGTGGTTGCACAAGAATGGATAATACCCCATAAGCCCTCCAAATACTTTAGTAATATAATGTCCCCTACAAGACACAAATAAGACAAATATTACTAATAAAGAAGTTAATACGTGAAATATGCCTTCGGGGTATAGGGCTATGGGTCAGTGGCATAGCACTTGTCATACAGCATGAGCATTGGGGTTTGCATCTCCAGAACTCACAAAATTCAGGCAGGTGTGTTAGCCTGCCTTTAATCCTATCCTAAGTGGAGTTCCGGGGCAAGCTGGCCAACTAATGTAACCAACTGCTGAACTCCAGCTTCAGGATATCCTTTGCCTCTATAAATAAAGTGAAGAGCAATTAAGGAAGACACTGACATATACTTTGGGTCTCCATATGTGTGCACTCACAAACAACACACACACACACACACACACACACACCACAAATACATGCTAAAAAGAATAAAAATGTAGCTTCTACAAGCAGTGGTTCTCAACCTGTCAGTCAATGACCTCTTTGGGGATTAAATGATCCTTTCACCTGGGCCACCTGAGACCATCAGAAAATACAGATATTTACACAGCAATAAGAGTAGCAAAATTGCAGTTATGGAATAGCAACAAAAATAATTTTCTGGTTGGGGGGGTCACCACAACATAAGGAGCTGTATTAAAGTGCCACAGCATTAGGAAGGTCTATATGTATTTGTTGATGTTCTGTGATAAACAAATTAATGAACAAAAGAGAAAGTTGCTTCTGTACAACAAAGTGAATGTCTTTTTCAGTTTTCACCTCAAATTCTACAGCCTATTAGAATCTCCCCAAGTAGGTTTCTAAACACAGAAGCCAAAAATGAAGCTCAATAAGGAAATTTTTGTCTTCCCAAAGAATCTCGAAAGACTAGTTGAAGCCCTCTTAAAGGCTCCACTTTTCCACATCAACTGTCAGCGAATAACTGGTTTTCTTAGTCTTCCAAAGTAAAAGTTAAGGAAAAATATGTTCATGATCATTTCATAGCAGTTTTAAGCTTTATAATAACAGAAATTAAGTTTTAACAAGGAGAAAATAAAAAATAAAAAGTGTTAATGGCTTCATTGGGATATAAGCATGCTTTTTAAAAGCAAAATTTTGAAAATGCACAAGGAAAGTACAGGAATTGACTGGTAGAATAGATTGTGATTTTTCAGTGTTTCAAAAAAGAAGTCACCAGCCTCAGAAGAAATGGAATTTTCAGATCTGTGCATGGACAAGACACAGAAGAAAGAAGACTGTGACGATGTGCTTGACCTCGACACAAGCTTTGTGGCACTGTCTTGTTCTTCAAAAATTAAAGGGAAAACTAACAAGCCCCTATAATAAAGGATTTTTTGCCCTGAATTTTAAATGCTGCAAAGATATGTAGAAAAAAATTCTAGAGAAATATTCACAAAAGGTTGCTTGTGGTTTTATTTTTTATATGTATTTATAAATGATCTCTTCTTTTGTTCTGGTTTTTTTGTCTCTCTTTTTGATATTTTGGTTTGTGTGAGTTTGTTTGTCTTCTTGTATATTGCAGGATGCTCTTGCATAAAGCATTATGAGACAAAAAACTACAATTACATTGAATTCATTTTGTGTTGGTCATTACTGCTGGGCATGGGGCCTGCATTCTAATGTGGTTAATATGCCCACTGAGACTTCACTGAAGAAAATTAATTTTTCCTTTCAAAGATGTTATCAATTAGAGACAGTTTCTTGTTTAGGGATGAAAATTGCATCCACTTCCCTCTGTTAGCACTGGAACCCTGACAGGCTTGGACCTATGTAGGCACCGATTCTGTAAGTTCATGTGTGTGTTAGTCCTGCCATGTCTGTTTCCTTGGTGTCATCCATCCCCTTTGGCTCTTACAATCTTTCATCAAGCACTATTTATTATGACAAATATTCTTCCAGATCATAACTACTTAAAAATCTACAGATTATAATGCCAAAATAGTTTTACAAAAATCAAATCATTATTTCTCTGGAGTCCTATAACAATACTGTGCCCAAATCATACTCATTCTTCAAAGATCAGTTCAAAAGATTCCCTGTTTGTGACACCTATATCACTCACAGTAATGTCTTTGCAGCTACAAGAGTCTCGCCACATATGCCCTATATAATAGTTACTCATAAGGGTAGGTGATTATCATCCCTAAATGATAGAAAATAGTGATCAAATGCATCTTACAAGCATTTGCAGGCACTATTCATATCACTTCACAAACATTGACAATTTTCAAAGCAACTGCAGAGAACTGTTTATTATGCCCATTTTACATATAATAACAATCAAATAACTTGCCCATAATAGCAATCAAAGAAGAATTTCACGATTATATTTCTGTGACTACAGGATTCAGTGCCTTAAAAGCTCCTGTAGTCTATGTGTGGAACCATACACCTACAATCACAAATCCTTGGGAGGTTAAGGGCAGCCTGGGATACACTGTAACTTCCAGGCACTTACTGAACTATCAACCAAGATCCTACCTCAAAATAACAACAGCAAAAATGCAATCATCTACAACCCATCTCAACTTCACTTGAAAGAGGATTTAACCTTATTCCTCTTTATATGACCAGTTCCAAATATGATGCTGTTGAGTGACTATTTCTGAAACACATTTTGGCTTCAACAATAGTTGCTCCAACTAGCTGAAAGATAATATTTTATTTATTAATAAGTATGCATTATTGGAAAAACATGTTTTAAGTTAGACTAAATTATAAATTCCAATTTATTTTTATACTAGGCAGAATATTGAACACTATACAAGTTTTCAATTTCTATGGTAACCAGGAGTTTGTGAACCAAGAAAGGTCTTTAAATGTCATTGACTTAGATTAACAATAAAATAATTCACGCTGTCAAGCACGATTCATTAGGCTACTATAGTCCCTTTTTGCAGAGTCACAGAAATACATGACTTCTGTAGATCACTCCTGGGGGAAAACTCTAGCATCCAAATATGTTTTTTTTTTAACTTTTATTGAATCTTTGCAGATTTAACATCATGCTTTCTAATCCCATTTATCTTCCCATCTCCTCACTTCTGCCCTCTCCCCTTGCAACTTCCCCTTTGAAATGTGATCTTTAAAAATAAAAATGTTAAACCTCTTTCTCTCCTAATAGAATTAACCTTGATTTTGTATGTTTTCTCAATTTTTCATGTGTTTTTGCTGATTCTCAGACTCATTAAGACTATACTGAATTTTAATTAAAGTTATAAGTAATGACTTGCCAGATGAGTAAAAGGGTTTGTTAGTAATTAAATTCTAAAATAAAAGGCCATATCCACCATGGACTCATTGCAGATCTTTAGGAAATTCACTTTCCCTTCTTCCTTAAGTATAGGAACATAATGATGCCATCTAATAATTTCTTAGATTTACTTTTCTATGTAACAGGATGTGTGAGTCATAGACACATGAGTAATAGTAGGCACTTCTTTCACAGACATGGGTTCATGAGAGCCTCTTTAGAACCCCACTAGTCATCCAGGCACTCACTTTTATATTCATTGTAAAAACTGACAGGAGCCAGTTACGGCTTAATGGCTAAAGGTACTTGCTGCTAAGCCCGATGGCATGAGTTTATTTAGTCCCTGAGACCTACATGGTGAAAGGAGAGGTCTCCTCCTGCAAGTTGTCCTGTGACCTCTGTACCCATTTTTTTGACACACACATACCCAAACAAATAACTAAACATAAAAAAAAAGTTCAAAAATTACCTACTGTGTGAAAGTCTTGCTACAAATCTTGTTCTTTAACTTGGGCTCAGGAAAAGGCAGTGTCTCTTTTGTAAGAACATATTTGTGTTGTAAGTCCACCTACTAAAAGAGTTAGGCAAGCCACAATAGCTTTACTGAAAAACGAAAAATCAGGTACTATTCTGGTCATGGAAAGTTTAGACTAAAAAGAGGGATTAGTGAGGCAAGAGCAGCTTTGTCATTACCTGTTGTCTTAGTTATGTCGATTGTTGTGATAAACACCATGACCAAAATCAACTTGGGAGGAAAGGGTTTATTTCATCTTACAGTTTGTAATGCATTATCCAGGGAAGTCAGGGCAGCATCTCAAACAGGGCAAGATCCTGGAGTCAGGAGCCGATGCAGAGGCCATGGAGGAGTTCTGGTTACTGGCTTGCTCATCATGGTTTGTTCAGCATGCTTTCTTATAGCACCCACGTGGCACTGATCACAGTGAACTGGGTCACACACCAATTATGAAAATGCACCACAGGCTTGTTCACCCACAGAGCAATCTAGTAGGGCATTTTCTTTTTCTTTTTTTTAACAGAGAAAATTTGAATTTTCTTTAATGCTTTACAGATTTTGCCTACAGGAAATTATTTTAAATAAAACATAACACTTTATATTTGTTATAATTTGTTTATAACCAGAGTAAGATGGCATCTGAAGACCTCTTTCAAATCAGGTGTTTACATGACTATGAAATACAGAAAGTTCAAGGAAGTGAAGTGGAAAAAATACAGAAAAGGGAAATATAGAGATAAGCTCCCTTAGATACAGACCTACACAGAACTGAGACAGCATCGTTTTGCATAGTTGAGAAGATAGATATGCAACAAGATTTCAAAATTACCACCCACTGGCAGAACACAGCCTGCTGGTATAGTTGATGAGCAACAATCCCAGGAAGTACATGTAACCAGTGATTTGTATATCACTGGCAATGTGATATACAAATGCCCTGTAGAGGCATCTTAACCTAGGTTCCTTTTCCAAAATAACTTCAACTGTATCAAGTTGGCATAAAGCTAGCCAGTATTCCTATTTAACTGCTATTTCTATAAACATAAAAGCATTCCTTTAGCTACTCCAAAGATAGACATGTTTCTCTAATGGCAAAAGCATGAGAATATATATTGTGATATTCTGATGTGGGATTCCCCTCTGTCTTCTGTAAATAATAAAGCAACTGGCTTGGCCTGATAGGGTAAGTCAGAGCTAGGTGAGAAAAACTAAACTGAATGCTGGGAGAAGGAAGGCAGAGTAAGGAGAAGCCATGGAGCTGCCAGAGACAGGCACACTGAAACTTTGCCCGGTATCTGTGATGCAGAAGGAAAAGTCCTTCCAAACGTGGAAAGTTCCATGGGCATATAGCATTCTACCTTTTTTTTAATACTTTTTTTTTATTGTGAAAAGAAGAAAAAAAAAACATAAACAAAAAACAAGTTTCCACCTCCTCCCAGCCTCCCATTTCCCTTCCCCTCCTCCCACCCTTCTCCCCCTCTTCCCACCCTTCTCCCCCTCCCCCCACTCCTCTCCCCCTCCCTCTCCAGTCCACAGAGCAGTCCAGGTTCCCTGCCCTGTGTTAAGTCCTAGGTCCTCTCCGTCCATATCTAGGAAGGTGAACATCCAAACTGGCCAGGCTCCCACAAAGCCAGCACATTAAGTAGGATCAAAACCCCCTGCCATTGTCCTTGGTGTCTCATCAGCCCTCATTGTTCGCCATGTTCAGAGAGTCCGGTTTTATCCCATGCTTTTTCGGTCACAGTTCAGCTGGCCTTGGTGAGCTCACCGTAGATCAGCTCCTCTGTCTCAGTGGGTGGATGCACGCCTCGTGGTCCCGAATTCTTTGCTCATGTTCTCCCTCCTTCTGCTCCTCCTTGGGACCTTGGGAGCTCAGTCCAGTGCTCCTGTGTGGGTCACTGTCTCGATCTCTATCCATCACCAGATGAAGATTCTATGATGATATGCAAGATATTCGTCAGTATTGCTCTAGGATAGGGTCATTTCAGGTTCCCAATCCTCAGCTGCCCAAGGAACTAACTGGGAACCTCATCTTGGGCACTAGGGAGCCCCTCTAGGGTCAAGTCGCTTGCCCACCCTAAAGTGGCTCCCTTAACTAAGAATTGTGGTTCCGTGCTCCCCTATCCACCTTTCCTTTATCCCAATTCTCCCGTTTCCCAGGTCCCCCCTATTTCCCTTCTACCTTTTCTCTCCCCATCTCCCCTTACCCACATCCCACCCCCCTCCAAGATCCCATTTTCTCCCCGGAAATTTGGTCTACTTCCCTTAGCGAAGAGGACAACTATATGTTTTTCCTTCGGTTCACCTTCTTCCTTAGCTTCTTTAGGTTCACCTATTGTAGACTCCGTGGTCCTTATTTATGGCTAGAAACCAATTATGAGTGAGTATATCCCATATTCATCTTTTTGGGTCTGGGACACCTCACTCAGGATAGTGTTTTCTATTTCCATCCATTTGCATGCAAAATTCGAGAAGTCATTGTTTTTTACCGCTGAGTAGTACTCTAGCGTGTATATATTCCATACTTTCTTCATCCATTCTTCCATTGAAGGGCATCTAGGTTGTTTCCAGGTTCTGGCTATTACAAATAATACTGCTATGAACATAGTTGAACAAATGCTTTTGTCATTTGATAGAGCATCTCTTGGGTATATTCCCAAGAGTGGTATTGCTGGGTCCAGGGGTAAGTTGATCCCGAATTTCCTGAGAAACCGAAACACGGACTTCCACAGTGGTTGCACAAGATTGCATTCCCACCAGCAATGGATGAGGGTACGCGTTCTTCCACAGCCTCTCCAGCAAAGGTTATCCTTGGTGTTTTTGAGTTTAGCCATTCTGACAGGTATAAGATGATATCTCAAAGTTGTTTTGATTTGCATTTCCCTGATTGCTAAGGAAGTTGAGGACGACCTTAAGTGTCTTTTGGCCATTTGAACTTCTTCTGTTGAGAATTCTCTGTTCAGTTCAGTGCCCCATTTTTTAATTGGGTTAATTAGCATTTTAAAGTCTAGTTTCTTGAGTTCTCTATATATTTTGGAGATCAGATCTTTGTCTGTTGCGGGGTTGGTGAAGATCTTCTCCCAGTCAGTAGGTTGCCTTTGTGTCTTAGTGACAGTGTCCTTTGCTTTACAGAAGCTTCTCAGTTTAAGTAGGTCCAATTTATTCAATGTTGCCCTTAATGTCTGTGCTTCTGGGGTTATACATAGGAAGCGATCTCCTGTGCCCATCTGTTGTAGGGTATTTCCCACTTTCTCTTCTATCAGGTTCAGTGTGTTCGGACTGATATTGAGGTCTTTAATCCATTTGGACTTGAGTTTTGTGCACGGTGATAGATATGGGTCTATTTTCATTCTTCTACAGGTTGACATCCAGTTGTGCCAGCACCATTTGTTGAAGATGCTTTCTTTCTTCCATTGCACACTTTTAGCTCCTTTATCGAAAATGAGGTGTTCATAGGTTTGTGGGATAAAATCCGGGTCTTCTATACGATTCCATTGGGCGACTTCTCTGTTTTTATGCCAGTACCACACTGTTTTCATTCCTGTAGCTCTGTAATAGAGTTTGAAGTCAGGGATGGTAATGCCTCCAGAAGATCCTTTATTGTATAGGATTGTTTTGGCTATCCTGGGTTTTTTGTTTTTCCATATAAAGTTGATTATTGTCTTCTCCAGATCTGTGAAGAGTTTTGATGGGATCTTGATGGGGATTGCATTGAATCTATAAATTGCCTTTGGGAGAATTGCCATTTTTACTATGTTGATCCTCCCAATCCAAGAGCAAGGGAGGTCCATCCATTTTTTGGTATCCTCTTCAATTTCTTTCTTCAATGCCTTAAAGTTCTTGTCAAATAGATCTTTCACTTCCTTGGTTAGATTTACCACCAGATATTTTAGGCTGTTGGTGGCTATCGTGAATGGTGAAGCTTCTCTAATTTCCCTCTCTGCTTCCCTATCCTTTGTGTATAAGAGGGCAACTGATATTTTGGAGTTGATCTTGTATCCTGCCACATTACTAAAGCTGTTTATCAGCTGTATAAGTTCTTTGGTGGAGTTTTGGGGGTCGCTTATGTACACTATCATATCATCTGCAAATAACGAAAGTTTAACTTCTTCCTTTCCAATTCGAATCCCCTTGATCCCATTATGTTGTCTTATTGCTATTGCTAGAACTTCAAGCACTATATTGAAGAGGTATGGTGAGAGTGGACAGCCTTGCCGTGTTCCTGAGTTAAGCGGGATGGCTTTGAGTTTCTCTCCGTTTAATTTGATGTTAGCTGTCGGCTTGCTGTATATAGCTTTTATTATATTTAGGTATGACCCTTGTGTCCCTAATCTCTCCAAGACTTTTAACATAAATGGATGTTGAATTTTGTCAAATGCTTTTTCAGCATCTAATGAAATGATCATATGTTTTTTTCTTTCAGTTTATTTATATGCTGCATTACATTGATAGATTTTCGTATCTTGAACCAGCCCTGCATCTGAGGAATGAAGCCTACTTGATCATAATGGATAATTTTTCGGATGTGTTCTTAGATTTGATTTGCCAATATTTTGTTGAGGATTTTTGCGTCGATATTCATGAGTGAGATTGGCCTGTAGTTCTCTTTCCTGGTTAAGTCTTTGAGTGGTTTTGGTATCAGAATAATTGTGGCTTCATAAAAGGAATTTGGTAATGACCCTTCTGATTCTATATTGTGGAATACATTAAGGAGTATAGGTATTAGGTCTTCTTGGAAGTTCTGGTAGAATTCTGCATTGAAACCATCTGGTCCTGGGCTTTTTTTGGTAGGGAGGTTTTTGATAACAGCTTCTAATTCTTTGCGACTTACAGGTCTGTTTAGATTGTTGACCTGGTCCTGGTTTAGGTTTGGTAAATGGTATTTATCTAAAAAAGCGTCCATTTCTTTTACATTTTCCAATTTTGTGGCATATAGACTTTTGTAGTAAGATCTAATGACTCTCTGAATTTCCTCTGTGTCTGTGGTTATGTCCCCCTTTTCATTTCTGATCTTATTAATTTGCGTGTTCTCTCTCTTTCGTTTGATTAGTTTGGATAGGGGTTTATCTATCTTGTTGATTTTCTCCAGGAACCAGCTTTTTGTTTCATTGATTCTTTGGATTGTTTTCTGTGTTTCTATTTTGTTGATTTCAGCCCTCAATTTGATTATTTCCAGTCTTCTACTCCTCCTAGGTGAGTCTGCTTCTTTTTTTTTCTAGAGCTTTCAAGTGGGCTGTTAAGTCTCCAATATGTGCTTTCTCTGTTTTCTTTAGGTGGGCACTTAGTGCTATGAACTTTCCTCTCAGGACTGCTTTCATAGTGTCCCATAAGTTCGAGTATGTTGTTTCTTTTTTTTCATTGAATTCAAGGAAGACTTTAATTTCTTTCTTTATTTCTTCCTTAATCCAGGTATGGTTCAGTAGATGACTGTTCAGTTTCCATGAGTTTGTAGGCTTTCTGGGGGTAGCATTGTTGTTGAATTCTAACTTTAATCCATGGTGATCTGATAAGACACAGGTGGTTACTAATATTTTTTTGTAACTGTGTAAGTTCGCTTTGTTACCAAGTATGTGGTCAATTTTCGAGAAGGTTCCATGAGCTGCAGAGAAGAAGGTATATTCTTTCCTCTTTGGGTGGAATAATCTATAGATGTCTGTTAAGTCCATTTGCTTCATTACCTCCATTAATTCTCTAATTTCTCTGTTAGGTTTCTGTCTGATTGACCTGTCCATTGGTGAGAGAGGAGTGTTGAAGTCTCCTACTATTAGTGTGTGCGGTTTGATGGCTGCCTTGAGTTTTAGTAATGTTTCTTTTACGTACGTGGGTGCTTTTATATTAGGGGCATAGATATTCTGGATTGAGACTTCTTCCTGATGAATTGTTCCTCTTATGAGTATAAAATGTCCCTCTCCATCTCTTCTGATTGATTTAAGTTTGAAGTCAACTTTGTTAGAAATTAGTATGGCCACACCTGCTTGTTTCTTAGGTCCATTTGCTTGATAAGCCTTTTCCCTGCCCTTTACTCTGAGTAGGTGCCTGTCTTTGTGGTTGAGGTGTGTTTCTTGTAGAGAGCAGAATGTTGGATCCTGTTTTCGTATCCGATCTCTTAGCCTGTGCCTTTTTATAGGTGAGTTGAGCCCATTGATATTAAGCGATATTAATGACCAGTGGTTGTTAACTCCGGTCACTTTTTAAGTAGTAGGGTTTGTGTGATTTCCTTCTTTGATTTGCGCTGGTGAAGAGTCTCTAGATGTCTGAGTTATTGTGGTCATTGTTGGATTCCTTGGTTAGTGATTTTCCTTCTATTATTTTCTGTAAGGCTGGATTTGTGGCTACGTATTGTTTAAATTTGTTTTTATCCTGGAAAATTTTGTTTTCTCCATTTATAGTGAATGAAAGTTTGGCTGGATATAGTAGTCTGGGCTTGCATCCGTGGTCTCTTAGTTTTTGGAGAACATCTATCCAGGACCTTCTGGCTTTCATGGTTTCCATAGAGAAGTCAGGTGTAAGTCTGATAGGTTTACCTTTATAAGTAACTTGGCCTTTTTCCTTTGCGGCTCTTAATATTCTTTCTTTATTCTGTATATTTGTGTTTTGATTATTATATGGCGAGGGGATGTTTTCTTTTGATCCAGCCTATTTGGTGTTCTGTATGCTTCTTGAACCTTCATAGGTACATCTGTCTTCAGGTTGGGAAAGTTTTCTTCTATAATTTTATTAAGTATATTTTCTGTACCGTTGAGCTGCACTTCTTCTCCTTCTTCTACTCCAATTATTCTTAGGTTTGGTCTTTTTATTGTGTCCCATATTTCCTGAATGTTTTGTGATGAGAGTTTGTTGGACTTGCTGTTTTCTTTGATCAGAGTGTTTATTTTCTCTATGTTATCCTCAGAATCTGAGATTCTTTCTTCTATCTCTTGTATTCTGCTGGTTATACTTGATCCTGTAGTCTCTATTCGTTTACCTAGATTTTCCATGTCCAGTCGGCCCTCTGTTTGTGTTTTCTTCTTTGCCTCCATTTTAGTTTTCAAGTCATGAACTGTTTCCTTTATCTGCTTGATTGTTTTTCCTTGGTTTCCTAGGGTATCCTTCACTGATTTACTCAATTCCTCGGACTTTCTATTATACTTCTCATCCATTTCTATAAGGGCGTTCTTTATATGCTGTTTAAGGGTGTCAATCACTTTCATGAAGTCAGTTTTTTCTACTTCTTCTTGATTAAGGTGTTCATGTCCTCCTGTTGTGGGGTCACTGGCTTCTGGTGGTTTCGTTTTGTTTTTCAGGTTGTTGGGAGAATTCCTGCATTGGCATCTGCCCATCTCTTCCTCCCAATACTCCCCTTTGGATCTTCTTTTATAGGATCAGGTCTTCTTGCCCACTGATGTATCTTCCCAGTGATGTCACTCCCCAGAGATGTTTCTCCACAATGATGTTTCACTCGGTGCCCAGTTTGAAACTCCTCGCTGCTTGGTTAGCTCGCGAACAAAGGGCCCACCCCGCTCGCTGCTATGGGAACAAAGGAGCTACCGGCCACCCCTATGTCCTCCCGGTTCAGATTCGGTCCCAGCGCCCTAGCAGGCTGGGCAGGGAGGTGCTATGCCCCAAAGGAGGGAGGGAGAGAGGGGGTGTGGGGATCTGGATGTAAGCTGAGTGGGATAGGAAGAGAGAGGGGGTTTGGGCAGTATAGCCCCTGTAGGATGGCCAGGAAGTGTGGGCGGGCTGAGGTATGATCCCAGCTGCCGCAGCACTCACTCACCACAATGATGTTTCACTCGGTGCCCAGATCGAAACTCTGCGCTGCTTGGTTAGCTCGCGAACAAAGGGCCCACCCCGCTTGCTACGGGCAGGCTATGGGAACAAAGGAGCTACCGGCCACCCCTATGTCCTCCCGGTTCAGATTCTGTCCCAGCGCCCTAGCAGGCTCCATTCTACCTTTTTTAAAAAGGAGAAAGTTCACTACCTTCCAAGTTTTGAAAACTAAACAATGTTAGAATTCAGTATGGAAACACTTTTACAAAGCATCTTGGTACTGGTGATAACAGTCTTGGATAAGGCATTATTGTACTGCAAGTCACATGATGAAATTTACCAATCAATTCCATTCAAACTCTTCATGGACCATAGATCTACTGTAGAGCTTTTAAAAAATCCCAGTTCCTTGGTTTTATATTAGTAGTTCACACTAAATTCACAAACGTCTTGACACTGCATTTCTGATATTACAAAAGTATTGTTTGTTATAAAAAGCAACTTTCTGAATCCTATTGTTTTATAGGGATCACTATTTTTGGTATGGGGAATGGATATACAAGAATATATTTTGAGTGTTTTAATTATAATTTTAAAAACATTTTCATTGAAGCATAAAAAATGTTTATCCAAAATCATGATGAAAAATCACAAACAAGCCTTTCATTTGGCTGCAAAGATTTACAATACGAAGGGAAAACATGGGAAGTGAATTGACCCGCTAGTTTCTGCACAGTTACTTTGATATGATGTTATCTGTTTTCATTTCTTTGTTGGGAAAATTTGCATATAAAAATACCTTTCAAGTATAACTATGATTGAAAAACATTTTTCATAGAAGTATATGTGATTTTTTTCAAAATCCTGAATTGAAATCCCAAACAAGCTTATTAAAAAATAATTTGCTGTTAAAAAAGCATGCTCTTTTATGCAAGCATTTTTATGATTTAAAGGCAAAATATATAATGAAGAATTTGATATGTGGCTTTCTGCACTGTTATTTGGATATAATGTTATGTATGCAACCAGGGGATAGTGCACTTTTCTAACTGTATGTAGAAATAACACCACTCAAGTGCAGTTAATCCTCTGTCTCCTCTGCCAAGTAGTGTCACCCTGACATTTAATAACAGTGTCTACTCTACTTTCTGAGAATCCCGAGAATATCATTAGGCAGATACGGCTGTCTGACCCAACCTCAGGTAATTAACAAATCTTCTTCTCCTTATTCTAGTAGGCAACAGGAATAAAATATCAAAGGTTTCAGTCTAAAATACAGAATAATTTGAAACCTGAGGGGAAAAATTCATGCTTTGCAAAGACTTAAAACAAATAACAAAATTTCAAGTTGATAAAAACTATTTTCAAGTTTCTAAACAGAAATCTAACCTTAGCTATTAATCTACAAGTATACTTATAGTTGGTAAATAATTATTTGAATATATATGGTGTGTGATTTTCATTTTAACAGACAGTATTTTATAAATAAATTGCAATTATTGGTGCTGGTGGGTAAATTCATAAAATATTCATCAACAATGTCAAAAGTTATTTATTATAGTGTTCTATTTAAATACAAGTAAATTTGAACTTACTGTTTTCAGAAACAATCAATCATTGGAAAGAAATAAAATTATTTCTAAAATGGAGGCAATATAACCCTGCTAAAGACAGCTCTTGTGACGTCTGGACACTTTGCAGTCTTAGGGTGAAAACAGTGTTCAATCTCAGAGCTCTCCGAATAGGGTTTTAATTACTTTTCATGCAGTACTGCAGCTTTATCCCTATCTTCCAGCACACACCAAAAATACAAATCAATCATGGTATTGACCAGTCTGAGAACTAATAATTCTCCAGGTACAAACTAATTCATGCACAACTCATTTCTGAAAAGGTGATCAATGCTTAAATAAGTGTAGGTGTTGCATGCCTCATTTCTTCAAATTATTGAATGATAAAATAAAAGGCAGAGAAACCTTTTTTAAAGAAACATTACAGCTGAATCACATGCTTGCTTCAGTCTTTTATTTATTTAAATTTTCATACAATATAATTTGATCATATTTTCCACTTCCTCCCACTCTTTCCATTCTTATTAATCCAATTTCATGCTCTCTGGTCTCTGTCTACCCATCTCTATCGCTATTCCTCCTTATCTGTACCCATCTCTATCTCTGTCTATCTCTATTTTTAAAAAGAACCAAAAACAAAACAATAAACAAAAATCAAAACAAACAAACAACAATAGGACAAAAAATATCAAAGCAATGATTCAACAAATAGCTACACAATGCCTGAAAATTATTTTTACATATTTCAAATTTAAATTGTTTTGGTTTGTTGAGACAGGGTTTCTCTATGCAACATTCCAGGCTGTCCTGGAACTATGTAGACAGGATAGCCTCAAACTCACCAATCTACCTGCCTCTCCTTCCTGAGTGTTGGGAATACAGGTGTGTGCCACTACCATCAGGCTAAATTTATTTTTTAAAAAAATCTAGAGTTTCTTTTGGCTATATTCCTAAGAGTAGTATTGCTGGATCCTGAGGTAGGTAGATTCCCAATTTTCTGAGAAACCAACAAACTGATGTCCAAAATGGTTGTACAAGTTTGCATTCCCACCAACAATGGATGAGTGTTCCACATCCTCTCCAGCATAAGCTATCATTAGTGTTTTTTTATTGAGAAAAGAGAGAAAAAAAAACAAATTTCCTCCTCCTCCCAGCCTCCCATTTCCCTCCCCCTCCTCCCACCCTTCTCCCCCTCCCCCCACTCCTCTCCCCCTCGCTCTCCAGTCCAAAGAGTAGTCAGATTTCCCTGCCCTGTGGTAAGTCCTAGGTCCTCCCCCCTCCGTGCATTTCTAGGAAGGTGAACATCCAAACTGGCTAGGCTCCCACAAAGCCAGCACATTACGTAGGTTCAAAACCCCGTGCCATTGTCCTTGGGTTCTCATCAGCCCTCATTGTTGGCCATGCTCAGAGAGTCCAGTTTTATCCGATGCTTTTTCAGTCACAGTCCAGCTGGCCTTGGTGAGCTCCCAATAGATCAGCTCCACTGTCTCGGGAATGCAATCTTGTGCAACCACTTTGGAAATCGGTGTTTCGGTTTCTCAGGAAATTCGGGATCAACTTACCCCTGGACCCAGCAATACCACTCTTGGGAATATACCCAAGAGATGCCCTATCACATGACAAGAGCATTTGTTCAACTATGTTCATAGCAGTATTATTTGTAATAGCCAGAACCTGGAAACAACCTAGATGCCCTTCAATGGAAGAATGGATGAAGAAAGTGTGGAATATCTACACATTAGAGTACTATGCTGCGGTAAAAAACAATGACTTCTCGAATTTTGCATGCAAATGGATGGAAATAGAAAACACTATCCTGAGTGAGGTATCCCAGAGCCAAAAAGATGAACATGGGTTGTACTCACTCATAATTGGTTTCTAGCCATAAACAAGGGTCACGGAGTCTACACTTGGTGATCCCAAAGAAGCTAAGTAAGAAGGTGAACCAAAGGAAAAGCATATAGTTGTCCTCTTGGCTATGGGAAGTAGACAAAATTGCCGGGGAGAAAATTGAGATCTTGGGGGTGGGATGGGATGGGGGTAAGGGGAGATGGGGAGAGAGGGGGGAGAGGGGGAGAATGGGGGGGAGCTTGGGAAAGGGGGAGGGTTGGGATGAAGGAAGGTTGGATGGGGGAGCACGGAAGCACGGTTCTTAGTTAAGGGAGCCACCTTAGGGTTGGCAAGAGACTTGAACCTAGAGTGGCTCCCAGATACCCAAGCCGAGGTCCCCAGTTAGTTCCTTGGGCAGCTGAGGATAGGGAACCTGAAATGACCCTATCCTAGAGCAATAATGATGAATATCTTGCATATCATCATAGAACCTTCTTCTGGTGATGGATGGAGACAGAGACAGAGACCCACACTGGAGCACTGGACTGAGCTCCCAAAGTCCCGATGAGGAGCAGAAGGAGGGAGAACATGAGCAAAGAAGTCGGGACCACGAGGGGAGCACCCACCCACTGAGACAGTATCATTAGTGTTTTTGATCTTAGCCATTCTGACAGATATAAGATGGCATCTCAGAGTTGTTTTGACTTGCATTTCCCTGATTGCTAAGGAAGTTGAACACGTCCTTAAGTATCTTTTGGCATTTGAAAGTCTTCTGTTGAGAATTCTCTGTTCAGTTTAGTACCCCATTTTTTAATTGGGTTATTTAGAATTTTACTGTCTAATTTATTGAATTCTTTATATATTTTGGAGATCAGTTGCTTGTCTGATGTGGGGTTGGTGAAGATCTTTTCCCATTCAGTAGGCTGCCTTGTTGTCTTATTGACTGTGTCCTTTGCTTTACAGAAGCTTCATTATACTACAAAAAACATTTGTTCAACTGTGTTCATACCAGCATTATTTCTAATAGCCAGAACCTGGAAACCACCTAGATGCCCCTAAACTGAAGAATGGATAAAGAAAGTGTGGCACATTTACACATTAGAGTACAACTCAGTGGAAAAAAAAAAAAACAATGACATCTTGAATTTTGCATGCAAATGGGTGGAATTAGAAAACACTATCCTGAGTGAGGTAACCCAGACCCAAAAAGATGAATATGGTATATACTCACTCATAAGTGGATACTAGGTATAAATAAAGGACATTGAGCTTATAGTTCATGATCCTAGAGAAGCTAAGGAATAAGGTGAATCCAAAGGAAAACGAATGTGAACCCACCTGGGGGTTGGAGACAGACAGGGTCACCTGAAAGAATTGCAAGCATGGGAGTGGGGGAGTGTAGAGGGAAGGATAGAGGGGGAAGAGAAAGGGAGAAGGGGAGGATTGAGGAGAACTTGAGGGAATGGGACGGTCAAAATGGAGGGAGAACAGATATGAGAGCAAGGAGAGCCATTTTGGTTTGGCAAGCAGCCTGGCTCTAGAGAAATTCCCAGGAATCCACAAGGATAGCCCCAGCTAAGACCCTAGGCAATAGTGGAGAGGGTGCCCGAACTGGCATTGCCCTGTATTCAGATTGGTGACTATCTTAAATATCACCATAGAACCTTAGTCCAGCAACAGATGGAAACGGAGACAGAGTCCCACATCAGAGCACTGGACTGAGCTCCCAAGGTCCAGTTGAAGAGTATAAGGAATGAGAATATGAGCAAAGAGGTCAAGACCATGAGGGGTTCATCCATTGAAGCAGTTTACCTGATCTAATGGGACCTCACCAACTCCAGCATAACTGGAAAGGAACAAGCATAGGACCAAGCTAGTCCCTCTGAATGTGGTTGACAGTTGTATGGCTGGGGCAGACTGAGGGGCCACTAGAAGTGGTACTGGGATCTGTTTCTGCTGCATGTACTGGCTTTTCGGGATCCTAATCTCTTTGGATCTGTCTAGATGTAGTGGGGAGGGCCTTGGACCTTTCACAGGGCAAGGTGCCTTGCCCTCTCTTAGGATTGGAGGGGGTGGGGTAGGAGGGTATGTGGAGGGAATGGGAGGAGGGGAGGGAGTGGGAATTTGGACTGGCATTTTTTAAAGAAATATCTAGAGTTGATTGTTTTCAAATTTATTTTATCTACAGTAATTATGTATCCAACTACTTTCATAATATATATAATGGTTTGGGCTTCAAGATGACCCAAATATCAGCACTGGATTTTTTAATTTTTCAATAATTATTTCTGTCTGTGTGTGTGTGTGTGTGTGTGTGTGTGTGTGTGTGTGTGTGTGTGTTAGGGCACATGTGTGGAGGTACAAGGACAATTTCATGGAGCTCATTATCTTCTTCAACTGTTATGTGAGTTCCAGGAATCAAAGTCAGGTTTCTAAACTTGTGCAGGAAGCACCTTAACCTCCTGAGCCATCCAGCTAATTCTAGGGCTGAATTTTTTAATCAGTAATTTCTGCCTCATTAATTTTTTAAATTAATACAATGTCCCTAAATATTTTTTAAAATCATGCTTGTACTCTTTTTGTACATTCTTCAAGATAATTTCATGTAAGATAATACATAATTTGACACATAAACATACTGATATGTGTTCATTTTTAAAGAGCTATTAATACCACTTTTGAAAAAAAACAAAAATGCACCTAAAATATCAAGATAAAACAGTTCAAGTAAAACAGAAATTTCTAGATAGAAAATGAGGAAAATCATTTTTAAAATGATCTATAAAAATTAAGATTAGCAGATCATAGCCTCAAAGCAATCCTGTAAAAACTAAAACAATAGAAAAGATTCTGCACTTTGAAGAAAGTAAACCTTGTGATATTTCTTTTTCACTGAGAGGAAATAGAAAATAGGTTTGACAACAGTGTTTTCCATAAGGCAATTCCTTCAGAACTCAAAACATACCTGCCAATAACTTCTGAGCTGTCAGGTGCTCAAAATATGTATGGCGTTTAACAGATAACACTTTTAACACTCTGGACAATCCTTTGGAGTAGAAGGACTAAATTTAAATGGTTAACTTCAATTCCATATATACTCTGACTTTTAAAATCTTTCAGGAAAGGTACTGCACGCAGTAAAAGCTAGTTCATTTAAAAACCAAGCTATAAAACAGGTGGTGGTGGCGCATGCCTTTAATCCCAGCACTCAGAAGGCAGAGGCAGGCAGATCTCTGTGAGTTCGAGGCCAGCTTGATCTACAAGAGCTAGTTCCAGGGAAGCCTAGGACTGTCACACAGAGAAATTCCGTGTAAAAAAAAAAACAACAAAAACTAAAAAATACCAAATTACATTTATTAACCAGACACCGAGTCTTTGCTTTCAGCATAAAACATTTCAATCTAAACCAAACCAATTCCTACCACTATACCCTGAAATTTCTTACTCACAGCAAATCTTTTTCAAATTTAGATTAACCTAAAGTCATTAAATTAATCCTTCCTCACCTTTCTAAACTTCTGGAATGTATATATCATTTTTAAAAATCATTTTATTTTCTATAACACAAAATGAGATTTTCCTTTTCAATCCTAACACAACATTTGGATGTTAATACTCTTTAGCTTACTCCACTGCCATTCCACTTGAATTTTTTACTGTTAAAATGAGTACTCATCATCACTACCTAAATGTCAGTGATGATTTAGAAAAACAGCCTCCTCTGTGTGGCTTACAAAATAGGAAATAAAATCTTGTTTATGTTATGACAGGAATTTCGTCTATATAAGAATATTTGATGGTAAAAATCACAGACATGGTATGTCATCTAACTAATTACCACCAGAGGTCTATTGTGCTCTGACACACTAATTTGTTAGAAAAATGTTGGCTTAGGGAGCCCAATGCCAAATTTACACAATGTTCATTATGCAGTGGAGGATCCATATTTATTCTCCCCATTCTAGGCAAAGTAGTCAGGGTGTAGCAATTCAGTCTGTATGTGGAGCCCATATGTTTTATTATAAATCACACTTGTAGTAATGGGAGATTCTATTACAGAATCATCCTCCCATACCTAGAAGACTGACAGTAGGAAATGAGACCAAATCACTATAAGAAATTATATGTATCAGAGACTTCTTCAGATGCTTATGCTATGATCACTGAGAAATGGGACATTTCAGGGGTCAGAAAGAAAGGATAATTGTATAAAACTATGAAGAGTGGTTCAGTGATCTTGATGGTCTTGGTAAAGCTAGTGGTAAAGACAGCAGACATGACAAATAAGAGACCAATTAATACTCTGCCTGTTCCAAGTAAAAGAAACATCCTATCACTCCAAAATACCAGCGCGCTTGATCCATGACAGTTCAATAAGAGGACTTAGACCTGCCTGAGAAATACAGAACCATTTTAGCAATCAGAAAAGTGCCCAGTTGTGCTCTACCTGTCCATTTTAGAGGTCCTCAACTCTCAAGTTCTCTACTTTCCCATTCCTCCCCATAAGACCCTAAGAAACTTCTTCCATACCAAGCGATGTTTCTGCAAATGATCGTCAGACTATTTGTGATTTTATGTGAGAAGCTTCTGGTTGGATGAGGTTCACTTATCTGCCATGACTGGAAAGACAACTCCCTCTGGAAGATTTATCTCAGTTTTCAACTAAGGAATTTATGTGTGATTATGACAGCAAAAATGCAACATAGCTTTCTTTGTTTATCAAAAAAAAAAAAGATTTCTCTGTAGCCTTGAAGCCTGTTCTGGAATTAGCTCTTGTTCGAGGCTGGCCTCGAACTCACAGAGATCTGCCTGCCTCTGCCTCCCGAGTGCTGGAATTAAAGGCGTGCACCACCACCACCCAGCAACTTTTAATGATGGGGTAAACCATATTCTCATAATCAGTACACTTAATTCTAATACAAATCTTGTCAATAATGGCCTAAACCAGGGTTCCATTCTTATCTAAATATCTAGGGTGACTTTTAGAGAAATCAACATATTACTTGAAAGTACTAAGAAGTCTCCAAATACCAAATTAAGAAGCTTCTCATTCATATGCATTTCTTCAAATACAGATAGCACAGCCTCAGAATCTGCAGCAGTAATCAAACTGCCAAGAAAAGATTATGGAGCAATGACACATCTTGAAACTTGAAGGATTTCACCTACCAGCCCCAGAAAGAATGGCCTGCTCCAAATGCATTCCACGTTATTCCAACTACAGCATTCAACATAATGATGCCTGTATTCTCAAAAAAAAGAGGATGATTGGCCATAAAATATCCTGGGTCAAGGACTGTTGATGGAAGTAAGTATAGGAAAAACATATCCCTTCCATTTCTGATGGGTATTTTCTATTTACAATGCAAATTACTCCTCCTACAATGAGACCTACAAATATCAAGAGGCAGATTTCAGGTACAATGGTAGCCATATTATTACTGAGATGAAATCTTGGAAAGAAGGAAAAAATATAGCCTCTTTATCATCAGTCATCTCTATATGTCATCCTTTGTGTCAAGCTTCATGACTTCAGGAAGACGGCTTCTCAATCATTTTATATTTTCCATTTTTATAATGACTTAAAGATGTGAAGGCATGGGCAGAGATATTTGTCTCTATAATAGAAAAAGTATTTACTAATAGAATAAAAGTATTTACAGTTAATAAGATTATTCATGTGCCCACTGAATCATTTTCAAAAATGTGCATATATTTTAAAGTAAAAACAATGAATTTATCACATGAAAATATTCTTTGTTTTTTCTCATAATCACAGTGATACACACTTAGAAGTCTCAAAAGTACATAACAGTCCAAATATCTATTTTGAGTAATAAGACATGAAAATACCTTTAGTAATAATAATTATTTTCTCACTAATAAAGAATTATATA
The DNA here is from genome assembly GCF_018167655.1 of Microtus oregoni. Lineage (NCBI taxonomy): Eukaryota > Metazoa > Chordata > Mammalia > Rodentia > Cricetidae > Microtus > Microtus oregoni. Next base: position 551,832 of record NW_024544825.1, read on the forward strand.
ACTACTTATGAAGGAATAGACACCAAGGAGGCAAAATATTTCATTCTGGTTACAGGTACACAGCAAATGTTACTGAAGCAACATAGACAAGGAAGGAATCTCAGGATCAGTAAAGATGAATCAGTTGTCAAGGGTAACTGTTGCCAAGCCTGACTACCTGGGTTAAAACCCAGAGTTCCACGTGATGGAAGAGAGAATTAGTTCCCACAAGTTATACTCTGATGTTCACACATGCTGTGGTATACACAACACTCCCAGTAAATAATAAACGTGAATATTGCATTCCTAATCATAAAGTGTTTTTTTTTTACAAGCACATGAGTGAATCTCTTTTTATCTTCTGTGGGAAATCCGGTTGCCTCTAAGAGCTCACCTGACAGAAGTTCTCTGTTTTATCTCATAGTCTTTCACCTTTGCCTTGTATTCTATGCCACACTATGTATTAGCTTGCATTAAACCCACAGATAATAATGCTCATTATCACAAACTCTCTCTTCTACCATTTGACCTTAAAGGTCATCAAGATAATTATCCCCTTTCTTGTTACTTATTCCTGACCAGCACACTACTGAAACCCTTTTCAATAATGGCAGTTATTTCTCATGAATTGAAGCTGACGTTCATATTCATCTCTTAGCAAAATGCTGGCATGTGAAAGAGCTAAACAGACATCTATCAAACAAATAACAAATGCAGTTTTAGAAAGAAATCCCAGCTGCTTCCTAAATGATATTCCATTTCTCAGTGTTTGAAAGAAATATTTTCACATGCATCCTCCCATTTAATTTTCTCAGCACACCCATAGAAGCCATATTCTGATATTCTCATATTTAGATTATAGAAATGGAGAAAGAAGCATTTAACCCATTGAATACATGTTTCTGGATAATCTGCCATGCGCTAGGCACTGATTCTTAAATAGGTAAAAATGCCAAAAGTAATCTACATTTGTTTCCACCACAGCCCACCACTTCCTTCTTAATCCTTCACAGAAATATTTCTTTCTTCTGGATATTACAATATCCAAAATGATTACAATCTTTTACAACTTCTTCATAATGAAAATAAATAATCAGTCCCATAGCTCAGTGGCCTAACATAGTATTTCACGTATAAAATGTGCTCAGGAGGTATTTTGAATAAATGAATGAGTTAGTGAATGATAACAGATTGTTTCACATTTTTAAATTTTTGAAATGTACATTCTCTTTCTAAGATTATGATATCTCAGTTCCATGTAACTTCTTTTTTTTCTTTTTTTTTTTTTTGGTTTTTCGAGGCAGGGTTTCTATGTGGTTTTGGAGCCTGTCCTGGAACTAGCTCTTGTAGACCAGGCTGGTCTCGAACTCACAGAGATCCGCCTGCCTCTGCCTCGGAATCCTGCAGCTCCACAAAGGTATAATTGATAAATAAAATGTGCATTTCAAATTGCATGGTTGGATGGCTATTCTTTGTATACATTATAAAATGAACATAAATACATATAAAATAATATTACACTGACAAAGCTAGTGTATTTTGCTGACAATTGAATGTAATACTATATCTTAGTATTTGTCATGACTTTCCTTAAAGCTGGTACTTATATTGTCTCTTTTCTATAAAGACCTTATATTTTTAGCTTCGAAAAGTAAAGCATACCAAGATGAGCATGGCAGATGATGACTGTAACCACAGCATAGGAAGAATACAATGAGTTTCGTCAAGCTTAGGTTACTGGATGAGTTCCAGACCAATTCGTTCTATGTAGTGAGACCTTTTCTCCCAAAAGGAGAGAGATAAAATTAAAATAAAGTGACTCCACAAGAATAGGCTCCATTTTTCATAATATTGCAAAATTACAAAGTAAACATGCAGAAACATTTCCCTGGGAACATCGTTATTCTCAATAAAAGTTGGTTTTACTTTTCTGGCATTGGACAAACACAGAAGTAGAGGGAAGAAGAATGAAACAAATAGAGAAACTAAGGAAATGAAGGAACAAAATGAGTAACATAATTGGCTAGTCACAGAAAACACGGGTAATTATAATGTGGAGCCTTAATTTTATTGCATAAATCAATGGCCCATTTTTCTTGGCTACCTAAACACCATCCAAACTAACATTTAATGATAAATCAATTACACATTTTTAGTAAACCAAAAAAATCTATAGACAGAGGTTCATCAATTCATGCTTTTACAATTCTGTTTGTTTGTTGAGGGAGAGAGGCACTGCATGTCAAAACTATAAACAACTCGGGTTTTAAGTGCTGGCACAATAGTTGCCACAGTGCCCAGCTTGTACACATGGTTTTTCTTTTCCAGTGAGCAGTATTTTTGGAGGGGAGGAGAAGGAGATGAAAGGGCCTCATGTAGCGTAGGCTCCAAACTCACTATGTATGTGTGGCACTGAAGTGCTGATGCTCTTGCCTCTACCCCCACAAGGGCTACGTTTACAGGCATGAACTATTAAGACAGCCAACTAGTTTTCTTTAAAGTAAGTCTACTTTTTGAAAGTGGGACATCATTTGAAAACCTGAGAATGTAAAGTTTAATTTTCTTGTAATCATCCCTGTCTGCAGTTCCATTTATCCTCCTCCTTCACCTATTATTTAGATAGTCACTTCACTTGGAGAACAAAGACCACTAATTTGACATTAAATGCTATTCTCAGTAATTATTTTCTGAGTTTTCACTAGACTGAACTCTGGAATAATTACATTAAATGTGTAATATTCAATATTGATGAACCTTATTATCTAGACCTAGTCTTTTATGTCAGAATTACACAGTATTATCATTTTAGGATCTAAAGGGAATCATTACACAATCATAAAAACACTTTTCCATTACATTGTTCCATTGATGTATATATTGCAATTAATAACATGTGGAATGTATCCAGTTTGATGAATCATTGATAATTTACATATGTATTTGTAACCATCATCTAAGATAGACCCATCCAAAGCTAGAGATAAAAAGAGTCATTGTACTAGCAATATAGAGCTGTAAACAGGGATCACTGAGGACTCCAGAAATGAATTAATAATGCACCTGCATCCTAAATGAGCAGCATGAACAGATACTAGAATCTCATTTGGGAGACTACGCAAATTTGGATGGAAAAGGGGCAATGGCAGCATACAACTGACAAATTATAAATATCTGCAGCAATCAGGGAAATGCAAATCAAACCTGTATATTCAGAATCATCACACCAATTAGATTGCCTATCATCAAAATTACATATAACCAATTTTTGATAGGATACAAGAGACTGAAGAACACTTACATAACTTTAGTAAGAACATAAATTAATCTCGTCAGTGTAGAAAATCTATAAACCCCTCAAGAACCAGCAAAATGGCTCAGTGGACCAATCCCGATCATCTAAATTTGATACTTGACCCACATGGTGGAAAGAAAAGAAGGCACTCCCACAAACTGCTCTCTGATCCCCACATGCACACTGTGGCATGCACGTATGGGCAAATACACACATACATATTAGTTAATAATGTAAAAATAGCAAATATATAAAGCACCTTCAAACTCCATAAAATAAATACAATGAAGGCAATCTGGAAGCAGAAATGAGATCAGTGGTAAGGAAAGTAGGAGGATAGCAAAGGACAGTGGAGAGTGGACACACCCAACTCTGTGATATGCATGTAGAGATCACTATTGAACCAATCACTTTGCATGACAAATATTTGTCAATGGTAAAAAGTAAGCAAAAAGCAGAATTAAAAAATGATAAAACTATACCACTACTGAGTATATGTGTGGGGCTATCAAAGTCAGCTTGCAATAGAGATATCTGCACATAAATGCTTATCACAGCACTATTTATCATATCCAAATTATGGAATGAACCTATGTACTTATCATCAGAAAATATATATGTGTATGTATAGATGTATATTCACACATCTATGTATCCTTAGAAAACCATAAAATATGTAAAAAGGAAATAGGAATGATATAATTTCTTATATATAAGAAAATGTCAAATATATTTAATGAAATTTGATACAACTATTAATAATGTAATTATTTCATTTGCCAGAAAAATAATGAAACTAGAGACAGATCACTGTTTCACTGTGTCAAGCCAAATACACCAGCCTCACAAAGAGAAGTAACACATGCTTTCTTTCATATGTGAAATTTAGGAGAAAAATGAGTATATTAAAATGGAACTATTAAGGAAGTGAATGACAAGCAAGGAGTTAAGGAGGCAGCATTCTAGAGGTCAATAAAAGGATGCATATGATCAAATTACTTTATATGCACACATGAAAATTTCACAATAATCTCACTACATTGTACAGTTCATAGATCACAATTATAAAAACAAGAAAGAAGAAGCTAATTATGTTAGGCTTTCATCTCTGAGACAAAATGTCTCATATAAACAACTTAAGGGTGGAGAGATACTCTTGATCTCACAGCTTCAGAAATTTCAGTCCATGGCCATTGGGTACCATACACTTGGGCATAACATCATGCTGGTAGAAGTATGTGACAGAGCCATTTCTTCACCCCATAGTGTTCAGAAACAATGGAACCACCAGGACAATATATATTTTCCAAATACCTTACCATTCTAACTAGGTACCATATTCTGCTTTTTTCCTAGTTCTAAATAACATCATTATATTTTAGGAATCCAAAAAAAGGAATTACTTCATTGATTAGGTCAAAATGCTCAGGACCAACGTTCTTTTCCAAAGTCCATCAGCTAGCAACCAAATTTCCACTACATAAACCTGTAAGTACTTCATATTCAAATTATAAGACTGCTATTCCCACAGAGGGGCATAGACACTTCCTACTAGCAAAAGAGGTAAGACCACATTTAAAACGTTAAAACTAGTGTATGGCTGGCCACAGTGAAACTTATTTGTGAGAAAGAGACAGCCCCAAACAGACTAAGTAACTGGAAGTGTTCAGCCAAGTAGCTGAGTATCTTAATGATCTCTCCTCCAGCCTTAGAAAGAGTAGGAAGTATTATCCTCCCACTGGGAATCAGACCGCAAAAGCTGGCCAGAAATTTTTCTTGGAATGGAAAGTTAAGCCCACACTGGAAGGCCCCAAGCGTAGCCCAAACATAATGAAAACACCAAAAAATGTCTCAACATACAGGACAGAAATCACAGAAGGAGCCTCTAAGCCTGCCTTATCATTAATAAAAGATCTCATTATAGATGAAACAGACTCACAGTTCTGTTTCTGTTTTGTTTTACTTTGAGACAATGTCACACTTTATAACTCAAGTTCCCATTAAAAAATGGACAGAGAAAACGTGATGTCTCTGTGTGTGTACGTACATGTGTATGTGTAATGTTCAGTCATAAAAATAAGAAAATTTACAGAACTTGATTTCATAGTGTTAATTAAAGTACAGTCACAGGAAAAATATTGCATAGTTTCTCCTACATGTGGAATTAGAAGAAAGATCTAAAACTAAGAGAAATCTTAGGGAAGTAGATGGTGATGGAGAGAATGGAGAGAGAGAGAATAAAGAATTATAACATGGAGCATGAGTATTGTCAAACTACATTGAAACATACATGAAAATGTCACAATAGAGCTATCTTTCCAACCTCTCCTAGAGAGTTTGTTTGTGTGTTTGTTTGTTTGTTTTTGGTTCTTTGGGGTTTTTTGAGTCAGAGTTTCTCTGTATATCCTGGAACTCACTCTGTAGACCAGGCTGGCCTCAAACTCATAAAGGTTCACCTGCCTCTGCCTCTTGAATGTTGGCATTAAAGGCATGCACCATTACTTCTGGCTTGAGAGTTTTTAAATAGTTGTTTTAATGAAACAACAATCTCAAAAAAAGACTAGTTACAATAACATAGAAGCATAATAAAAACACTGGGAACAATTTGAAAAACATTTGAAAATCTTGAGTTGAAAAATATGCTCAATAGATTTTAAAATGTGATAGAAGGTAATAGCAGGAGGGAAACAGAAGGAAGAAAAGCAGAAGGAAATCTAGTTAGCTTAAAGGGAACGCTGTTTGAAAATACAGTGGCAGAAGAGAAAAGAATAAAACAACAAAAGTGTTCTAAACTGTGAGGACAATATAAAAAGAGCAGATATTCAGGTTAGGGGTTTCGAGAGGGCCTGAGAACATCAATGGGATAATGCTTATTTATTTATCAATTAAAAAATTGCAAAACATGTCATCAAATACAGAAAGTTGAAGAGATTTAAGTCTGTTTTAACTCAACAAAACCTACCACAGTGAAAAGTACAATTAAGCTTTCAAAGATGAAAGATAAACAAAAGATTCACTGGTGTAAAAGAAACAGGGCTGAGGAAATGACTCAGCGGTGAATTGAAGGACTTGGATTTGTTTTAATTAAATTCCATTTAATGTGTTTGAGGGTTTTGTCTGCATGTATGTTTGTGCACTACATTGCTGGTGCCTGGGAAGGTCAGAAAAGGGTGTCAGGTCCTTTGGAACTTGAGTTACAGACAGTTGTAAGTTGTATGACAAGGATGCTGGAAACCAAATTCAGGTTCTCTGGGAGAGCAGCCAGTGCCCTTAACCACAGAGCTAGCTATCCTGCCCCAGTACATCAGTTTTCAACTCATGTAAAAAGAAATGTGCACCCGTAAGTCCAGTGTGAAAAAGGGAGAAAGATAAGAATCTCTTAGACTTTCCGGTTAATGAGTCTAGCAAATAAGTGAGCTCCAGATTCAGTAATAGACTCTGTCTCAAAATAAGCAAATAAATACAATGGAGATGTGAATGAGGAAGACAACTGACATTTACATCTGCTTTCCTTATGGACATGTCAGCATACATGTGTGAGCATGTGTGCAACATGCTATAGCTGCATGCATGTGTGTGCGCACACACACAAAAAGAAAAGAAGCAATTAACAAATTGCCATGTCCCATTCAGACAGAAAATAAATGTCAGTTTAATTACTAGAAGAAAAAAACCTCATCAGCACTACAGAACATTGCATCCAACTGCTTCTGAATATACATTTTTGTCATTAGCACTTAGTATATAATTAACCACAAAATATAAGCCAAATTTTATTTTAAATCATATCAAATATCTTTGTAACCACGATGTAATAAAATATCAATAAATGATATGTTTTGAAACTATACAAGTGCATAGAAAATCAAAAAGCATGAACCCTAGAAACCAATTAGTAAAGGACTAAATAAAGAAAAATATTCTTTTTCTTAAACTGCAAAATGAACATACAATATAGTATATCAAAACAAAAGATATAGAGAAAAGTTGTATTAAGGGGGGAAGTTTATAGCAATTACTGCTTACAACAGAAAAATGGAATGGTCTCTCTGTGAGTTCAAGGCCATTCTGGGCTACCCAAAATTAACCCAGTCTAAAAGAGAAACAGAGCCAGGTGGTTGTGGCTCACCACCTTCTTCAATCCTAGTACTTGAGAATCACACACCTTTAATCCCAACACTAGGGAGGTGAAGACAGGAAAAGATATGCCTGGGCACAGAGAGGAATATGAGATGGGAGGAGACAGGAGCTCAAGGCATTCAGTCTGAAGATTCATAGTGACAGGATCGCTCCTTTGCTCTGAGGATTCAGTAGAGGTAAGAACCAGTGGCTGGCTGCTCTGCTTCTCTGACCTTTCAGCATTAACCCCTGTATCGGACTCTGAGATTTCATTATTAAGACCAATTTGAATTCACATTACCTATACCCCATAAAAATTTAATCATGAAGAAATCCAAAATCTCATCAGAATAGTAAGTAATGAAATTGAATTAGTACTAAAAACGTGTACCATCGAAGAAAACCTCGTGGTCAGACTGCTTTACCACTGACTTCAGGCATTTGCAGAACAAAGACTAACAGGCCTTAGAATATCTCAAAAAAGTAGAAAGTAACAGAGTACTCAAAACACATTCTACAACGCAACCATGGTCAGTCCTGACATGAAAAACATAGCTAATATGCCATTAGATTTAGTTTATTATTATTTTATTAAGTTTTGCATCTAGCTTCATTAAGAATATTAATCTTAAGGAGTTTCTCCCAAAGGGTGGAATGGGTCACCTTGAAGGAAATTGCCATACAACACACACCCTCACATTTTCCCTTGCTAAGTTCATTCTTCAACACAGAAACTTGACTGGTCTTGAACTCACAGAAGTCTGTCAATCTCTTCCTCCTCAATACTGGAATTAAATATACGTGCCGCCATGTCTGGCACAGTATATTTTCATGCATATACTTAATGTATTTCAATCATGCTTTGTCCTTGTTACATTTCCTTGTTCCCTACACACCCACATGAGTCTCAGTACTCATCTTAGCTAGTAGCCTTTCTATTTGTTTGTTCTACTTATTTGCTTATTTTGGTGATCCAGTAAGTTTCACAAGGATTGCTTACATAAGCACAGGAAAGGGTTTTCTTCCGTGGGAACAGCAACAATTTTCCCGTGGCTACCCGACTTCTGATGTGTATACACCCTCAAGGTGAGGTGGAAGTCCATGAGCCCCACTTCTTCCGTGACAGGATATTGATGGACTCCATAGTGCAGAAATCCCATGCAGGTAATCACAGCTGCTTGAGGTCTAGAGTGCAGCAGGCATGTCTTGAGTGGAAGGCAGTACTCCAGACATGCCCTTTCCTCCAGTTCTTGGGTTATTTCCCCACTTACTTCAGCAATGCTCCCCTAGCATTGGAGATATAAATGTCCTGATCATGTATCAATAATCACCAATTTTCCATCACTAGGAGTAGGTACAAGTTTCTGTTCCTCTCACCGTTCACTGCACAAAGAACCTTCTCCGACCAGAGTGACAGCAACACTAATATCTGGTCACAAACACAGTTGTTTAGAATGCAATTTGCCAGTCAGATCATGTCCGTTTGCAAAACAACATCAGCCGCTTCTTCAGTGGGGCCTTTTCATTCACAGGTTTACGTTTCCAGGTATGAATTCTCTGCTGTGGCCTGGAGCCCAAATCCAAACAAAAAAACAGTTGGTTACAACTATAACAGACTTGACACTATTGCACCACTGGGGTGTGTCATCCCAGGTCAGTCATTAGTATTACATACAAGGCCCCCAGCTGAGTAAGACTTCTCAGAACAATTCTTCTCCAGCAGCTTACACACCTTTTGACCCTGTGAGGGCTAACCAGTAAGAAGATAGCTTCCAGCCTAGTTCCGGCTTGACTTCTCCATGTCCTGTTGCTACTAGGGGCAGCTTTATCCACTCACATGGAGTAACTGCATATTAACTATTTTTTAATTTAATGTTTAATTATCTAACCAAGTACCAACTTTCCTTACAGTTTTTTTTTAATGCATTGTTAATTTTGGTTGACCTTTTCCTTCACCCTCTGCTCCGACCAATTTCCTGAGTTTCCCTTACCACTTTAACTTTTCCACACCAAATAATGTCCCTTTCCACTTCCAATATTACTTGTTTTCTACTACTACCCTCCCCCTTAAGAAATCATTTCCCCTCTCATGTGCCCTTTTTTAGTTTCAATATCTCTAGACATATTTACTCCTACATAAATGCACTTATATAAAAAATTAGAAGCTAGAGTACATATATGAAGTAAGGCATGCAGTATGTATATGTCTGAAGCCGAGTTCCATCACTTAATATATTTTCTAGTCTCATCCATTTCCTTCAAATTTCCTGCTTTCACTTTTAAGGATAAATAAAAATTTACTGACTGTGTGTATACTATTACCAGTGTCCCTTCCTCTGTTGGTAGATATGTAGGGGGATTTCCATCCATTTCCTTGTCATTATTGACAGAGCAATACTAAACAGGGTTTTATATCTTTGTAAGTGCTTGGGCATAGGACCATCCGTGGACATATAGGCTGCCAATCAGGGGCCACATCCTTGAAAAAAAAAGACTCCCTTCCCCCCAACAGCCATCAACTGCCAACAACTCCTCATCTAGGGGTGTCTTCTTCTTAAGCCCCTCCCCCACCCATCTTGGTATTATGTCTGACTTGATCTCATGCAGGTCTTGAACAAGCAACCATAGACACTGTGATTTCATAAGTGAAAGCCCATGTCATGTTCAGAAGACACTGACATATAGTGGTCCTCTCTAAGCTTTACAGTTTTTCTGCTCCCTCTTTCTCCATAGTTCCTGAGCATTATCGGTAAAGGGAGATATAAATATCTCATTTAGGGCTGAGTACTTCACACTCACTTATTCTATGCACTTTGACCAGTTGTGAGCCTCTCTATTAACTGCCTTGCTCTACTAAATTTTCCACTGTCATCTTGTAGTACTAGAAGGTAGTAGCATAGTTGTAACATGGGCCTATTAGAAGGAAATTAATCAATTGGAGGTGTACCCCTAAAGGGAAAATTGGGACACTGGATGCTTCCTATTCTCATTTTTCCATCCACCACAAAGTGAGTAGCTTTCTTTCGACACACACTCTCTTCCATGAACTCTCTCACCAAATGCCCAAAGCAAAAGACATAAGCACCCATGAGTTAAAATAGCTCAAACTGAGACAGACTAGAAACCTTTTATCTGTTTAATATGTTTTTCATGGATTTTGCCATAGCAACTAATATTGAAGGCAAACTCAAATAGTTTTAAACATTTCTAGCATCAAATAAAATTCATATGAAATGAGCAAGCATGGAATGCTGCATAAATGTTCTTTTTACCTTTTGAGAGTTCTTGCACACTTTGCAAACATCTGTAAAAGAAGAGAAGAGAAAATGCCAACTGATCTTATTTAATTTTAGAAGAGTGACAATTAGATCTGGTTAGATTAGATTTTATTTCATAATTTTAACTGTAACAAATGAAGGGTTTCCTCAAAGAGGAAAGCAATAGACAGACTGTATCAAAGACTTTTGATGATGGACAAACAACCATCTTTCCATCACTACTAGAAGAGAATGGGACTCACAACCAAATTCAACAATCAAGAAGAAAGACTGCCCTACAAGTGGGCTAAGAAACAAAGGGAAAAGTCTATTATTTCAGGCTCTATTTTGAGCAGGAAATGAAGGGATTTTGCTATCAACCAATGTTTACTTTCTATTTTCTGCATGGTTTACTTGTTAAAATACAAAAGAATACATTAATTTCATGCATAGAAAAGAGATTGAAAATCTTCCCTGGCTTTTAACTAAAAACACTTTAAAGGGAAAATAATAAATCAGAGTGTAGTATCTCAATCTATAGCTCCATTCACCAAGTTGCATATTTCTTTGTCTTTAATTTCCTTAATAGCACCCCACAAACCGAAGAGTCCTACTGTTTAAAAGCATCTGCTTTAGAGTAAAAAATGGATTCAAATTTTTGATCTGCTCTTTCCCAAATCACCAACCGTGAAAATGTCATTTCAAATCAATGGTCCTCAGTTTGATATGCAATAAATAGTATGACAGTACTAATGTTTTAAATGGTTAAATGAAATGGCACAATGTAAATGCTCAATATATGGTATCTGTTATGGAATAATTGAAATATTTGTGTCTTCTCAACTCATGTATCCAAAAAGTCCTTGACATTATGAAAAACAGAAACCATGTTTGCATTATCAACATGAGACAATTTAGGGAAAATAAGTCACATATTGATCTTTATAGAAAGTTCTTTGAATTTTTCCCCTTGTCTAAATTAGAAGGCAACATGTAGTGGTCAACTTGGTTAACTGGAAAAGATAATAGATTACAGGCTAGCTTCAGTTACCTTTTCTTTGAGGATAAAGTCACAAGTTCCATTTTTGTCCACTGGGTGACACTAGTAGGTAAAAGAGTCTTACAATTTTACCAAAATTTTACAAATTGTAGTGTGTATACAGATTGTTTTCTGAGTTTCAACCAATTTTCAAAGCAAATTGAAAAGTTTCTGCACTTTGATGAGCCTCTCTGCCAACATAATAATCTGAATCAGACCAAATCAAATCGAATTAGAAACATCCAGGTTTAATGGATACCAATGCTTTTCAAATGTTTTTCCATCCCCCAGACAGGAGTCAAGGAAGGAAAACAGTAAAAACCACGTGTTTGTTCTCTGGGAGGCAGTTTAAATATCAATTGGAAGTGGTCTTGAGTATCTCTGAGAAGAGGTCATCATTTGGCCGGCTTTCTCGGGGATGGAGTCTGGACTGAGGGGAGGGTTTTGGGATGGAACTTCCACCCAAACATACCAGACTCTTTGGGTATATAGATACCCAGGGGTTGCGTTGTGGCTTACCCCAAACATCCAAGACTCTTTAGGTATGGGTCTCCAGACCAGCTCATGTCTGGCTACTTCTGCCATCATGGGATGACATGTGGGAGGGGAGAGTTGGGAGCTGGTGGGCTCACACTCAGTGGCAGGTATGGGTGGCAAGGTATCATGTTAACTGCCATCCTGGAGACCTCAGGCATCTGTTCCTTGAAGAAGATGAGAATCCAGGTTGCTAGGAGAAAAAAATAGATTGTTATTATCGGCCCTACGAACGGGGCTAGCCATGGGAAGGGTTGATTAACTTCCACAAAGAATGGGATAGAGAAGTGCTCTGGTTATACAGGGGAGGCAAGGGTGAATGAATGAGGTGAGAGAAGATATGCGCTTTAACACCAGATTTCAGTTGCTAGATAGGTGCCCATTTGAGCCTGGAGAGGTGGTACCAATGGTGAATTCCCAGGAGCTGGTACAGGTGCAGGCATTTTCCAGGCCCAGACAACAGGAGTGATCTGTAAAATATGCTTGAAAATAGTTGGGGTCAAAATAGGCTCAAGACTGTTAGTTTTTACCAGACCAGATTTTTTTAAATTGTTTTTATTGTGCTATATATTTTTCTCCACTCCCCTCCCTTCCTCTCCCCTCCCTTTCTACCCTCTCCCATGGTCCCCATGCTCCCAATTTATTCAGGAGGTCTAATCTACCCATGTGGATTAGATCCACATGTATTTCTCTTAGGGTCCTCTTTGTTGTATAGGTTCTGTGGGATTGTGACTTGTAGGCTAGTTTTTCTTTGCTTTATATCTAAAAGCCACTTATGAGTGAATACATATGGTATTTGTCTTTCTGGGTTCAGGTTACCTCACTCAATATGATGTTTTCTAAATTCATACATTTGCCTACAAATTTCAAGATGTCATTATTGTTTTCTTTTTTGTAGTACTCTATTGTGTAAAGGTACCACATTTGTAACATGAGCAGGGGCCAGGCTTGCTTGTTTGTGTTTTCTGTCCTCCCCAGTACACCACGACTGTTTAGTTCCAAAGAAAATCACACAAAGATCTCTATAAGTTATAAAGCTGATTGGCCCATTAGCCCTAGCCTCTCACTGGCTAACTCCCACGTCTTGATTAACCCATTTTTCTGATCTATGTTAGCCATGTGGCTCAGTACCTTTTTTCAGTGGGGCAGATGACATCCTGCTGCTTCAGTGGTCTGGGCAGGAGTGGGAGGAATCAACTTCCTCCTTCCCAGAATTCTCCTGTTCTCATTACATCATTTCTACGTTCTGTCTGGTTTTCCTGCCTATATTTCCTGCCTGGCCAATCAGTGTTTATTTATAACATGATTGACAGATTACAGACAATTCTCCAGCACACATTTTCCTTATCCATTCTTCCGTAGAAGGGCATTTAGGTTGTTTCCAGTTTCTGGCAATGACAAATAATGCTACTGATGGAGGAAGGTCATTGGTTAAATAAACTGCCTTGGCCCTGATAGGACAGAAAATTAGGTAGGTGGAGTAAACAGAACAGAATGCTGGGAGGAAGAGGAACTGAGCTTAGACACCATTTCCTCTCCTCTCTGAGGCAGATGCGATGAAGCAAGCTGCCAGGTCAGACATGCTGAATCTTTCCTGGTAAGACTGATGCTACACAGATTATTAGAGGTGGGTTGATCGGGATATGAGGATTAGCCAGTAAGGGCTAGAGCTAATGGGCCAAGCAGTGTTTAAAAGAATACAGTTTGTGTGTTGTTATTTTAGGACATAAGCTAGCCAGGTGGCCAGGAGCTGGGTGGCAGAAACGCAGCCTGCAGCTCCTTCAACAATGCCGCCATGAACACAGTTGAACACATGTCCTTGTGGTATGATTGAGCATCTTTTGGGTATATACACAAAAGTGTTATTGCTGGATCTTGAGGTAGGTTGTTTCCTAATTTTCTGAAAAATCACCATACTGATTTCCAAAGTGGCTGTACCAGTTTGTACTCCCACAAACAATGCAGGATTGTTCCCTTTACCCCGCAACCTCTCCAGCATAAGTTGTCATCAGTGTTTTTGATCTTGGCCATTCTTACTGGTATAAGATGGAATCTCAGAGTTGTTTTGATGTGCATTTCTCTGTTGGCTAAAGATGTTGAACATTTCCTTAAGTGTCTTTCAGATGTTTTAGATTCATCTGTTAAGAGTTCTCTGTTTAGGTCTGTACCCTATTTTTTATTGAATTATTTGTTCTTTTGATGACTAATTTCTTGAGTTCTTTGTATATTTTGGAGATGAGTTCTTTGTCCAATGTAGGGTTGATGAAGATCTTTTCCCATTCTGTAGGCTGCCGTTTTGTTTTGTTGACTATGTCCTTTGTTTTACAGAAGCTTTTCAGTTTCCAGAGGTCCCATTTATTAATTGTTTCTCTCAGTGTCTGTGTTACTGTGGTTATATTTAGGAAGCCATCTCCTGTGCTAATGTGTTCAAGTGTTCTTCCCACTTTCTCTTTTATGAGGTTTAGTGTGGTTGGTTTTAGACCAGATTTTTATATACGTCAACAGAAATTTTCCCAGGAACCTGCAGATATCTGTAAGACAGCTGGAACAATTTACATCTTGGTGTCATAGCAAAAGGCTTATATAGCAAAAACCTTTAGGTTAAAAGGCATGAACATTTTAGAAGACAATTATCTGAGCCCTGTTTATCCTGGACTATGAAGCTTGTGAAAGAGGCACACATGTCTGTGCTTTCAGCAGGAAACTTAACTAATATAGTAATGAGTCACCAGTACATAAGTCATCAAATGCCATCAGATGGATCTGAGAGGGATAAATAAATGAGCAGAAGTGAGACAGCTTTTTCCAACAACCCAGGCAATCCCAAGTCTCCCCATGGTCTGTGGCGAACACCTATCTCAGAAACAATACTTGCCTTTAGCTGCTGAGCCTAGGAGGCCTGACAGATTTTCCTGTGGGAGTAGGGTTCGGTCTACCTGTCTTGGCAGGATGAGATAATCAATTCCCCAGTGGACAGTTGTTCATTTCAGGCAGGGTCCAGGAAGCTGGTGAGATGAAAGGTAGCTTTTGCTGTGTGAGTGACTTTGCCATATCCAAAGGCAAGCCTCCAGGCAGAAAGGCTTCTGCAAACTTGCATCTTCTTGAAGGAGAATGCCTGTCTCTGTCATAAGAAGCCCTTTTGTTAAATGTCATACTATCAGATCTGTTAAGACACTTGAGAATCAGGGTACCATTACCTGTCAGATATATCTAAATTAGACATATAAGTTAAATTTAGACATCCAGTTTATTCAGTCAGTTACAGCTTACCTCTTGTCAGTAGAGGCAAGACGATTAGAAGGCATATTTTAATAAACCAAAGTTTACTGAAGACGGAATGTCTCCTTGGTAGGTCCAGCACATATGAGTACTCTTACTAAAGATGGCGCTAAGGTTTCTGTTTGTCCTTAACCAAAAATAGCAGCTATCCGCTTGTTTGTATTTTTTTTAGAGCCATTGTAATCTGGAGTTAGAAGGTTTACAGATTTTAAAACAAGCACACATACACACAGAGACATAAAACAAGCACACTGTGGCCACATTATTTACACATATATATTAAAAGACAGACGAACAAAACTTTTTCCAGGAAACTGTCAGCTGACCAACATAAAAATCCTGGAGTAGGCAGCAGAAGCCAGGCGAGCACACAGGTGATCCCACCGAGGGCCAGATCAGCAGACACTGTGAGGGAGAACAGAAACATAATGACAGAACACCTATGCAGCTCACAGTGGGAGGATGGGGGGAATGGATCTGTTGCAGGGAGAATTTTAACATGACCAGACCAATGCCATAAAAGAGAGAGAGAGAAGTGCAGAGATGCAGCCAAACATCAAACCAGGAGAGAAGCTGGGGGGGGGGGCAATAGCCAGTGTCTCCAGCAGACCATCCATGCTTGTGAGAGACACTAGCCACTGAGGGAACGGTAAGAGCCTAGTATCCAAAAACCATGGGCATATGGAGGGTTTGTTTACTTATTCGCATGACGGCAAAAATTTTAGGCGTTAAGGGACGTATGGTGTCAGAGTACCCCAATTTAAAAGATTTTTGTAAAAGGAAGTCCAAGGGTGTTTAGGGATCTGGCTTCGAATTGCAGGAGCACATTTCACAAGTCTATGCTGGGACTGAAACCTAGCGCAATGCATCCATTGTGGTATGGCTTTGGGTAAAAGAAAGGGCGTGTGTGAGAAATTCCCTTGAAATGAATGTCTCCTGAAAAAGGGATCCCACAGGAGAAGACAGTTCCTTATCCTGGTAACAGGTCGAGAGCCTGGCACGGCTATGTCTTCCGCAGGGCAACACAAAAATCACATGAGGCCCTGGGTCTCTAAGGCAATGGCTTGGAAAGACAACTTATCCTGACGAAGCCGAGCTTCGCCTGACGGAGAGCAGGTGTGGAGAGAAGGGTGCTTTCCCAACACAGGGCCCTGGACCAGTGGGAGAAACAGCCCCCTCCGTGGGACCTCCAGAGGAAAAGTTTCTGCACTCCAATAAGCCTCTCCACCAAAGTAATGATCCGAATCAGACCAAATCAAACCGAATTAGAAAAAAACAAAAACAAAAAAACAGGCTTTATGGATACCAATGTTCCCAGATGATTTTCCAGCCGCCCCCTCCCCCAGAAAGGAGCCGGGTAAGGAAAATAGGAAAACCAGATGTTTGATCTCTGGCAGGCAGTTTAAATACCATTTGGGAGTGGTTTTGAGCATCTCTTGGGAGGAGTTATCATTTGGCAGGCTTTCTTGGAGGTGGAGTCTGGACTGAGGCAACTCCCAGGGGAAGGGACTTGGGATGGAACTTCCTTCCCTGAACATTCCAGACTCTTTGGAGACAGACAGACAGACAGACAGACAGATGCATGCCAGGGACTGGGGTGAGGTTTCCACCCAACCATCACTGACTCTTTGGGTATATGGATACCAGGGTCTGGGGTGTGGCTTACCCAAAACACAGATAATGACAGTGGAAGAGAAAACAATGTATGAATATCATTACAGTGCAATTAAATAATGAATGAATTTATAAAATTTTAATCAAGAAAACAAACATCATTTTAAGAAAATGACAAATATATTTTGGCTGTGTATTTGTGGTCTTGATATTAAGCACATAGCAGTAAAAATATAAAATCAAATTTTCTTGAATCGATGTTTCAAATATCAATTTGAAAAATAAGTCATCAGATAATACAATTTCTAAAATCAAGCATGTTTTTATTACATGGCTCCAGAAGTCTCAGAACAATATTTAAACATAGTTTTCACTACTTCCTTTTTTGCATTCATTATGACATATCTTTTAACTTTATTGAAACATTGTATGATTTTAGTTTAATTTTGTCACCTTAATTTTTTATTAGAAGTGCTTATTGTGGAAATTATAGGTTAAAAAGAAGATGGTGTGATTACTCAGAAAAATAAGATTGGAATTTCTAGGCAACATAAATCAAACTATAAAGAACAGAAATGAAGAGAGGGAGGAGGAACGCTATGAGCAAGGGGGTAAAAATCATGATTTGGAAAACCACAGACACAGCTGACCTGAGATAGTGGGAGCTCATGGACTCCAGTCTGACAGCTGGGGAATTCTTCATGGGACTAAAATAAGCCCTCTAAATGTAGGTAACAGTTGGCTTGATCTGTTGGGGTGACTGGCAGTAGGATAAAGATTTATCCTGGGCGCATGAACTGGCTATTTGGAGCCCATTCTCCTTGGTAGGATACCTTGCTCAGCCTTGCTACAGGGAGGGAGAGGTCTGAACCTGCCTCAACTTGGTATACCAAACTTTTTTGACTTCCTAAGGGAGGCCTTACCTCCTCTGAGGAGGGGATGTGGGGTAGATTGGGGGATCTAAGGGTGAGAGAAGAGGAGGGAGGGGAAACTGGTGGTAGTATGTAAAAATAATTTTTTAAAAAAAGACAGATTCTTACACTAGATATTTTAGTCTGCATTTAAAACCATGACTTTCTATTTTTACTCATTAGATCTTGCATTTTTAAATCAATAATACACAGTGCCTTTTATGCATTGGTGATAAAAAAAAGAGTATGTTACTGGTGACACCCTGAAGATAGAGTATTCACTAGCTAATGTGATAATATTCATCAGCAATAAAAGGTCTATTGCTGAACTACATGGAACAGATATCAACTCCAAAAAGTTTGGAACTAGGTATTGGTGTGGGAGGTCCTTCTTTCTATGTGTTGCTTGTATTGGTCAAAAAAAAGATAGATATTGGTTAAAATAAATAAAGAATCCGCCTTGGCCTGATAGGGCAGAACTTAAGTAGGTGGTTGAAGATGGAACTGAATTCTGGGAGGAAGAAAGCAGAGTCACAAGAGGCCATGGATCCGCTGGAGACAGACGCTGAATCACATGTTCTCTATGGCTACTAGCAAGTTAAGTGTATGAATGTGATTGAAGATTGAAAAGAAATGTACTCTTGTGGAGTGGTCATTTTAACACAGTAATTGCTCTTTTTTACAACAGTATTATGAGCTATTATAGTAAAAATTGAGGTTTGTTTTATGTAAAGCCTATACTCTATGTCCTCACATCTTTAAATGTATATCAAATTGCCCAGAAATATACGCTGTACAGAATATAAAATACTCACTCAAATGAAATTCTCCAGTGAGTTTTGAGGGAAATTGGAACTGGAACTCGAGGATCATGAAAAGGAGAAACCATGACAAATATTGAATTTTACTTTACTATCTAAAACCTAAAGTACAAAAAAATAAGAATCATTTTGCACACATAGCCACTGAATCAATTCATTTTGGGTATAAATTTTTCCTGGATAGTTTCCATCCTTTCCTGTCTTGCATTTTTAGAAACTGTCTTATGATGTGGGATTCCCCCTCTATATGCTATGAGCATGTTTTATTGACACTGGTTAATAAAGAAGCTGCTTTCAGTCAATGACTTAACAGAATAGAACTAGGCAGGGAAAACTAAATTGAATTCTGGGAGAAAGAAGGAAGAGTCAGGGAGACACCATGGAGCTGCCAGAAGAGAAAGACACGAGCCACCAGTCAGAACCTTATTGGTAGGCCCAAGCCTCATGATAAAATATAGAATAATGAATATGGGTTAATTCTAGATGCAAAAGCTAGCTAGCAATATGCTTAAGTGATTGGCCTAGCAATTATTCAAATAATATAGTTTCTGCGTGATGTTTTCGGGAGTCTGGGCAGCCAGGGAACAAACAAACAGCCTTCCCCCAATAGTCTTATTTTCTCACTTCATAGCCACAAGCTCTTCTACAGGCTTCCCCTTCTGTCTGGATAATGCACAACTTTCTGCATCATATTCCTAAAACCTTGCCAAATTTTAATGCTTCTACTATACTATGCTATACTTCTCTTTTTTTAAAAAAAAAAAGGTCATTTTTGTTTCCCACTTAAAAACCTTAATCATTTTGTACCATCATCTGCCTCTCTATGACCTCCCACTAAATGAGGAAATGTAAATGTCACGGATAGCACATTAATCTCTGTACCTAACCACAGTGCCTGATATAGTATACAATAGTACACTTGATTATATAAAGAATAAAAATGTGGTTACATTATTAAAGACAAAAGATAAGTAGATAAAATCAAGATATGGTTTGTAAATACATTTGCATTAATTCGTTCTTAAAGTCAAAATAAGTATTCACATGTTTACATCATGCAACCTCCTTACACAAATGTTTAAGTATGATTAGTGGTGTAGTGCAGCATTGAAAAGCTTGAAACTCATTATTAAAATATTTTATGAGAGAAATAATTTTTGTATCTCAAAATTCTAGGTATTTACAATGTTTGCCCAGTAAGAGCATTCATATCTCCTAGAATATAACCCTTTGCAAAAGAAACAAGAACAATGGAAACAATTATTGATATCACTTTCATCATTATTTTGGCAAATACCCACAGACTTAAGATAATCTGCAGAGCACAAACACATTCAGGAAAACTGGGCAAACTTTAATGGAAACAGGGGCCTTTGTTGTATTTTAATTTTTCCTATTTCCATCCTAGTTTTCCTCATGCCATACTTCCCTTAAAAATTCAACAATGTGTATTTATAATAGTTGTAAACATACTCAACCTTACAAACACTGAAGAGGTTAAAAGGGGCTTGACCAATTCTTCCCCACAAATGCCTTTTCCAAATAATTGTCATTATTTGGCCAGAGTACCAGCTCCCCATGAACACTCTTACAGGGCTATAATTTATTTGATTGACACAGAGCTCACACAGTGGGAAACAACCTATTCTTGGGCATTTATTTTAAAGAAAATAACAGCAATTTGTTAAAATGGTACCTCCTGAGGTAACAATACTAGTTGGGACGAGAAAAAAAAAGACTAACCAAAAATTTAAGTGAAAATTTTCATGGTGAGGCTTCCATGGGGCTTTTTAAAAAAAAAATAACTTTGGTGTAGTCTTGAAATTATGCAATGCTACATGCATATGTATGGTTGCATATACACTCAAGCCTGTGTGCTTGCTCATGAAACAAGATCCCAAGACCTTGCTTCTGGGAGGTTTTGTCTTTGGTACTTAACACAAGGAAAAACTGAGAACTTAGGCATAGTTATCAACTGTCTGCCTCAGTATTGCAGAGCAGAGGAACAACAACAAAAAATGCGGGTGACACAGTCAAGTAGCAAAAGTCTGAGAAAATCATCAGGACACTGATAAGGTTGACAAAGACTTAGCCAAACGACCCAAAAGAAAGACACATATTAATAAAACCAGAGACGAAAGGAGAGAAAGCTCTGCAGATTCCAGGGCAATCCAGAGGTTCACTGGATATCATGTTTGAAAACTTACATATAAAAATAGAAAAATTCTCAAAACCTGGCTTTTCTGTTGTTATGATAAAACACTACCAATAGCAGCAAGGGGAGGAGGTTTTATTTGGCTCACATTTTCAGGTAAGAATCTACTACTGAGGGAAGTCAAGGTAGGAACTCAAACAAGAACCTTGAGCAGAGACCACAGATGAGCAACAGAAGTATTGTTTTCTTTTTTTTAACAAAGAGGAACAACCAAAAACCCACAAAGCACTTTATATTCAAATTCAAGAGTAAAGAATGCTTAATATAAATGTGAATACTTCTGTTCTTAGTATTTAAGCATCATACAATGTATGCACATATTAAAATACCATGTGCCCCATAAGTGCACATATGCTTTCATGATTTTTAATCAGTTAAAATAAACTCTTAAAACATTACAGCAACTAAAACAGTCAAAATTAAACCTGAATTTTGAATGAATTATAGACTTTTATGTGAATGGTTGTTCAAAGAGAAAATAGGAAGAACATTATAGGTAAGACAAAGTGTTTCCTAAATTATTATCCAACACCGGATCCTGTTGTGCAGAACTTATGTAATGAAAGGAATAAACTCTGACTGTACATTTAAGTTTATTCATTGATTTTTCCATTATATGAACAAACTTCATGCAAGCTATGATTTTCACAAGCTATTTTAGTGTTACAAGACTTTGTAACTAAATGTCATTTCAAACTTGCACCTTTTACCCACCTAGTGGCAGAAGCTTGCTATTAATTCTAGACAATCATACATCACTTTCGAATTTGCTAGATTATTTTAGAGTTTAATTCTGCCCATTTAGAATTGTTTTCTTCACTTCATCCATTCCCTCGGGGTGGTTTAGATAACCCCAGATGCTGAAATAATACCATAGCATCTGGGGGCATCACTGAGTCCCCAGTGTCTGTGAATATTGGCATACTTCAGCACGGAAATTCATTTCTCCTAAACTGACGCTTCCCTGCTAGGCCACCACTGGAAAAGAAGATGGCTCCAGTTACACCAGTCTTTTATTTGCCCTACCCACATTATACTCAAACTAAGAATCACAACTCTCCCTTTCTCTGGGTTCCTTCTCTTTTCTCTTCATTCTGATAATATATTAACATAGGCAGCTTCAGGAAAGCTATTATCTTCCAATTCTCTCAATATGAAAACGTGTGTGAGTTCCTTTATTTCTCCAATACTCTCCTCTGAGGCTCCATTCTAAGTAAATTGCTAAAATCAAACCATAATGTTTTTCTATGATGTTTAACCTCCATAATCTATGAGTCTCTCTCTTTTTTTCTTTTACAGAAGTGCTGAGAAATAGACAAATGCACTTAAAAATGCTCTACCACAGTGCAGCATCCCCAACCATACATCAGTTTTATAAACCAATCTAAATGACATGATCTGCTATTTATTGGTATGAATTGATATCTTGTAGGTCTTTTTAAAATCTTTTTCTCTCTTTTATGGGAAATAGATTCTTTTCTCATGGAATATATCCTGATCACAATTTCCCCTCCCTCTCTTCTCCCAGTTCCTACTCACTTCCCCTCCCATCTGGGTTCACTCCTCTTATGTCTCTCATTAAAAAACAACAGGCTTCTAAGAGACAAAAACAATACATAACAAAATAAAATATAATAAGATAAAATGGAAACTATCCCATCAAGTAAAACAAGGTAAACCAATAAAAGGAAAAGACCCCAAGAGAAGACAAAAGAGACCCACTATTTCACACACTCAGGAATCCCATGAAAACACTAAACTGAAACCTACAATATATATGCAGAGGGTCTAGTGAAGACCACTGTAGGCCCTGTCCTTGCTGCCTCATCTCTGTGAGTTCATATGAGCTTTGCTCAGGTGATTTAGAGGGCCTTGTCTTCTTGTCCTCCATCCCCTCATCTCCTATACTGTTTCTTCCTCCCTCTGAAGAGTTCCCAGAGCTCTGAGGGAAAGGATTTGATGGAGACATCCAATTTAGAGCTGTGTGATACTGAGTAGGTTTTTTTACTTTGTATTTTCCTAATAGCTGATTATATTGACAACCTGTTCATGAATTTATTAGTTTCTATAGATTTTCTTTTTTTAAATGTCTAAAAATATTTTCTCACCTTTAAACTGAATTTTTGATCTTTTTATTGTCGAACAGTGAATTTATGCACTGGATAACTATCAGATAAATGACTTGCAAGTGCTCTTTTATTTTGTGTCACCTTTCTACTGTTTGATTATAATACTTGATGCCCAAATATACTTTAATAAAGTCAAATTTATGTATTTTTATTGTTGTTTGGCCTTTTAAGGTCATATCTGAAAAGGCTTTGCCTAATCCAACGTAGATTTACCTTAAAGTTCCCTTACTAGCCATTTATATACCTATACCTGACTACCATTTTTGTGACTTTTATATAAAACCGTGAACATTATATCTGAAACCTATAACAGAGCTAGCTGAGTTCTCACCTACCATGCACTAGCCCCTGAGCTCACTCCCCATCACTAACTAAGCTAGTGTGGCAGCTCACTAGGGAAGTAGAGGAAGGAGGAGCATCAGTTTGAAATCATCTTTGGAGATATATAGTTCAAGGTCAGTCTGGGCCATGTCAAATACTTTCTCAATTTTTTGACTGAATCTGAGTTTACTAAATTTACTTCAGGAGGTATCAGGCAGCTGGGTTACATCCCCGATGCAAAGATTCCTAGCATTCTTTATTCTGTGACTACAGTCTCATGGGACCTCTTGCACAATGTAACATGTACTTCACAGTAATCTGGATCCTTTTACTTATCTCCATGGTTACTCATTTTTACTTCAGAATAAATGGTTTTCCTTTTCATTTGAAGCAATAGCTGACAAGGGTATATAGAAAGACAATCTATGTTTTCAATGTTGGTTTTATATTTGGAATATTTTTAAATGCTTTGAAAAGGTTTAATTATTTGGTGAATTTATTTGAGATTTTTAATATATAGATTCTTCTATATGCAAGTAGAGAAATTTTTGCTATTTAAATTAATTTTCATTAGATGCAAAGCACTGTGTGTGTGTTTAGTTATGCATTTTCATAGCTCTATAGCATGCCTTCCTCTGATTCACTACACTGCACCTTTCTTGTGCCTCTAAGTATCTGGTTTCCATCTTCATAGACCCTCCTTCTGCTTTCAGGTCACATGTATTCTATGACCTTTTTTGCCTACATCTTAAGATCCCTTTCACAACTTTCTTGATCCCCTTTCTAGTTTCAGGACTACACACACACTCACCTCTGGGTTTCCTGTTCTTCCCTCTGGTGATCATTACCTTTGCTGTGCAGAATTAGCTCATTCCGTCTCATTTCCTATTTCATTCTTCTAGTCATACATACCTATGCTTCCCAGCACCATTTGTTGAAGTGGTTGTCTTTTATGCAATGCATGTTTTTGGAACTTTCATTGAAAATATAGTCATGTTTTCTTGTTTATATTTCTGGTGTTTCTGTTCTAGTCCATTGATCTATACATCTGTTTTTCTGCTAATACCATAGTGTTTGCTACTATGGCTCTCTGGTGCTATTGAAATCAGATACTGTAAAAACTTCAGCACTGTTCTTTATGCTTACAATTGCTGTGGCTCTTTGGGGTCTTTTGTGATTCCTTATGAATTTTAAGATCATTTTTGTTAGTTACTTGAAAAATGTCTTGGGGTTTTGATAGGAATTTTTTTGAATATGTAAAAGAATTTTGTGAATATAGTAATATTTATAATATTAATTATGCCAAGCTATACAGATGTGAGTCTCTTAAGTATAGTATTGAATCATCTACTAATAAGCATACTTCTACTTTCCAGTCTCAACTATTTTTTTCTTATTGCTTAAGTAAGGTTTGAGTACTATGATGAACAACAGTTTTGAGTTTCTGACTTTAGAGGAAAATTTTTTTCAGTTTTACCCAACTCAGTATAATGTTAGCTAAAAGTTTACTGTATATAGCCTTTATTATGTTACTTTACTTCTCTTAGTTTCTCTAGAGCTTAATGTCTTGAAATAATATTGAACAATTTCAAATGACTTTACTCTCTGTAATGAGATGACCATATGATTTTTCCATTGTCCACCTATATGTAGAATTTTATTTATTTATTTATTTATTTATTTATTTGCATAGTATAGCACAACCTTGCATCACTTGTATGAAAGCAACTTGTCTCTTTGTAATTGGTTCTGGAATTCAGCCTGCAAGTATTTGGTTGAGAATTTTTGTGCTGTATTCATAAGACATACTGGCCTATAGTTTTCATTTGCTGATGTGCCATTATCCACCTTTATTATTAGGCTTATGCTACATTTATAAAATTAGTTCATAGTGTACAATTTAAATGCATAAACAGAACTGTATGCATGTATAAAGGGAAAAGAAATATTTTGAGATATAATAAGTAAAAGCA
The DNA here is from genome assembly GCF_018167655.1 of Microtus oregoni. Taxonomy (NCBI): domain Eukaryota; kingdom Metazoa; phylum Chordata; class Mammalia; order Rodentia; family Cricetidae; genus Microtus; species Microtus oregoni. Next base: position 577,315 of record NW_024544825.1, read on the forward strand.
CACTAATATATGAAAACAGGTTATGTGCAAGAAGCAAACCCCCAAAAAGATGAAGAAAAAAGATGATGAGGTGTTTGAGCAGCTTTGTTCTGGGTCTTTGGAATTTGAGGAGAAAGGTTATCTGAGCTTACAGTTTGAACCATGATTATGCTTATATTATGTCTGTACTGTGCAAGTCTCCAACTGTCCATCACCGTTTCCTAAATTTTCTGGTATGCAAGGCTACATATGACATTCATTTTGTTACTTGTTTTCTGGTTTTGCTAAAGTCCTTTCTAGCCCTCATTTACAACATTTTCTTTCATTTTGTGGCTAAGTGGTTTACTTTATTAGTGTATGTTTTTTTTTCTTCCTTATCATTTTTTATTTGTCCGGTGTAATTTTTTTCTTTCTTGATACCATTTAGCTTACAAAAATCATCTTTTGATTATAATAAGCAATTTTGAAATAACAACTAAACATGATGATGAAAAATGAGAAAAAACAGGGAGGTTATGGAGGTGACTCAGTAAGTAAACTACTTGACACATAATCATAAAGATCTGGGTTTTGATCTCCAGAACTCATGTAAAAGTAAAAAACCCAGACACGGTGACAAATATGTCTGATCCCAGTGATGAGACTGCTGATTGCTCAGCCCTAGATGGGACATTTCAAACACACTTTTTTTTCTTACTCCTTCCATTTCTTTGTTTCAAGTTGAACAGTTCCCTCCAGCATTTCTTTCACTTTCTCCTTGCCTCCTTCCTTGCTTTTAGCTCCCTCCCTTTCTTCTTTCTCTACTTTGTTTTTTTCTTCCTTTCTTTCTCTCATTCTTTTTTTTCTGGTGCTTGTGCAGGGATATCCAGTGCAATCAATCTTCCTCAAAGCTATATTCCCAGTCTTCTTCAGTATTTCTTATATGATAAACAATAAAACTACTCTCTCATCTTCCTTTTGTCTCTACCTCTCTATTTCTGAAAGATATACTCTTCTTCTTAGTTAATAGGATTTTTCCTTCAATACTGTAAAATTCCCAGGGAACTCTCTACTGACAAGGTATTCTTTGACAAACTTAGGCATTGTAATGTATTATAATATATTTGTTTCTTTTTTCATATTCTCTTATTCTTTTTATTTGTTTCTCACATTTAGATTTTATTATAAAATGTTCTGTGATAGTCTCACCTGAGTTAAATATGAATATAAACTTTCCTCTTTTAGGCATGTGTGTGTGCTCCACCAGCTGTAGAAAATTTTCTGTTACTGTTTCATTGAAGACGACTTTTATTCCTTCAGCAATCTGAAGATCTTCTTGATCCCCAATAATTTGAATATGATATCTCCTTTTTATTGCTGCCCTGAGCTTCCTAGGAGGTTCCTTCTTTCATGCTCATTCTTTCTTACCTATTTTGTCTTTCCATGATACAGTTTCCAGTAGCTTGCCTTTGACCTTGCTGATTCTTTCTTCTATTTCTTCTATGTTGATGTTCATACTATCTGGTATTTTCTGTCAATCTTAAAATCTGTATTTTTCAGCTCAATTATTTCAGTTTTATTTCTTTAATTTATTCTATTTTATTATTTTATTTTGAGAAAGAATCTCATCATGTAACACAGACTGAAATTGGACTTACTATGTAGCCCAAGATGACAGAAAACTCAAGATTCTCATGATCTAGCCTTCTATATGCTAAAGTAACAGATATGCACCATTTCACTAAGCTAAGTCACTGCCATCTCTTTGCTAAGTTTTTCTGTTCAGCTTTGGAACCAGCTTTGTATTTTCTTCAAGCTCATTTTCTTCCTTAGAAGAACTAAATTTCAATTTTGTGAGGGTTCTCTGCTATTAACTACTCAGTTTCCATTACCTAATTCTTACTGTTATGTGAGATAATGATTTCCTGGTGTGAAGCATTTCCCAGAAATTGAATGATCAGTCAAATTCTGTTTGTTTGTAACTTTCTCTCAGAAAACTCTAAGCAGGCTGCTTTCTTTCTCTGAGCCTTGAAAGACTTTTACTGTCTTAGCACTGTTTGTTTCCCATCCCCCCAGATTTAGGTTTTCGGGAGTAACGTGATGGTATGTTCCCAGTGTTTGGAACTAGAAGACAATAATAGTTTCTTGTCTTGCTCTAGAATATAAGTGACAAAAGCATCTTAAAGAAAAAAGGTTTACTTTGGCTCACAGTTCAGGGGTATAGCACACTATTACAGGTAAGGCAGAGTCTGAAGCAGCTGGTGATGTTATGTCTAGCACCAGGAAGCAGAGAGATGAATGTGGCTGTTCAGTGTCATGAACTGTGCCATATATTAAAGGCGCCACAGTTGGGTGACTTCTGCTGGGCTCCTAGCCACACCAGATTTGTACGTTCTAGGGTAGGGCTGTGAGGATTAGAAATGTTAGGTAGATGTTCTTGGGTAGGTAGAATTAATACAGTAAAAATGGCAATCTTAGGAAAATCAATCTACAGATTTAATGCAATGTCCATCAAAATCCCAGCAAAATTCTTCACAGACCTCGAAAGAACAGCACTCAACCTCATATGAAAGGGCAAAAAACAATAGGATAGCGAAAACAATCCTGTACAACAAAAGAACTTCTGGAGGAATCACGATCCCTGACTTCAAACTCTACTACAGAACGAGAGTACTGAAAACAGCCTGGAATTAGCATAAAAACAACAGGAGGACCAAAGGAACTGAAATGAATACCCAGATATTAATCCACATACCTACAAACACCTGATTTTTGACAAAGAAGCAAAAAATATCAAATGGAAAAAAGAAAACATATTTAACAAATGGTGCTGGCATAACTGGATATCAACAGCAGAAAAATGAAAATAGACCCATATCTATCACCATGCACAAAACTCAAGTCCAAATGGATCAAAGATCTCAACATAAAACCAACCACACTGAACCTCATAGAAGAGAAAGTGGGAAGTACACTTGAACACATTGGCACAGGAGACCACTTCCTAAATATAACCCCAGTGGCACAAACACTGAGAGAAACAGTTAATAAATGGGACCTCGTGAAACTGAGAAGCTTCTGTAAAGCAAAGGACAATGTCAACAAGACAAAACAGCAGCCTGCAGAACGAGAAAAGATCTTCACCCACCCCACATCAGACAGAGGCATGATCTCCAAAATATACAAAGAACTCAAGAAACTGGTCGTCAAAAGAACAAATAATCCAGTAAAAAAATGGGGTACAGACCGAAACAGAGAACTCTTAACAGAAGAATCTAAAATGGCTGAAAGACACTTAAGGAAATGCTCAACATCTTTAGCCATCAGAGAAATGCAAAGCAAAACAACTCTGAGATTCCATCTTATACCTATAAGAATGGCCAAGATCAAAAACACTGATGACGATTTATGCTGGAGAAGATGTGGGGTTAAAGGGAGCACTCCTTCATTGTTGGTGGGAGTGCAAACTGGTACAGCCCTTTGGGACATCAGTATGGTGATTTCTCAGAAAATTAGGAAACAACCTTCCTCAAGACCCAGCAATACAACTTTTGGTTATATACCCAAAGGATGCTTAATTGTACCACAAGGACATGCACTCAACTATGTTCATAGCAGCATTGTTTGTCATAGACAGAACCTGGAAACAGCATAAATACCCCTAAACCAAAGAATGGATAACGAAAATGTGGTGCATCTACATAATGTAGTACAGCACAGCAGAAAAAAATAATGACATCTTCAGATTTGCAGGCAAATGGATGTATCTAGAAAACATCATATTGAGTGAGGTAACCCAGACCCAGAAAGACAAATATAATATGCACTCACTCAAAAGTGTCTTTTGAACAAAAAGTCAGCCTACAATTCACAATCCCAGAGAACCTAAACAACAACGAGAACACTAAGAAGGACATACATAGATCTAATACATACATAGATCTAATCTACATGGGAAGTAGAAAAAAACAAGACCTCCTGGGTAAATTGGGAGCATGGGGACCATGGGAAAGGATAGAGGAGGATGGGAGAGGAAGAGAGAGGAGCAGAGAAAAATGTTTAGCTCAATAAAATCAATAATAAAAGTTAGAAAGAGCAAAAGAAAGGTGAGGTAGGACGAACAGATTTAAGAAAGAATCACAGAGACACAGGATAGTATCAGGAGGTCCACTCAGAGCCTCTTGCATACTGAGTTCTGAGTTTTAAGCCCTGAATATGCCTGTGTTTAATTTTTAATACACTTTTATACCCCAATAAAAAAACAGGGGAAGATGGCAAAAGACTGTTTTAACATGATACAAAGAACAACAAGAACAGTTACTTGCTTCAATACTTTATGACATCAAGCCATTAATTCATGAGAAAAGCATTCTGTTGTTTAGGCAATGAGCCCACACTAGACCAAGTATCCCGAAGGCAATTAATCCCTAGGTCAAATCTATTTCAAAAGAATGAGAAAAAGTATGCTTGACTTCTCTGACCTTTGTCAGGGTGGAGTGGATCTACCTTAAAGTCCAAAACACCAAGTAACCGCACCCTAGGTCAGGGTGTGTAGCCACACTCGTTGTCAACAGTTTTGAGCAATCTCAAACTCTCTGATTCAGACAAGCTGTAATAGGCTCACATTTTTGGGCCTCCACAGTTCAGCACACTTTCTACTTTTGATTTAGTCTAGTAGATTATCACATGGAATATTGGATCCCACAGTTATAGAGTGTCTTCCTACTTCAATGAACCCAGTCTAGAAAATCCTTCATAGACAAGCTCAAGGACATGTTTCTAGGTAATTCTAGATCCTGTCTGAATGAAAAAAAAGAAAGAAAAAGGAAAGGAACAGGACTGCTCCTATGTGTGGTGGAGGACAAATTTTATTACGGATATGTGAGAGAGCATAAATAGACTCAGGGATATCTGAGAGAGTCCAGAGTGGACATGACCAGACTGAGCCATGTGAGAAGAGAGGGGAGGGGAGAGGGAGATAGGAGAATCCAAAGCAGCAGCCAGGAGGCCCAAAGAGAGTAGATGAAAGAGCCATGTGACCAAAATGTTTAAATTATATGGGGAAGGGCGGTTGGTGAAAGGGCATCCTAGACCCCAGGCTGGAGAAGTTTATTTAGAGTAGAGGTGGGGTGTGCCAGTCAGGAGGGCCCTGTAACATGTATGGACTGAGGGATCCAGGGAAAAACTGGTGTCCAGGTCTCTTTGGTATGTTGAATACGCACTTCAGCCATTTGTACCAGGTATAAAACCTAACATGGCCAAGTTGAGAATCATATTAATTCACATCACAAAGTCACTCCAAGCTTGTTTTTCCAATTCTATTACAATGAACTAGGATAATAGCTGAAAATTGCAGTCTGTCCTCACAAATCTTTCATTAGGTATGGAGTACTTCTACATGCCTCATCTCTAGTGGCCATATATCCTATCCCCAAGATCTATTGTCATTTCTATAGTCTTCAAATCCATCAATTTATGTCACTCGCCAATGCCCATATCCTCACAGAAGTAGGAGAACACCAAGGGAAGGTGGAGACTTACATTTATTATGAGCTGCCAAATTAAGGGATAGACATAGAACTCAACAATCAACCACAGGTAGGGCTGACAGGATTGTCTTATAACCTAGGTTCTCATGCTTCCCATGAGGCTGGATCTTTCCACAGGCCCCATCCCAAAGGCAAAGATTATTAGGATCTTCTTTGTCTTGGGTTTCCTCAACCAAAGACTAAGTTACACAGCCAAGTCTTATCCTTACTACCTTGCCCTAAGTCCACGGAATGAGTCTAATACTACACCCTGCTATGAAGATTAGGGTGGTATCAGTGAAAACAGGCATTTGGAGCACTAAGCTGATGCTAAGATCAATTAACCTTGAATTTCACAGATTAACAGACCCAGAGGGTCTCAGAGGTGCACCAAGCCTCATGTATAGTGAGCATATGTGTGTTCCCCCTGGAAGCTAGACACTGTCTGGTAACAGAGTAGTTTTCGAGCTGTCAGTATGCAGTCTCCTGGTGTTACCTGCACTACCTGAAGATGTGTGGGCAAGATAATCCTTTGGCTACCAAGAGTAATGCAACCCATTTCAACTGCTTATCACAGTCATAGATACCTGCACAGTCTCGGGTATGCTCCAGGACCATTCCATACATAGAAATGCTATAGCTCAAAACTTGTGTTTGTTTCACTGACATGAAGACCTTTGTGTGATGGCAGTGCTGGTTTAGAGGCTTGATTGTGAGCTCTGGCCTATGTTTTCTGACTTTTATAGAGTGCTGCGTGTCACTGTAGTAGACGAGAGAGAGAACCTCAAGATAAATATCTGCAAAATATTGTAACCTGCTCCCCAGTGAAGAGAATCATGTTTCCTGATCTGCTAGTAGGTATCAGAGAAGAAGGCTAGGTAGTTAGCATTAGTGGTCCAATGTGTGGATATAGGCCTGAAAGTATGAGCGCTGCTGCTTTGCTGAAAATAGTGTTTCACCATACCCAGCCTGGTACAGAATATTAAATCTAAGATCTGGAGTTACCTCTCTCCCCATCTCAGGCATAAAGCACCTCTCCTCAAACTGGGCTGTTTGCAATTGAGGGAAGTAAGATATGGTTCTCTTCCTCTTCCCTTCCTTAATGTCTTCTTCACTTTGCAATACTGAAAGCAGTTACCATTATTTCTCCACTGATTCTTTGAGTTCATATAAAAGTAGATATATGACACATAAATTGTGTGTCTATAAAAAGATATTCCTCAAAAGATCTTACTAAGCTATTATCTTGTTTAACATCCTAAAATCTTTTTTCATTTGTAATTATGCATATTATTCTGTGTATAAGCATGCATGTGTGCACATTAGTGTAGTATCCATGCTGGCCAGAGGAAAATATTGTCAGATATGCTGGAGCATGAGTTAGAGGCAGTTGTGAGCTGAGCAATGTAAATGCTGGGCACTGAACTCTGGTGTTTGGGAAGAGCAGTATGTCCTCTTAACTATGACTGAGCCATTTCTCCAGGTCCTTTTTTGATGCTACAAAATCAATCTTTAATGTATTACAACTAGTCTAGTTTCTACATAGATTGTTTATTCATATAATAAATATGCATTCCATGCATAGTTGTTACAGCAGGAAATAAAATAGGCAAGTATCATGAAACGTCAGACTGTAATCGGGAACAATATGATTTTTTTTCCTCGTTTCCTACCGTCATGACTTATGGTGGTTTGAATATGAATGGCCCCCATAGAGTCCCGTGTATGAACGCTTGGCCCATAGGGAGTAGTAGCACTTTAAAGAGATGTGGCCTTGTTTAAATAGGTACGGCCTTATTAGAGCAAGTGTGTCACTGTGGGGGCCAGCTTTAAGGTCTCATATGCTCAAGCTACACCCAGTGTGGCAATGTCCTTCTCCTGCGTGTAGATCAAGAAATAGAACTCTTAGCTACTTCTCCAGTGTCATGTCTGCCTGCATGATGCTATGCTTCCCCCATGATGAAAATGGATCATTATCATCTGAAGTGCAAGCCAGCCCCAATCAAATGTTTTCCAAAAGTTGCTGTAGTTATGGTGTCTCTTCACAGCAATAAACCCCTAATTAAGACTTGTTTTGTTAAAAAAATAGTATCATTTTAAATGTTTTCCTAGTTTAATTTTGAAATTCCGATTACAACATTCCTCCCTTCCCTTTCCTCCTTAAGACTTTCCATATAGGCCTCCTCCTCTCTTTCAACTCATGACTTATTTTTTCATAAATTCAACGAACTTTCTACAAATATTTGGCAAGATCATTGTTGAAATAGTGTTCATCCAATTTAAAGTAAACAAAGATAAAAGTGAAAATAGGTGAAGGATGCTTGATATAAACTAGTCAGAGGGTTCAATGGGTCATGCATAAAGAATAATTACACTGAGAATATTTATATAAGGAGTCTAGGAAGTTAGAAAATTATGGGAAATAAGATATTTTGTATAAGTGGAACATTTTGGGGGGTCACTTCAATGATGCAATCACTGTGGTTAAAACTGCAGCTGATCTGGTCTTTCCACTTCCAATTGTCATGAGTGAATTCTTACTCCCCCTTACAATTGATTGTGATTTTTCAAGTTCTAAACCCACTGTGGTAGTATTTGAAGGTAGAAGTATTGAGAGGTGAATTGGTTTAGATATGGTAATGTGGATAAGGTTGCCATGATGGGATCCTCTTAAGGATAAGAAGACACAGCTGGGCGGTGGTGGCATGTGTCTTTAATCACAGCACTTGAGAGGCAAAGGCACGCAAATATCTGTGAGTTCAAGACCAGCCTAGTCTACAGATTGAGTTACATGACAAGCAGGGCTACACTGAGAAAACCTCTCTCTCTCTCTCTCTCTCTATATATATATATATATATATATATATATATATACATATATATATGAATAAAAGACACAATAACTCCTATGTCATGTAAAGAGAGACAGTTAAGAAAGATGACTCTAACAATGAGGTTAATCAAGTGGTACCTTTTTCATAAGCGTCTAGACTCTAGAAATGTGTAAAAATAAGTGTCTGTTGTTGTTAAACTGTGGTAATTAATTACAGCAGACCCAGCAGGTGAAATTATCAACCTAGGACATCAATGAACATTGTATCTTCAGATTAATTTTTTTATTGTTAATGAGTTATTTTAGGTCATTTGCCCAACACATGATAACCATTCAATAGTTGTATTTTATCAAAGTTCTTATCATATTATGCTCTGAAAAGAGTCACAACAGCCAGAAGCTAAAACTGCAAGAATATATTAACACTTATATAGAACATATATACACATTATTTGTGTGCATGTGTGTGTGTGTTTGCTGAGGACAGGGAAGAGAAAAGAGAAAGAATTTTACATGAAGTATAAATAACATAGACAATATTGCTGGAGAAAGAAGGAAGTGCTTTCCAGAAAGCCTAATAAAAAGCAAACTGCGAGTCTGACTCATTTGGACGCATGTCTGGTGTTTGTTTAGAATAGGGATGAAAAAGGGAACTTGTCCAAACTTAAGGTAAAATGGTGACCAAGAAATTCTAAACGTATTACTCAGAACCTTATCATTGTTATCTTGACAACACTGGTATAATAGACTTCTAAAATTCCCTGAAGAAAGACTTTTCTGTCTTACTTCCTAGTTTTGATACCTGTTTGCCTAAACTGCTTTTTATTATTCCTTTCTTTTTTGGAGTTATTCTATGAGAATTTGCTCTTTTTTTACATGAGACACTCCATCTCTTTGCCTTTGTCACCAAATATTTTGCTATTTAATAAGAAAGCATCCCTACACTCTCAGAAAAATAGTATATGTGGTTGCTAATCATCCATCAGGCTTCTTTACCCAATACTAGGTCTTGAACCATTTTCAATCAAATTCATTAAAATTTTATTGTGACAAGGGCACTAAATATATGGCATTTCTTTTTTTTTACTTTGACATATTCATTTTTTAAATTTATTTATTTATTAAAAATTTCTGCCTCCTCCCCGCCACCGCCTCCCATTTCCCTCCCCCTCTCCCAATCAAGTACCCCTCCCTCATCAGCCTGAAGAGCAATCAGGGTTCCCTGACCTGTGGGAAGTCCAAGGAACCCCCACCTCCATCCAGGTCTAGTAAGGTGAGCATCCAAACTGCCTAGGCTCTCCCAAAGTCAGTACGTGCAGTAGGATCAAAAACCCATTACCATTGTTCTTGAGTTCTCAGTAGTTCTCATTGTTCACTATGTTCAACAAGTCCGGTTTTATCCCATGCTTTTTCAGACCCAGGCCAGCTGGCCTTGGTGAGTTCCCAAAAGAACATCCCCATTGTCTCAGTGTGTGGGTGCACCCCTTGCGGTCCTGAGTTCCTTGCTTGTGCTCTCTCTCCCTCTGCTCCTGATTTGGACCTTGAGATTTCAGTCTGGTGCTCCAATGTGGATCTCTGTCTCTGTCTCCTTTCATCGCCTGATGAAGGTTAATAATATTCAGGAGGATGCCTGTATGTTTTTCTTTGGGTTCACCTTCTTATTTAGCTTCTCTAGGATGGCGAATTATAGGCTCAATGTCCTTTATTTATGGCTAGAAACCAAATATGAGTGAGTACATCCCATGCTCCTCTTTTTGGGTCTGGCTTACCTCACTCAGAATAGTGTTTTCTATTTCCATCCATTTGCATGCAAAATTCACAAAGTCCTTGTTTTTTACTGCTGAGTAGTAGTCTAATATGTATATATTCCACACTTTCTTCATCCATTCTTCCATTGAAGGGCATCTAGGTTGTTTCCAGGTTCTGGCTATTACAAACAATGCTGCTATGAACATAGTTGAGTATGATAAGGCCTGTCTTGGGTATATTCCCAAGAGTGGTATTGCTGGGTCCAGGGGTAGGTTGATCCCGAATTTCCTGAGAAATATATGGCATTTCTTAAGTTATCTGCCTATCAGTACTAAAGATGACAGTGGAAAAGGCTCACCTACAACATTTATGCTGGAAAATGACTCCCCTAAAATATTTAGGCTTTAAAAAGACAGTTTATAGGGTACTTTGAGTATTTATCCTTGGGAATCACATACAATAAAAACAATAAACATAAAAAATAATTGTTCACTAGTTGAATAATAAAACACCATAACACACAACTAAGTATTTTTTCATCAGAAATATTAAAATAATAATACAATAAAATAACTACTTTTCTGAATTAAAGATTTAGACTTTCAGAAGTTTGAATGCAATATGTTGGAAAATTTAACCTTTTAGCATATTTTGTTTTCTATCTAGTGTAATTACTCTGTGATTTATACGACACATCAATAAACAACATTAATTGTCTATTTAAAGTATTCTACTAGTGTTATTACTATTCCTGTACTCTCAAGGCAAATGTACAAAAGATATTCATAATTGAAAAACTAATGATTAAATAAAAAGTAACATTTTAAGCTACCAGTCTAAAGAGTTACCAGTGTAAGGGTGCCTAACATCTGACTTTCCCATATAATAAACTGAAAAACTATATCTAAAGGTTAAAAAATGAATATGCTAATATTGAAATAAAGCCTACATTTCAGTCTCTATACTACTTTCACTCTAATACTATATGATGAATTCTGCAAAGCAAAAGTAAGCATAAGCATCCCTATCCTCCAGTGTCCAATCTACTACTTGTTGAGGGAAAATATGATACTGTTTTTTTTTTCACTTCTTTAATAGGAGTATGTTATCTTTTTACTGAGACTGTAACCTGTTTCGGAACACACATATATATAATATATCACTTTCCTTGTCTTTAAACACTGGTTGTTCAGGAACATAGATAAAAGGCTGGGTAATGACTTTCAGCAAGTCACTTAGCCTTTCTTGTCCTGTTTGACTATCCTATATTTTTGGTTCTTAGCCTAGCCTTTTATGGCTGAGCCATCCCTCCAGGCCCTGTTTGATTATCTTTACACTGAAAGAGTTGATCTGTATATATTAGACCATAGAAAAATCTTAAAAGACAAAAAACCCACAGTCAAATTTGATAGATCTGGGGATGTATTGAAGAAACCCGTGATGGCAGCAACTATTATAAAAGAAAACATTTAATCAGGGCTTGCTTACACTTTCAGAGGTCTCATCCATTATCAGGAGACAGGAAGCATGGCAGCTCACAGGCAGACATGGTGATAGACAAGCTAGGCGTTCTACATCCAGATCCACAGGCAGCAGGAAGGAGAGAGCCTGGGACTGGTTTGAGCTTTTGAAACTCCAAAACCCACCCCAGTGACCCACTTTCTCCCACAAAGCCATACTTCCTAATCCTTGTCAAGTGGCGCAGATCCCTAATGGCCAAGCATTTAAATATATGAGCCTATGGGGACCATTCTATCTCAAACCACCACATTCTACTTCCTGCCCCCCAAAAGGCTTGTAGCCATATCATACTATAAAAGTACATTTAGAAAAACTTCAAAAGTCCCCATAATCTGTAAAATTCTCAAAACTGCCTACATTTATTTATTTATTTAGATATTTCAAGACAGGATATCTCTATATAGCCTTGGCACTGGAAATTGCTGTGTAGACCAAGCTGGCCTTGAATTCACAGAGATCCTCCTGTCTCTGGCTCCTGAGTATTGGGATTAAAGGCATGTATCACCAAACACTGCCAGGTTCAACACTGTTTTAAAGTCCAAAGTTCAATGTCTCTTCTAAGACTCACGACAATCTCTCAACTGCAACCCCTGTAAAATTAAAATTGCAAAGCAGATCAAATGCTTCTAACATATAAAGGCACAGAATATACATTGTCATTCAAAACGGGAGGAAACGGAGCATAATGCGGAAATCTGGACTAAAGCAAGGCTGAGCAAACTCCAAACTCTGCATCTCCATGCCTGATATCAAAGCACTCTTCAGATCTCCAGCTCCTTTCATTTTTGGTGACTGAAGCACACATCTCTTTCCTGGACTGCTTTTCCACTCCTGTTAGCAGCTCTCCTTCGCATATGTATCCCAGAACTCTGGCGTCTCCAGCATCTTGGTTCTCCAAGACAGTCTAGAATTCACCTTCACTGATTCGTGCAGACATCCCTGATGTATGCCTGGCCTCGGCGACTTTTCTTAGCTGTGGAGGGAGATTCTTTGATCCTTTTTTATATCCTTCATCCTAAAGCCAGAACCACATGGCCAAAGCTACCAAGTTCTGCTGTTTCTTGGGGCGAGAACATGAACCCCTTGTTCAAATACATTTTCAGCAGCTTTGTGCTTTCAATGGTTTCCTTTACTGCCGCAGCTTGGCTATTCTGGAGCTCACTAATAGACCAGGCTAGGCTTGAACTCAGAAATCTGCCTGCCTCTGACTTCTGAGTACTGGGATTAAAGGCAGGTGACAATATGCGCAGTCCTATATTTTCCTTTAATTTCTTTTTACAAATTGGAAGCTTAGCTGGATAGGATTTTTGCCCTAATGTCACCAGTCCCTTTATTCAATTTTGCCTCAGACATTTCTTTAAATTTTTTATCACCTTGAGCACTGGATTTAGCATCATTACACTTTCTGGTGCTCCCTTTCTCTTCAAACTGTACAATTTGTGCTTTCCCTTACTTGGTTTGCTCCTTTTTGTTATAGATATGCATAAACATGGCCACTAATAACACAGTCAATACTAGGCTGCTTTGGAATTTTCTCTACCAATATCACTAATCCAAAACTCTTCATTCAATTTAATCTCCAGCAGATTTTTCAAAAAATGGCCAAAAGCAACCACATTCTTTGCCAAGATATCAGAAGCATGATCTTTATGTCACTTATTAATACACTTCTCCTCTGAAAGCTCTTGAGCTATACTGTCAAGATCTACATTGCTCTCAACCCACTGTCTTCCCTGCTCCTATTAGTATGGGCCATTAAACGCCATTTAAAGTTTTCAACTGCTTTGCTAATCCAAGACCTCAAAATCCACATTTCACCAAGAAGAAGCACGGTCATTGCTGTCACAGGCCGAACTCGCAGCTACCTATCTAGCATAGTGTCTGCCTTTCTCTTCACAGCAACAGGACACTGACTAACTGCACAGAAGAAAAGTCCAAAAAGGTTTATTTCAGGAAAGTTCCTCCTATGGTTTTGAGACAGATACCACCTTGAAACATAGGCTGTAAGAAATCTACAATCTATGTACTTGTAATTTCTCCATAAGTCATTTGAAAATGTCCAGTCTTGATCAGATCTTTTAAGTCTGTGCATTCTTCACACTAGTTACTTCACCAGACATCATTTGTCATAGTAAGAACATCAAGATTGCTAACTATGACAAGTAATGAGATCTATTTTGTTTCCTTTATGGGATTTTTTTTTGAAGCAGAGTTGGGGTCTTATTAAAGGCATGCTAATATAGACTTAAACATGAGAAAGAAATGCAGTCATAAAAAATATGCAATCAACAGCATAGATTTTTACTTCCTTAAAGGGTTTCTTCATTTGTATATTTAAGAAGTTTTACGTTCTAAAGTGACCAGGAAGAAGACAAACAAATGTGTTTAACTTCTTACAAACAATGATGCTTCTATTTATTCACAGTAGGTTTTCTTTTTTTCCTATGGACATTCTATACTTGTACATCAACAAAATTTGTACTTTATGCATTTTATATTTCTCGTTTCAATTCTTTCCTCAAAACAACCATGTCAAAGCAATTAAAAAATTCTCCATCGGTATTTCTATTCGAAGAAAACCACCCCCAAGTTGAATAAATCTACAACACATATGGGTAGACAACCTTTAGTCTTAGTACAGGTATAACAAGTGACAGGAGTTGTGTAAAAGCTGACCCTATGGATGAGAGTGACTAGAAGCAGAAGTTTTAGGACATCATTCTAGAGCAGAACTTGAAAGCAAAATTTTTGCAAATTCTGGAGCCCATATACCACTCCCAGCATGCATGCTGCAACATATATTGCTCACTCTGTGTTGGTAGATGATGATGATATTGATGATGATGATATTATGGTTCTAGAATGATAAGAAATGTCATGTGTCTATCAAATCATGACATTGATAGTATATTGAAGGCTGAACATTTGATTGATTTGAGAAGAAAGCAAACAGGGCTGGACCTTGGAAGCCTTGGTTACCAATGCCAGTATACTTACTCTCAAATATTTATGAAATTACTTTCCTTCTCTTTGGGAATCTACTTTCCATGTATAAAATAATAGCATTGATTAAAGCTTTGATCTTCAGACTAAGACACCTCAACTGTTTACTAAATGCGCTAAGGGGAACAAAGAGAATCTTTGTTCTCTCATATCAAAGTAAGTCCTACTACTTTTTATCACTCACACATGGGTTCATGTGCACAAAGATAATAAAAGAGCTTAGTAGTCATAGTTTTCTTAATTTGTTAAAGTAAAAAAAAAATCCAACTAGACTATCCTCATGGGACTTAATGCCTGTATTGTTCCAGAACTCTCTAATATCTAATATAGAAAACAATTATCTTCCAAGCTCATACATTATTTTCCTTTGTCTTCTAGAGGAAAAATGTTGTTGATATTGTTGTCATGTACTCACAAAGGCCATCTAACTCTATCCTCCTGAGCCTTAAGACACAAAGCCTTGCCTAAAGGAGAAGTGCTAAACACAAGTAGTAGGAAAATTCCCTGCTATTATCTGTCTTCTAGCGAAAATCCTACAAGAATACTCTATGGATTTACTAAAGTAGAATTGAATCCTTAAAGGAAAAAAAAAAGAACCACATAAGTCCCTAGGAGTCTTTTCCTTTTTTTCCAACTCTACTCAGAGTCTATTTACTAGAAATGTGACCCATTTACAATTATAGGGAAAGATAAAGTTCACCAAAGATCCCATTCACTTCTCTCAGTAACTCTCCAATAAAAAACACAGGGTCATTGACAATTGATGTTTCACGTGATAAACTACCTTAATTCATTTAAGGAAGTGAAAGTAAGAACTATGTCACGAGTCTGTGAACTACCAGTTTCTTGACTTTAAGGAGAAATTGCAGAACAATTGAAGAACCTATCTGTTCATTAACAATGATTCAATAGTTTCAAAGTTGGAATCGGTATACCTTGATTTGGTTGTCTGCATTTTAGATGTTATTAGGTACACTTATTTAAAGGATGTTTTGTAAAATTGTGATGTGGTGTTGCACATTTGCAACTACTAAACCCAGACATAAGAAGATCACTTTGGATCTAGAGATGTGACTCGGTAGAAGAGAACTTACCTAGCATGATGTAGACCCCTATACCACATACGCAAAAGCAAGAAGGTCTCTCCTAGCCCCTTAGAAAAGCACACAGCAATGCAATTTGGGATTTGAAGTTCCAAACTATCTGTGGGCATTTTTAAGATGATAGATATATAAGTTTTAACATTATGATAATTTTTTCGACAATTCTTCTCTCTCATTTTACTTACAAATAATTTTTCTCTTTTCATGATTTTCACACATGCATAGCTGTTAAATCATTTCTTATTTAACTGACTGATTTCTTTTCTTCATGTTTTTATGAAAAACAATTGTGCACTGAACTGCACAATTATTCCAGTTTATTCTGCTATAATAATTCTCATCAAATCAGCCCTTCATTCTTCATCCAAGCACACATTATATAGTAATGATATATTAACTGAATGTACCATTTCAATGTTAGCTTCCGTCTTAAGAACCCCAGGGAGACTGACTTCTTTGTAAAACTAATGCGTGAGAAGAATCAAGGATGAAAATTCCAAGAATCTGGGATAGGCTCTATCCTTCATGGCCACTATTTCAGAGTTTTCTGACAGAAAAGAAAAGGTTACCCAAGATTGGTTAAAGTCCTTTCTGGGCCCTACAATTGGTAGCTGATATTCAAAGACAATTATAAATTATACTGACCTTTGCAAGCACATATTATCAATGTACTAAGAATCACTCTTAACTTACTAAAGTTATTCCTTGCCAAAAGACATGATTACAACTTTAATCTCAGCACTCATGAGGCAGAGACAGGCAGATTTCTATGAATTCGAAGCCATCCTGGTCTATAGAGTGAGTTCCAGGACAGCTAAAGCTACACAAAGAAACCCAGTCTTGAAAAACCAAAATAATAATGATAATAAAAGTAATAATAACTATGATTAGAATTACTAATATTGTCAATTTCCATAGAAACTCAAATTAATACTATTTTCACCTGGAGCAATGAGACAGAAACTGATTATTCCACACATATCAAATGTGCGCTGAAACAGAGTACTGTCATATGTGTAATGAAAAAATATGAAGACTTTTAAAATCCAAACTATACAAAATCAGTCATATATGAATATTTTACTCAAACACTGAAGTAAGCAGATATGAGGTCACAATAAAGCAGCACACTGAACACATCTTTCTACTTTTATGGCTTTAATTTTTTTAAGTTTTTCAGTATGTGATAAGATTTTATTTTCATCATATTCATCCCTAATCCCCAATGACTCACAGAGCAAACCTTCACGTCATAATTATCCTTTTCGTGCCCTTCTCTCTTTTTAAATCCATTGAGTCTCATTAGTGTTGGAGATAGATAAAGATATATGTATAGGCATAGGTAGATATAGTCTTTGAAGTATGGCCATTTACTGGAGCTTGTTAGACCTATCTGATGAGGTTTGAGAGATTCACTAATCTATGTGCATAGTGAAAAAATCACAAGTTCATTTAATGCTCTATCATATTAGCAGAGTAATAGTAGCAGGTTCTAATCTAAATCCTGTGGCTTGTCTAGCCATAAATTTTTTAATTTTTATTTCATTTTATTTGTTTATTTATTTATTTTCCAGCCCAACTATAGTTTACCCTCTCACCTCTCCTCTCATTCCCTACCTCACACCTCCCCTCTACTCCCACTAAACCTCTCCTCATTCATTTCTATTCAGATAATGACAGGCCTCCCATGGATATCAACAATATATGGCATAACAAGTTGTACTAAGACTAACCAACCACCTTGCCTTGTATCAAGCCTGGCAAGATAGCATAAGATGGATAGACCTGCCATGCTCACGAATTGGTAGGCTTAACATAGTGAAAATACCCATCTTACTAAAAGCAATCTACAGTTTCAACACAATCACCATTAAAATCTCATCACAATTCTTTACAGAACTTGGAAGAATAATACTCAACTTCACATGGAAAAACATCAAACCCAAGACAGCTGAAGCAATCCTGTACAATGAAAGAACTTCTGGAGATATCACTATCCCAGATTTCAAACTCTACTACAGGGCTATAGTAGTAAAAATGACATCGTATTGGCATAGAAACAGACAGGGAGATCAATGGAATCAGATTGAAGACCCAGAAGTAAATCCACACACTTAAGGACACCTAATTTTTGACAAAGAAGCCTAAAGTATACAATGGGGGAAAAAAGCATCTTCAATAAATGGTGCTAGTCTAACTGAATGTTGACATGTAGAAGAATGCAAATAGATCCATATCTATCTCCATGAACAAAGTTCAAGTTCAAGTGGCTCAAAGACATCAACATAAACCCAGATACACTGAACCTGATGGAAGAAAAAGTGGGGAATATCCTTGAATGCATTGGTATAGGAGAAAACTTCATGAATAAAACACTAATAGTACAGACACGTTGTCTTTATCTAAAAATTGCATTAATTTTACGCCATTTTAATTGTGTATCAGTATATAATAGGTATTTTGCTGAAATAGGAAAATAAGTGTAGTAAAGTGGAATTTTTAAATCTGAAGCTATAAATGCTAAACATTCCTGTTTTATATAGTACTATATAATCTCAACACTACGGATATATCTGCTATATAAATATTTCTACATGTTACTGTACCTAAGAAATTTATCCACATCATGAATGTTGTCTAAATACATTTTATTCAACTTTCAAAAGTACAGTCTTTAATATCAATATATTTTCATGTGGATTATCTATATTAAAATATTGAAATCGAACAAATCAAAGGACAGTATATGCAATGTTTTCAGTCTCTACATGACAGTAAATTATATTCCCAAAATTTTTTCTCGTTGTCTTTCAGAATCAAAGAGCTGAATGATTGAAATTGATTGAAAACTTTTGGCAGATGATGATAAAATAGGAGTGATGAAGAGAAAAGCAAGCTATCTTACATAGTTACTACCACATCATAAAACTTGAAGCTACAGAAATGAAGAAAATGTGATTAAAATAACAAGCTATGAAGACATTGAATTGGTTCATTCTATAGAATTAAGTAAAGAAGAAGTACTTATTCAGTGGGGATTATAAATACACAAAACAATATATAACATATTAAAAAGACATTTAAAACAGAAGTCCATAGAACTCTGTTTGACAAGCAATGGTATATAATGATCCTTTTATTACTCATAGGAGAAATGTGAACTGTTAGCGATGAGATCTTGTTTCCAATTTGGTAATAAAATACAACATTGAATAAGGTATATTGTGTTAGTGTAGTTTAAATTTCAAATTTTGCACATTTTTTTCCCATTTTTAGTCAACATCATGAGTATAAAACATTGCCAAGAGAATCTCAGAAGCAGATGCTGGTTTGCTACACATGTCAGACACTTGCCCTGAGTGCCTTCCTTTTTCTTAGCCTTAAAAACAACCATACTAGAGCTGTGATATACCAGAGTTAATTCTTGTGCCAGTAGAGTTCACAGTATCATGTTTAATTCAGGACCAACAGATTCTCCATCTTCCTTAATCTTTCCTCTACCTGTCTTACAAATGCCAGCCAAATTTCTTCCTACAGAGTCTCTCAATCTACATATGATAATGGCATATATACATACAAAAAAGGTACCAAGGCTATTCTGGTTGTCAATGTAAACGATCTTGTATACCACAAATAAAAGGAAGGTTATTTAAACAGAGATTATATGCCTCTAATCATTTCTAATACAATTTCTATGATCTCTTCAGTAGCTTCATGGACTTCTTATAGCACTTTCATGGTAAACAAAACTTAGTGGCAATATGTACATCCAGAGCATACAAGCTTGACTGTGGCAACCACTGAAGGAGTCAAAACAGAAAGAAATCATAAACGTTCATAATTCGTGCTTGCTGTACATATCTCCTACAATCTTTAATAGCAACGTCTTTTCATGTGGATTACATGATAGAATTCAGATGTACAAAGATAGAATTTTTTCTCTGAAAAGTAACACCACCATGAAGGAAACTCAAAGAGACACAAGAAGCAAAAGAACACAATTGTTACAGTGATCTCTTATTTGATCCTGCCAGTCTTTACTTGATTTCCCATTACAGACGTCTCACAAGCTCCCGACTTGTTTGGTTTGATATTTGTAAATTAGGCGTGCTTAATTCAGTGCTATTTCTATTGGAAGAATTATGAAAATTACAGCGTGCTAAAGAGTGGAGTAGGACTTCTGGGGCTTTGGATGCCTCTATGTTCTGGTCTTGAGAGATCTGAAGGCTAATTTGATTAACATTATTCATCAGTATATTCATCAGAAGCCAGGAGGTTGGTTATAGAGAGACACCTGGTAAGGTTTTCTTCCAAAAACTGTTTGTAGAGTTCATCCACCTTTTTTTCCATGTAACTATTAAGCATAGAATTAGAAAGGGGTTGCTTATGTAAGAGCATGCTCTTTTCTCGAATCTCATCCCCAGTTAATAATTTTGAAGCGCTAGTTTTCTCCAGAGGCCCTGTTTTAGGAGAGTGGCCCAATGGCATATCCACTGAAAGTAAAAGAGGACCATTACAGACATCATCATGGGCATGTTCCACAAAGCAGCCAGAATCATACATGTTTCTAACGTGGTCACCTCCTATCTGGAGGTCAGGATAATTCTGGCAAATACTTGTACAGGACCAAGACCGATATAAATCCAGTTGTGTTTCATCATGTCCCTTCTTTGGAATGGGCAATGCAATGGATACATTTCCTGGAAGAGGTGTACTTTTGAATTTTGCAACAGGTAACTCATCCACAGATTTCATTTGAGATGTATTATCTTCTTTAGTTAGACTTCCTTCTACAACTTTCTCTTGGCTTCCCATCTTAAGGGGGGGGGGTGAATTGTTCTGTATATCTAGAAGATTATTTTCCCAATTTTCCTTTTCATCATTTGGTGTCTTCTTACATCTTAGTGGTTTATGAAATTTTGCATGTTTATGTTCTTTGTAAAAGAATTCTGTTAGGAAGGCTTCTCCAAGCATTTTCTTAGGCAAATTCTTCTAACAATATGTGTGGATTATATTCCTACAATATAAAAGACCTAATTAAGGCAATTCACAGTAAAATTCCAATAAGAATTTTCTCCTGCACTAACCATGTTTTTGAGAAGAACTCTTGATCAAATAATAGAGAATAAGACTAGAAATATGTTGATTCCTTCTTACTAATGTTTACCAATCAGGAATTTACTTATTTCTGGCTCTCAGTTTTCTCAACAGTTAAAAGATAATATTATCCCCTACCTTTTTCATGGGTTTGTTGTGAGGATATTACATATCACCCATACAAGTGTTTAAAAAGCACAAACTCAGGGGTGTGGATAGGTCTCTATGTCAGCTGTCTTTTAGTATTTATTTAGAAATGGCTAAATTCCTGTCTAAATGTACACTTATAATACCTACACTCATGAAAATTCTTTGAACTAAACCATAAACATAGCTATCTATTTTTTTCAATAATGCAGATCTCTCGAATTTACTATTTTTTCTTTCCCTTTCTTCTTAAGTTTTTTTTTTCCTTTGGCACTCAAATCTTTATTCCTTATTCACTTATTTCATTCTTTTATACCACTCATTAATGTAATTTTAAAAATTTAAAATTTCCCTATAAACTACTATGTAAAAAGCCAAGCGTGTTAGTTCACACCTGTAATTCCAGCAAACAGCAGGCTGAGACAATAGTATCATAAACTCAAGGTCAGCCTGAGATAAGTGGCAAAACCTTTCTCTTAAATACCAAAATAAAAATAAACTATGTAAGAATGAAAAGCATCATTCACTTTTACTCAAAATGCCGCTTTCATCTCACAAGTCTATGGCATATATTACACGTTTCCAGGAAACCCATTTATGCTAAAGTTTGAAAGAAATTAAGAAGAAATTCAAACAACACAAATCAAACTAAATAAGAATTTAAACTTACGACGTTTTCCAAATATCAGGATACGTAAGAATTTGGTCTTCTGAGATGTCAACAGTCCAAACACAGAAAAGAGTCCTTTCTGTCTCGTTTGTGTCTCAGTGTCTGCTTACATCTTACAAAGGATGAGAGCTTTAGTCACATAAATTGGTTCTGCTTTCCATTCACACCCAGGACTAAAACCCTAGTAGGAAAATGATGTGGGTTGGTCCCATGTGTGGTACGGTAATGACCATGTACCAAAAGAGGATCTGAAAGTGTTCAAGTTCCCAATGACAGAGAGTGGGAAAATGCTAACAGCGACAGAGTTCTTCATGTACGTCAAGACAGAGACAAAATTATTTTCACTTTTAAGTAGGACAAGAGTGGAACAGTCTCAGCATCATTTGTAAAAAAAAAATTAATTTGAAAGAAACCAAATGAGCATCAAAAAGAAAATGGATCAATAAATTGTGATACAACTATGACATGAAATACTAAATTAAGCATTTCTTTAAAAACTGAAACTATTTTATTAGTTCTTTCAAGGGTTACACCCTTGAAAAAAAAACTGTCTCTCCCTCCCTCTTCCCCAGAAGCCACCAACTGTCAATAGATCTTCAGTTATGGTTGGGGGAGGGAGTCATTAGCCACTCTGCCCTTCAGTTAGAATGTTGACTAGCTTGATCTTGTACAGGTAAGTAACCACAGCTTCTGTGTGCTCATGAGTGCACTGGCCAGGTCCTGTCCAGAAGACACTATCTTCCTCGGCTCCCTCTTAATCTCTAGATGTTACAATCTTTCTATGCCTTCTTCCACGATGGTCTCTGAGGAAATGGAGCATTTCTAATGATTTTTTATACTTAATTGATTGTTTATTTTGTTGTTTGCAAGAGGTAGCACCAGTTGAGCTAGAATATGCTATGGAGACCAAACCAATCTTAGACTTGTAACAATCCTCTTGCCTTTGTCTCCTAAAAGCCAGGATTATAAAACATGTGTCCCTTTATTTTCATTAAATTCAAGGAAGACTTTAATTTCTTTCTTATTTTCTTCCTTGACCCAGGTGTGGTTCAGTAGTTGACTGTTCAGTTTCCATGA